>NC_037603.1:11424941-11783691 GCF_003073045.1 Pomacea canaliculata
TGATAGGTTTCATTACCAAATATCTCAACGGTCTGTACCCACACCCTTATTTACAAATGGAGGTGGAGTACGAGAAGTTCAAAGCCGCAATATGCCTTTTCTACCTGACTTCTTCGTCTTGTCTCCAAATGCTATTCATCTTCATTATTTTATTTCGGTAATATTTTCCGTTGTTACTGCTATTTTCAGGATTTCCGCGGGGGAAAAATATCTTGAGCCTCGGTCTTGCTGGCTGTGCGAGAACAACACAGGAATGCATTACTTCTGTGAGCATCATCTCGCCTCGGGGGATCCCAGCAAGTGAAACGTGATTCCGGAACTTTCTCGCGGCTGTCTCAGCCTCCCTGTGTTTAGATGCGCATGCGCCAGTGTACATAAATGTTTGTCCCTGTTTACGTAAGCATGTGTGCACATGTCTGTGTATATGTGTGAGTGCTTGCAGTGAGAGAGACAGAGAGAAAGAAGCGGAGGACTGACTAGGGGAGGTGGGCCAAACATGTAATTTTCTGGGATGTGCATAATTTTTTCAATAACAAATAAAAGTGTTTAGTAATTCTGTGACGAAGACTCGTCTCGGGTGCAAGCTCCGATACCAGGCCAGAGTCAATAGACTGTAACGGGCGAGAACGGGGTTGGATGACATCATTGTGTTGACAGCCACCACGGACGCGGTCCAAAGATTCGATGACAGCGGGGTACCTCCAGCATGGCGGCTTCAAACTGACAATTTAGGGTCTGAATGGAGTGGTCTTATCATGAAAATGACTCACGAGCTCAACCTAACGACTCTTTACCCGACACACTGACCTGCCTTTGTGCGAGCACGTGACGAGGAAGCTCGACATGCGCATGCGTTGTCCCTTTCGTCTTCTCTGTAATTTTGTTTTCTCCCGAACCAGAAGATCTCCCAGCTAACAGCATATGTGAGATAAAAGACTGGAGGTCGGTGGGAGTAAAGAGATAAATGCCAATAAAAGAACTTTTCTTAAATGAAGTTGTGGAAAATAAATAACCAATGTGCAAATAAATGACCTGATCTTACTTTCGTGTTCTAAAATTTCTTCCTATACCTGTTAGCTTTCGAAATGTTCAATGCTCAGTAATGGTTATAACCATCTACACCATATTGCAGAAAAGGAAGGAAAGTAAAAGTTGCTGTAAAGAAATATATCCCATCTTTCTTCTTCACACTCTCCTGTCCTGTAAAAGTGAAATCCATCTGAAGACCACCATAACGATTGGAAGTGTCCTGTTGAGCGTGACCAGGCTTTGACCATCATCCATCTTGAATTCAGATCCGCTCGGAACATTCCGCAAACACTGCAGCCCAACTTTTTTATTCCTTTGTTTTCATTATCCTCGCTTATTTATCTTCAAATGACCTAGTTCTATCAAGATCAAATGGAGAATTATGTGTTCGAAACACACGCATTAGAAAATCTGCTTTTTCACATCTGGTCTGCATCTCCATTTGTAATGTAAATACCATCTTTAATGGACCTCTGCGTGCCTAAAGCTGATCTGTTTGCTTTTGTAATCCTTGCTTTCTCCAAGGAAAAAGATATAATTTCGTAAACAGCCAAGGAAACATATGTCCACCATGTCCTCAGGAAAATGCATAATCGTTTAAAAAAATGTTTTACAATTTCCAGACTCTTTCTCATTGTGACAGATTCTAAATCCGTTTCCATATCAAGTAAACATTTTAAATACGAACTTTCAGATATGTTAACTTGTTTTTTTATACCTTTTTCTCTTGTATTAACAATGTGTGGTCATTCGACAAGAAACATTTTGAATCATTAATCCGATGTATAATCATAAATAAAACCTTTCGGAAACGTCAGACATTAACAGTTTTTCTTTTTAACTTATTCTTCTTCTCTTTCTGTCTTGTATTACACTGTGTGTGAAGAGAGAGAGAGAGAGAGAGTTTGTTATCTGTTATCAGTCTCACCCTTCTGACACATATTCATACGTTTCCTCTTCTATTTATTCGCTCTCTTTGCCTGCTTGTCTGGTAGACCCAAACCTAAAGAATATTGAAAATCCTGATTACACAGCGAAGAATGGCGGAAAGATATGTCAGTGATTAATACGTTATCGTCAATGACGTATGGTCAGATTCTCCAAAGTCCAGACAGACATCCGGTCCTGGATCGTTAACCGTCGGCATTCTTCTCCTGACATGGCGTCCTGACAGAACCTTGGCTACGGCTTTCAGTCTTATCTCCAGCAGACAAAGTCATGCTAATGATGTTAGGTCAAGGTTCAGTGTACAGTTCACGTGCATCAAGATTGCTAACCCTTACGACAAGTGTTGCAGATATTTGGACATAACAAGAATTATTATTTTAAATTGTCCTAGTAAAACATCATCTACACAAAATACGTCTATTTATAAATATTTTGCGTTAATATTAAGCTTGTGTTGTCAATATTAGTATAAAATTACCATTTGTTTTTCAAAGTTTGTTCATTGTTTTTTTCACAGGATTCACTGAGAGATTGGAAACAGGATCACAACAAGACTTGTTTGTGCACACGAAAGTGTTTCTGCCACCAGCTCCCTCGGCCAACCTTCAGTCAGCAACAGCTCATGCAGGGAAGACGTCATCTTAAATAACGCTTTCCTCCCTCACTCTCCTCTCCCAGAGAGAAAAAAAATGATAGCCACGAGGTGTTGCCGCAGAACAGGACCCGGATGTACATTTTGCAAGACTCTCGCGTTTGCATCCAAAGACAACTCGCAGCGCGCGTCCCCCACTTGGCAGGAAGTCGCCATGCGCATGGCACTGTGTCATCGCCGCTGCTCGGAGCCAGCAAAAATATTCCCATCAGGCATTGATTCTGTGTAGTGCGTGAATCCTCAATTTTAGCATGCACGCATGCGTGGAAGTAACGTTCCAAGGGCGAAGGTCACGTTCATGGTCTAGCCCACGCGGAGCTATGTAATTTGTTTCTTTGAACATTCGGTTTATTTGACAGTTGAACATTGGCGTACAGCGGTTGAGAATTTCTTTTTCATAAACCACGGGATGTAATTGCGTTTTAACAAAAATATTCTTGTTTGAAATTAACCTCAAGTGAAGACTACTTTCTCAGTAACTGAATATAAACACAAGTTCGGATCCATAACTTTTGCGAGTCGTAATTGTTTACAATACAGTTTTACGAGATAGTTCGTATCCTACCAGGGAATTGAAAATAAACATGGAGCGAGGTGTGCATTTACACAATTTCTCATCCACCGACTCCAACGACGGCGACGGTGACGTAGGCTGGAGTAACACTACGATCTACGTCTACAACCTCATCAACTCCACCACTGGGAACGACACCAACTCTTTCATCCAACAACCACCGCTCGTCATTCAGATCTTGGGACGGGTGTACATCATCTCCGTGCCGACGATCATCATCTTGGGCGTCATCGGCAACATCCTCGCCTTCTGCATCTTCGCCAGCAAGTCGCTGCGCAGAACCTCCTGCAGCATCTACCTGGCGGCTCGCTCCTTCTCGGACAGTGGCTTCTTGGTGTCTCTCTTCATCAGCTGGCTGGGGGATGCCTTGAAAATACCCATCATTCACGTGACAGTCATGTGCCAGCTGGTCATCTTCACAAGCTACTTCTTCGCTTTCCTCTCCGTCTGGCTTGTCGTCTTCATCACGATGGAGAACTACATCCGCATCTGCCACCCGTTCAGCGTCGCCAAGTTCTGCAACGTTCAGAAGGTGATCTTTGCCTGCTTTTTATTCGTCTATTTGTTTTTCTGTCTCTCCGAGGCTGTTCTTGCAGCTATTCCGTGTTCTTGTCTACCGTGACTTTAGTGTCTTTGTATTTTCTTATTTTCTGTCATTCAAGGACTTCACATTAAAAACATTAATGTTTGCATAGTCCACATTCTGACAAGAAATATAATTTTTAGCACCAAAGATTTTCATTTCTGAAAATGGCATTTCACTGGGGATTGTGTGGTAACCCTCTCTGTGTGGGTCTAACAGCCGACAATCAATTTTCGGTTCAGGACTGGAATATTGAAAAAAATAAGAGTGAAGAAAGGATAAATAAGCAAAAGTCTCGGGTTTAAATATAATGATTTGTGGTCTCATGGATACATTTAAGAGAATAAATACTTGAGTTATTGGAGTAGTGGGGATCAGAGGAGAGAAAGCAGTATGCCTTAAACATTCCTCAGTTTAGATACGGTGAACCACTTACATGTACTGTCGTTACGCCCAGTAATCGATGGCGCGTTTAGCTGTTTTGCTAAACTACTTCTAGACTTCATGTGTAGGTGTATATGTGTCCGTGTATCTGTATAGTCTATATGTATATATGTGTCTATGCATGTGTAAGTCTATGTGTATATGTGTGTATGTCTTCAATCCGGGTGCCGAACGTTTACTGAGCTGACGCAATACGCCATCGACTATCCAGGTGAAGCAAGGTGAAGGTTGAAGTGGATAGTAAGGTGGTCAGCCACCTCTTCCCACTGGAAAGCCGGCCACTAAGCCTTGCCAAACACAAAATAACATTCACCTAAAATATTGTCACGATTACCACACTAAAATAGCATCATGGCCATCCTAGCAAAACTTGATTTCTCTATAAACCCTCTTGACCTGCTGCGATCAAAATAGTAACGAATATTAAGGGTGGCAGTGAAAACGTGATTACAGTTTCGGGTACAAGTCGAAGTAGCTGACAGCTCTTTGTTCTCCTTCTCTCTTTCTCTCATGGTCTGTTCTTTGTTAGAGATATCAGGGCTGGAGTCTCTAGATACCCCGGTGCTAGAGATAACAGGGTTGAAGTATCCAGAAAGCTCTCTGCTATCAGATGTGCGTCTGTCCTCCTGTTTCTAATTCTGCCTGCAACATTATCTTGACATTATTGTGTGGCACATCACATGGCCAAACCATGACAGCTTCCTGCTCTTCATTGTGAAGCTCTGGAGGACTGGCTTCTCTTCTATATCAAGGGTATGAAATTTCTCCAGAAGTACTTTCAAACTCTTCGATCTTCTCCTCGAGGTCTGATATCAAAGCCAACCTTCCACATCCGCATTGAGGTATGAAGACAGCAGCCTTGTATTCACGAGTCTAACGAGGCTTCTCTCTATCGGGAGGTTGGTCCTTGCAAAGTCGTGTCTGGCTTCTGTTATTGATCTACCATCCTTTGTGGAAGTCGGTTTAGGATATTTGCAAACGTTCATTAATGATGAGGCTGCCCCAAATGTCAGCTGCAATAATAACCCTGACCTTCTTCCAATCCATATTCGCTTGCACTTGACATTTAAAGACTCTCTTAAATGGCTCGTGCTAGTTTTTTTGCAGATAATGTTAGGTGTTGGAAAATTATACCTTACTCTGTAAATTGCAGTCCTACCTCAGTCATTTGTAAAACATATCACTTGTGAAGCAGGCGCTTGTGCCTGTAATCAGCACCAGACCCCGTTACTCTGTTGTCATGCCAACCGTTGTGGATGCTGTTTACTAGCGGGCAATGGGAGTTTGTCGACAAAAATCCCTTTAGTAGTCTCATATAAGTTTAAGTAACCAAAAATCCTAACTATTTTTATAAAGATGTTATTTCTGAATAGATGTTAATATTATTTATGCATTATCTGTTCTTGACATCATTATTATTTGAAGCAGCATCCGTACAAGAGCGTAACGCGCATGCGCGTGGCTCGCTCACCAAACTGTCGTCACTCGCTAAACTTCGGCCTCCGCGGCTTTCAACAGGTTCTCTGTGGACCTTTTATTAAACTTCTCGACAGCTTTTTTCTTCTGTTATTTTGAGCTCGAAGTGTTAATCAGTGTTAAAAGCGGGGACTTTGAAATGCAATATATCTCACATTCCGTTTGGTCTTTAATTTTGAAGTCCTTTATTGAAAATCTAAGCCATCAATGATGAAAAGTTGATAAATAGGTTTGTTTTGTATTGTATGTCGTAAAATAGGGTTACAGAAAGGTGGCAACAATAACACAGTTGTGGTGATAGTAGGTTAGTTGGTCCTAACATTATTACCTTTGTGAGAGGCTTCGTTAGAACTCCATCATTTTTTCTCAGCCTTTTTTTTTTTTCGTCTCTCCATTAAGTGTGCATGATATATCATCAATACAGTTTGTGTGTGTTAAACTCTCCTATAAAGACAGAAGTATTTTTAAAGTTGTTTTTAAAAGAAGTAGAGGATTCTAAGAGATAGACAGAACATGTTCGTGTTTATACCACAAGAGATCGCTGGCAGGTCAGTATAGGACTTTTAAGGTTTCGAATTGCGGATTAAATTTTATTTTCAGAGGCAATGCATTTTTCCGCACGAGTGGATGCGGATTAGGTTACATCGCGCAGACGGCCTGCTACTACCGACCTCCATGGAAATATTGACAACCTCTGTTGACTGACAATACAGTAATGCTTCTCTCACACTGCTTCTCTCACACTGCCCTATGCCACATCCGGTTAGCCTTTTGTCGGCGCTGATTGGCTGGTGGTTGCTATGACTGCAAACTCCTATGTGCTGCCACTTCCGATCATTATAACGCTCGATACTATTGGTCTCCATTGGCATTAAACGTGGTCTGGACGCAGGAGTAGCTCGGCCATAACTTTCTTGATGCTGGACCTCGTCCTACATCTTACCTCACCTGTCACACTATGTGTCACATATGAGTGGACAGCAGGCTGTGTGACAAGAAATGTAGGAGACAGGTGGCTGTGTGACAGGAAACGTAGGAGACTGAGTAACAAGAAATGTAGGAGACAGGTTGCGGTAAGGCATGCTCTGTAGTTCTCTACAACCATGCCAGGGAACAGTCTCCCCAAGAAAAGAGTTTATTAAAATTGTGTAAATACTGCACATTGCTAGGAACTATCGTTCTAATCAGAATGATGTGACATTCGCCAGAAAAAGCAGTTGCCATCTGGACAACAGCTTTAGAATTTGCCTTTTATTTAAAAAAAACCTACTTGACGAATCTTTGTAATTTTTTAAAAAATGACTGAATTATCAGTTGAATAGAACGAATGAAAGATACGTGCTATTTTTGAGTTGGATTTCTTTATTAAGTCGAAATTTTCATGCGCTGAAGTTTCTTATTGTGAGAAATTAAAAATCGACACCAGTGTTTACAAGCTAATGTGAAGCTGCACGAGATGGACAAAGCGAACAAGGAATGAAAATTGAAGAAGTGCTTTGTTTGTTTGTTTGTTTGTTTGTTTGTTTGTTTGTTTGTTTTTTATTCCGTGCTAAATTGAAGAAGTGCAGAAAATCATCTGATCATATAGAAGTAGAGTACCCTTGTGACGACTAAGTACAGTAAAACTACAGAGTTCATCTGACAATACAGTAAAGGCAGTTCACCGGTGGATCTGATGACGACTACCTTTACGACCGGAAGTCACGCGGGACAAATTGAAAGCAGAGCGCGGCACGCAGACGACACCCAGCAAACTGCTTTCCAATAACCTCCCCAGCAGAATTAATATAGCAAAAGTCTACTGCCTGTTTGCCACCCAACAGAATGCGAAAACCTTCAAAAATTCAATCTCAGTTTTTCCTCCCTCGCTGATGAAATCGCTTCTGTTGCCCGCGAACAGATGAGATGGCGGGGGAGTGACACGAGCCACTGATTTACACCCAGATTATCTCCAAACACCACGTGCTTCAGCTGTCTGCTGCACTTTTACTTATTTATTCACTTATTTATATTTCAGATATTGATTATCTAAAAATGTGGGTGAGTGTTATTGAAAAAAAGACTCTCCTCTTATTTCCTCTAAACCGTGAGTCCCGGACCTCCTGACAGTTCTCTAAGAAATTTTGGACCAAAGCAAAATATCTTTTAGCTGAACTGAACTGTGGTTTTACTTGTAAGTGGCCAGGAATGGCAGATACTTGAGCTTGAATGTCATACTCCAGGTCGGCCATTGACCCTGCTCATCGACCCTGGAGGCTGCTCGCGGATTTTCTGTGAGTGTAGACTCACTCGGGCGTGAAGAAGGGCTTCAGTCTTGGTTCTCAAGTTAGACTCGCCACATCCACCAACCAGCTGCAATTAGCATGCTACACATTCCGTGAAGAAGATGGTTAGACGTGCCCTGTTCACCATCACCAACTGGCCGAGAAAGATGGGAAACTACTGGCTTTTTACTTCAGAAGTGAAACTATTCGATTCGAATCTTGCTCTAATAAGTGGCTGGAAAATTATCTGTCCGTCAAGCAGCGAGGGCGGACTCGTTTATGTGAAAGTAAAAGGCGGTGATAGTTGATAATTAGGCTTTGAACTCGATATGATGTGATGAATGTTTGTCAACCAATTTAAAGTTTTATTCCCTTTTGATCACAAGTCCTTAGAAAGCTTCATCTTTTACTGAATAACGAAAATTTGAGATCCAAACAAGCTTTTGAGAACACACACACACACACTGATTACTGTTTAAGAAAGTGTTGCTGTTGAAATATGGATGTCGGCTGTACCATGAATCCAACATGTCCAGAGTTTTCTCACGATCGTTCTTACATTTCCGGAAAAATAACGGCAGCAGGTTTGAATCTGTCCTCGGCTGTTCTTTCTGGCGCCACGAGCGGACCTGGATATAAAAAGCCTCCTGATTGGTTGCGCGAATTGTGAATACGGAAACCAATCGTATTTTTTTGTCTTATTTTAATTCATTTTGTTCCTGGAGAATATGCTGCTCGTATTAATCAGGAAACTGTTTTATATTACTTGAGATGCAAATGAATTTACATTTCAAATGAGAACAAAGATTACAAGGCCCTGAGTAATAATAATGTGAAGATTTCTGACACACGGCCTTCTCATACACGACACTATTTTTGAGATGACAGACTTAATAATTAACAGATGAACACAATTCGCAGACCATAACTTTGATCATACACCTTGTATAATCCTCAATACAATATATATATATATATATATATATATATATATATATATAGGTTTGTATTATTTATTGACAACAAATGTGTCAAAGAGCATTTTAATTTTTAGAAAATCTTTGCCGACACAATTGAAAATTAATCTTCTTAGAAGTTGTAAAACCGTCTGTGGTTTCAATCTGTAGTATTCACAGAAGCAAGAGCATATAAAGACTTGGAACCGTATTCAAGGCATGTGAACAGGGGACAGGAAGGCTGAATCCTCACAGGGCTGTGAAAATAGTTGTTACAGTTGACCAGGACACCCTGCTTCTAGACGATAAGAGCCAACCGAGAGTATCTGGTGTCCACACAGTTGCAAAGCCTGTAAAAGGTAAACTAAGGCCCATCATTGCCAACCTGACATGGAGACAGAATAGAGACAGAGTTGTAAAAGAGAACTGAAGGGTTGCAGAATGTGATGACAAAACATCTTACTCCAATGAATGTCTAGGGGCTCCAGAGAAACACATTAATGTCCTAGACAACTGGTCTGCTGCAGGCGGTGGGCTGCTCCAGCAAAAACTTCTTGATTGATCAAGTGTCATTGACAACAAGTTAACAGGAACAACAGAAAAAAACACGACAGCAAACACAAAAGCTGAGAGACAAACAAATTAGACAAAGACAAACACTGCCCCAGTCTGAAACCCTCTACCACCCAGACTCTCATCCAGTTTACACCAAGAACAGCAGCTGCTGCCCATCCCCATTCTGAACACAACTGACCACAGTAGGAGTAGAAACAGAGATTCACATCACGTGACCAATCCTTTTTTGGTGGAATCCAATTGTCTGCATCTTCTAAACCTCGATGTATGATGTGTATTTGTCTCATGTGATTAGAGGCGTGAAGTTGTGGATCTTGTCAAGACTTTTTTCAATAGACAAATATTTGATATCTTGGACAGACAAACCATCACAATTCTGCATTGTGCCGACAATACTTTCGAGGAAAGAAAGTCCTTTGTGTATTAATTTTCTTTGTTAATTGCAGCTATTGGGTACGAATGACCAGATGTGATTAAACGTACTGTAATGTGAAATAAAATTTTTTATAATAAACAACAACAAAACAACAGTCTTTACAAAGCGCTCAACTGATGCTAAGGGACAGAGGCGTGTACAAACACTAACTGCCAGAGACATGATTGCACATTAAATGTCTTGTTTATCTGTGTCCTGTTGGCTGGTGCCGAGCCTCCATACCATTCCTGAGACTGCTGAGATAGTGGGAGGGTGCTTGACATTCATATATGCACGTGCAAATGACTCACCTGCTGTTTACTATACAGCCCCTCCCCAGTACCGCTCCACCTGTGCTTTCGTTAGTCCTGCTCTGGCACAGTCTTGTAGTTCTCTGTTTATTGTCTCATCCTGGCCTAATCATCTCCCTTTGTCTGGTGGAAATGATCTGCAATACAATCTAGTAAACCGCTATATTCACTGCAACTTTCTTTTCCACTCGAGGTCTACAAACATAAGTAGTTTGTTTTTCTTTCTGTCTTTTTATGCTTTTCTTACAGCTTTTAAAGATAATTTTCTTTTTCCCCGGAGTCCATGATCGTAGGGTGATGTGAGGCTCAGAGGAACATTCCAGATGGAGACGACGGCTGTTGAACCTGTGACGTCAATAGTGTAGTGAGGACGGGTGTGAACCACCCTTGTCACTATTTACTTGCCAACAACAACAACTGAGAGTACCGAGCAATGCCATGCCTTCTTTCTCCCAAGTCATAACTCAGGGAAAGTGAGCCGAACAAATAAACCTTGTCTTTCCTTCACAAGATAAAGACAGCGGGTCTGAAGCCATGGTGATACCCAGACGATACCCTTAAGTGGCTTGCAAGTCTGGCGAGTTTGCCATCACATCTATCCGATTACAAGAAGCTTCCCGGGAATTTCATAACCTACTAGAAGAATAAACATTAAAGCATTTCTATATATATATAAAAATACACATTTGGCTGTGTACATGTGTGTGCAGGCACGGCAGATCCTGGTGGTGCTGGTGCTGCTGGGGGTGATGTTGTACCAGTTCGCGCTGTGGATGACGCACGTGGATGACTTCGAAGGCAGCCCTCGGTGCGGCAACAAGGAGCAGCTTATGGTTGTCGCGACGATCGTAACTTACGGCGATTTGATCATCACCCTTGTCATCCCCTCTATCATCATTCTGTTCCTAATGGTGGCCATCACGGTCAGCCTGGTCAGATCGTTCAAGAGACAGTTTCGACTGAAGGTATGCATTGCATCTCAACTGTCATCATGCAAACGAGCAGCTGCGTGTGTGCAAGTAGGACAATGCATGTGCATATCTTTACATGTTCACTTCAACTCCAACGAATAATATTTTGTAATGCTTAGTTCTTGGTCATAGCAATCCTTGGGATTGTAAACAAAGGGTTCAAAGCCAACCTGCTCTCTCTTTCGCTATTTATTGAAGTCCATAAGTAAGACACACTGATACTGTTATTTTGTTAATTTGATTTTTTCCGAATTTTATCTCTTTATCTCCCTCGCTCTCTCCCTTTTTCTGTGTCTGCATCAATATCTTTCTTCAAAATATAGCTTTCGCAGTAATGGCTACAAGAAGAAAAAAAAATCCTTGGCAATTCCCATGATGAAATAATGTTAGATAAAAAGCTATCTTTCTGGCATTCCGATGGAATAATGATAGATAAAAATATCACTTTTCCTATCTAGCATTATTCCATCATGAGAATGCAGAAAGGTTTTAGTTTCATCTCGTAGTCAGATATGCTACATCAGGGAAGATATTATTAACCCTCCCACAAATCGAAAGCACTTTTCTTGGCCATCACCCACATGGCCCTGCATGGGGCTGGCTGCAGGACGACCTTACTTCCGTTCATTACACGTTTAACATGTCGGATAGTTTAACATACAGAGAGAGATAAGTGCATGTCATGCAGGCCAGCCTCCTGTCAATAACTGGAAACATTATTGTCTGCCGAGACTAATCAGACTGGATGGATTGTATTTTATTCTTTTTCTTCCGGTCAGGGTTTTGTTTTCACTAAGTGCATAAGAACTCTCTCTCTATCTCTCACACACACACAAGCGAATCAAAAACATTAAATAATCATAATATACAAACATTCCGACCTTTATTTCTTGAGCGTAGAAAGATAATGAAATTAATTGCTAACAAAACCAAACCAGCTTCAAAAGCTTTATAAAGGCTACATATCATTCATCGCCATTAGGGTTTTGCTTTTTTTTTTCTTTTTTTTTCAAATTTTTTTTTCTTTCTCTTCGCTAACCTTTTCAGCAGCTAAATAATATGATTATACCAGATCACGCCTGCTAATATTTCCACTCGTATTGCCCATCAGAGGATTTAAACACCCAAGTTCAACGAAAGCAAGTCAGCTACGACACAAAATAAAATATGACCTTTAACCTTGCCCTGAACACTTGTCCTGTAGGGTAAAAGGATGGATCTCGTTATCTTCAATCAATGGAATACATTACCAAACAGTTCCTGGTGAGTTTTGAGATGATTTGCAAAATGAATTTCCCGGCTGCCAGCTGTTCTCGAGAACTCACACCGCGATCTCGTCGGTCCTGCTACTGACAACATCCTCTGCATCCTTGCCCACCAGACAATCGATATCTGGCATCATGCTATGGTCGGAATGCTTCCATAGGAACATTTGTTTCTGGAACAAAACCCAGAATCTCTCTACTGAAGATAAAGGAAATGACCTTTCACACCGAGTTCCATGTGTGTGCTGTGTCTTTTGTGTGTTGTCTATGTGCTTTCCTAGAAATCCAAATTAACCTTCCATCCATCCCTACACATATCCCATGAGGGTACCGACTGGAAGCATGCTGGTCTGCTTGGACTGGTCGGAGGGAACAGCTGGATCAGGGGAACAGCAGCTGCTGTTTGAGTCCTGTCCAGCGAGTTGTGAGTCAGTCATGTGGAACGACAAGTCCACTCCATTCCACTCCTTTACCAAGCTAGGTCTCGCATCATTACTCTAGAATAAGAACCTCTGTGAGGGATTTGCACAGTCTGTACTTGGTTATAACCCTAATGATGCTGCTTCGCTAGATTATGTCCAGAGGATGAAAAAGTGCCTCCTTGTTCCCCTCCTCGAGCTTCTCCGTTCATGTCAACCTCTGATTTGCCATTGATGCTTACCACAACTTTGCTCTTGTCAGTGCTGGTCTCCATTCCATTGCACTCTCTGTCGTCCTGTCAGATGTTTCTTATGGTTCGCAGCTCACTGCTGACAGACTTATCTCCTCCACAAAAAGTAGGAAGTAGGCCTCCCCTTCCCCGATGGAGGCTGTGGTCGGGTGGTCGTAAAGGGTTGAATCGTTAGAGCTTTTTTTTTAAAATCTCCACTTGCGTATATCTGTCCACAAGTGGCTTAGTTTTAAAATATCTTTGTACAGTCATTTCCCTCTCCTCAACGTTGATATAAATTCAATTCCATGTTTTTAAATGCAGAAGTCTTACATTTTGGTAGGAAAAATGTTACAAAATAACAGAATAAATAAATAAAAGGAGACTTTTCCATATCCTACCTCTTTCCTTCTTTCTCCCTTTCTGCCAAGAACATCATGCTTATATAACTCATGTCACTACATCCTCTAGTTATCTCCCTTTCTTGACAATGTCCAGGGGAAGAAACAAGCAACAGGTGGCAGCAGCAGTCCGGCTGTTGTTGCCAACGAGAGCATGAACGGAGGGACTAGCAACAACAGACAGAACGGCCGGAAGGGCGGATCGTGCATGCGCTGCAGCTCGCCCCAGGCAAAGGTCACACGCCTCCTGTTCGCCGTGTCCTTCACCTTTCTCCTCCTCAGCCTGCCCAGCCATCTTGTGCGGCTTCGTATCGCCATGCTGGCAATGGCCAACGAAAACTTCCAGACTCCCACTGTAGAGGAGTTGATCCAGGTGAGGTTAACGGGTCATCTTTCACATCAGTGTCATCAGTGTCATAGAAGATGTTATCTAAGCTGTTGAAACCCTACTTAAAACCAGTTAAGTAAGAAACCAGAAAGAAGGAAAGAAAGAAAGAAAGAAAGAAAAAGAAAGAAAGAAAGAAAGAAAGAAAGAAGGTCAGGGGAATTGCCATAATATGAAGTCCGTCTAATACAATTTACAACGAGAAAAAAGCACATTTAGCCGCTAGCCTCATAATCACAAAGAGGATGTAATAAAGCCAACAATAGAATAGTTTTATACACAAATTCAAAAGAAACAATGAAAAACGTTCTTTCATACGCGTGAAGATAAGAATGAAAAATATTTGAAACGGAAATACACCTGATGATTGCAGACCTACAGAAGCTATTGAAATCTTAATTTTAGAATTTCTGTATTAAAAAGGTAACCAGCTTCAGAAATAGAAATGGTTTGTATAAATGAGGGAACAATTGAGCTGCCACTCAGAGGATGATGGACAGGGTGCAGACAGGGTGCAGACAGGGTGCGGGTATTATCGGACACAGAATCAATAGAGAGAAGATCTTTCATCGCGATGATCAATGCTCGGCAGACTCCACCTGGGCTGCAACTCTTCCTGCAATTTCTTCTTACACGAGAGTTGTCCCAGCAGGCGATTTTAACGAGGTCTTTAATGGACTGCACTATCCAGGATGTGTTCAGCAAAATTAATTAGTATTGGTTAAATGGAAGCTCAATAGACCGTTACACTTATCTGCTGGTTAAAGAATTATTAGAATTTAAGAATTACTAGCAATATCAGACATTGCACTTTTTCTGCTTAAAATGATTGCGTGGGATGAGCTGGGCCCCATGGACCCAGAAATACTAACAGGTTTACCAGTCTATACGGGTAAAAGGTTCTTTATTTATTAAGTTAGCAAAGCTTGTGTTAGTGCCAAAGTCTTAGTTGGTGCAACATTTGTTTCTAATGATTTGATACAAGGAGGCACAAGATATTATCTCCCCAAAAATCTGGGCGAATACCAGCTTCCATTCTCCAGATAAACGTCCATGAACATCACGATGAACAAAAGAAGTCAGCATTGCAGATTATAGACTTATTTTCACCAACAAATCGCACAAAGGAACCATGATGGCAGGAGACAGAAAAAGCACTCAGTCGATAAGAAAAAAAAAAAGGCGGAGAATAGAAACAAGCAAATAGTTCAGCACAATGAATGAAGAAGTGTGTGTCATAAAGGTGAAGGTAGAAAGTCATAAATAGAAAACACAAGCCCATCAAGCCGGTAAGGCCAAGGGGAATAACTCTATAAATTTCCGCTGAGAGATGCCCGTATGTCGTAAGTGGGAGACCTAGGGCCATACGCTAATTAGGCCTATCTGTATACAAATGCTTTCACTTCTTTGTGCGGATGGAGATGTTTATCTCGAGAGTGAAAGAAGAATGTGTAATCAATAAAATTCTGAGTTAATAGTCTAAGTAACGAGAAAGAGAGGAAGGAAAGACGGGTATAACGATGAAAAAAAGTTCTGTTGTGTCGCAAACACAGTTTTCTACCGAGTCGATACACTTCTTGGACAAATCTGACAAATTAGAATTTTCCAAGGACATTTTTCTTCCAGGTGTGTTTAAACTACAATTGTACAATTCCCGTATGAGCTAAAAATAGCCTGCTGCTTCCAAAATGAAAACCTGACAGTATCATTTTACCTTGCAGGTGGTGTTTCAAATTCTTTACTACCTGAGCTTCGCCGTTAATCTCATTGTCTACCTGTCCTTCGGCGAGAGCTTCCGAAGTGTCTTCATCGACACCTACATCTCCCGTTTCCTCAAAAAGCGATCAGCCCGGAGGAGGAGTGAGATTTCACACACCACGTACACTGCCGTCAAGATTGAGCAGCAGGACTATCCCCCGAGGGAGGAGGAGACATCCCTTGTCACGTGATTCTGTAACCATGGTAGACAGGAGCTAAAAGAAGTCTTTCCTAACACGTAAAACGGAGTACTAAGCTGGACATTTCATCGGTCTGATCGTCTTAATTCTGTTACCACGGTAACGATATGATAATGAAAAAGAAAAAATTGAAGCATCTGAAAGGAAAGAATTTTTTTTTCAATCAGTGTAAGGGTAAATTATAAAATAAGACTACTACCATCCCTAACTAAAGCTATCAAAAGATACAACTACAGCTTACATGCAGCTATAATTTTAAATAAAAATATTAATAAAAGTTAAGAAAAAATAAACAAAATAAATCAATTAAAAATATTTTTGGTTCTTGAAAACCGACAGGAAATATATGACACGGTCTAAATAAAGACGAAGTTAATAGAATGTAATAATGTTTTCTCACAAATTACAAGGATTCAAACAACTGCCTGTCCTAATAGAAAACTGGAAGTTGTCAAAATTGAAACAACTGCCTGTCACAAGAGAAAATCTGACATTCAGGATTGAAAAATTGCCTGTGCGATAGAAATTGTGACAGACTTTGGCTCACGGGAGCTGTGAGGTTTTGGATGTCGGAAGGTGAGGTCCTGGAATCAATAGTTGACCGCAGCTGACATTTGCTGTGAATGTTCTTTGCTTAATGATCCAGCAGTAACAAACTTGTTGTTCACATCTTGGCACTTCTTTTTTCTGTTTTCTGCCGACATATTTTGCGGACAACATGAGATGCTGATGGAAGAATTTTTTTTATATCTCATCACATTTTCTCGACTGCCGGTCTTAAACGCAGGAGCCTAGGAGTATCAAGAAGTTTCAGATAATTAATGAAGGCTTGACAACGAAAACATTCTTCAAAGCCTCGTCGTCTTGAGAGACAGGATCTTGTGTTTGAAGAAATGGTGTGTCTCCTCACCCAATGTCGGTACTTTCACTAACTAGACATCCATCTCAAATAATGAGAGAAAAAAAATACATTAGTCAGTGGATCTTCGTCAAAAATTGTGAACTGGAAAAAAAACTGTGAGGTCAGGTAATCAATGACTTGCAAGCTACCATCAGATAAAAGGATCTGAAAAAAAATATTCCGTGCTATTAATGGAACACAGGAGTATTTTTGTCTCCACATTCTGAGCTCGGATCACAACAGAAAGACGACGAGATGTCTGCTGCTATGGTATAATCTCCAGGATCTTTTTTCCAATTCCAGTGGATGAAGGAGAAAGCTGTTGACACGCAAACTGCGAATTGGTTAAGAACTTGCCAGATCCTCAGGCAAAACGCTTTCCATGTGCATGTTGGATGTCATTAATCTTCACCAGGACAACACCAGACCCTCAATAAATCATGGTTACTTCTATTGAATTTCATTGCACGTGCATGATTAAATGTTTAATCATAATAATCAGAGTTATAATCAGCCAATGAGTATTAATTGAATGTATTGATTCTTTGGGACAACGGCGCATGTAATCGATTCTCTTCGTGTTTATATCGATAATACACGTGGTTTGATTGGTTCTTTGCCTTTTTCACGTCCATCAAAAGCTGGCATGGAAGCTAAGAGCCTGGTTGTTAGTCTAGAGGTTCGACCCACACTTGGCATCCAGGGTGTGAAGGAGATAAGAGGAGCAGCTCCGGTGTGGCTGCTCCAGGACGCAATCATGGATGGAGTATAGATTTTCACTGCCCTCCATCGCCACACACCAACTCAGAAACACCATTAAACTGTACGACCATGCTTGTTATCTCCAGGCATGCCTGTCATCAACACCAGACTGTGGTGGAGGCTGTTATCATCAGCTGGCCGGGGATACGTGTTGTCCCTCAGTTGTTATCCAGGCTGCCATGGAAACGATAAGGTTCTTGGCGCTGACAGAAATTCTGGTTTTGTCGGGGTCACTGGGTTAATCTGTTTATCGCGTGGACTTCTAGATGTTTCGTCAAGACATTTACATCAGTGTCAAGACGGCCGTTAACATCTACATCAACAAACTGTACTCGAGACATTCAGGTTTCTGTTCTAATAACATTGATCTTTGTGAGCACATTTTTGATTGTTTAATTAATTTTGTTGAGGTGTGCTAATCTGTATTGGAAAAATATAAGCTGTGTATTGCGTTCATGTTGATCACGATGTGTTCACTGTATCCCGTGTTATCTGAAAAAAAAACTATCAACGGGATTGTTTCTAAACCACATCTTCTTACTTTCCAACTCCATTTTTACCTTGGAATCTTTGTTATTTTACAACACACACAGATATATATATACACACACAAGCACACGCATCCACCCACACACATACATGTAATGCTTTATTCAGATTTATAAAATTTATATTGTCCGCATCTATTGTCATTAAGACATGTTGTTTTTTTTTTGTAAATGTGTTTTTATCAATCAAATATTTTTTTCAAATTGCTTGCCCCTTGCACGAAGTTTGTTGTGTTTCTAGACAAACAAATCTTTGGCAAACTGCATATTTAGGTTTTTCAAGATTGCTGTGATATGGCAAATAAATTACAAATACATTTCTGAACAAACCTGAACAATAGGCTAGTCAATGAAGTATTTTAATGGTTTCTGCCAACTTTCATTGGTAGACTGTCACAGTAGGAGACACAAAGCACATTCGGATGAATGGTCAGACACTAGCTTTGTAAGGATAGTAATTTAACCCTGTGAACAGATGAAAAGCACAATAACTTGCAACAAAGTGTTCACAGTTTTGTTCTCAGAGGCACTGATTGAATTCGTCAGGATTTTCATATGCGAAGCCCAGACAACTGAAACCACAAAGATACTAGCATCTTTAATTACTTCAAACAACTCTTTTTAGGATGTGTTCGTGCATCAGCGACTTCCCTCTTCTTCAAAAGGAGAGACATCCAATAACGATTATTAAAATTCGTTGAATTGAAAACGGGAAAGAATCACAGAGTGTATTCGATTTAATTTCATTGTGTTTCCCACAACCCACTTCCCGCTTTTTCACTGCCATTACAAGCTAAAAAAAAAAAGCCAACAACAAAAAAATAAGGAGCAATTTCCTGCCTGGTCACTTTGTAGGGCTAACTCACAGAGCTAAGCGTGTATTTAAAATTCATTTGCTCCTGTGTCTTCTAATTTCCTGGAGGAATCCACGAGTTTGCTAATTAAACCCAGGGGAAATCATTAATAACATTGTAAGAAAAGAGCAGAGACTTTAACGAGTTATCACGCCTGCCACGCTTCCTGTACATCCTCTCTTCCCTCCATCTAAGGGGCATTCATCAGTGTCTGCCTTAGTTATCGTTCTTCCTGAATCTTTTGTGTTGCTTTCAGTGGTCGCAAGACTTCCTTTCTCAATCAATCATATTGAGAAAACTGGACTCATTGTGTATCGAGTTTTCAAAAACTATTTGTTATTTTTTTTGTTTAAAATCCTGCCGTCTGCCATTGGTTTTTTTTTTCAAAACTCCGAATATTTGAGTAGACAGTGACCATGTGAGTCCAGGGTTCGTTATGAACTTGTCAGAAAATCATTGTTGATAATAAATAGAAGCATATGTTGACAAATTTGATATGAAACATTTCATAATTAAGGAGTTTGTGTTAAGAAGCGAAAATGTGATGTCTTGTATGTGAAAAATAATTACTGTAAGAAATTCTCTGTAGCAAGGTGTTGCCCTGACAGTTAATGCCACACTGTCGATGACAATAACATGTTTAATTATATTGTCAATGATACTTTGCGATACACAAACCTCCTCTAATTGCTCAAAACAAGATGTTTTTTGTCATTGCTTGTCGTTGACCGTCATTACTTTTAATGTTTTATAAATGAGAACCGGGTGCAATTTTTTCTAATGGTTGGGTGAAGCTTAGTGCAAGATGTAAGCTCTCCAGATCCTGGAGAATACATAACATCCACTTTCATGTTGACAGACATCATCAAGAACACCAACATTGATGTTTCCTTGTCCAGGTGTCACTCGGTGGAAGAGCTGGGATCACGTGACATTTGATCTCTCTCTGTGCGCATGTCTGCAGGCTTAAAAAGGATTCTGGATGTAACCAAGATGTTGGGAAATATCATCTATCACTGAGCTTTACCGAGTAATTTTTTTTAAATCCACAGAAAAAATGCACCCGACTAGTTTCTTTAATATAATACTGTCCCTGAAATATTGCAACCAACATTTTTCCTTGAAAAATAATATTGTGAGGATTACTATCTTCAACAATTCTGTGTGTGTGGCGCCCTCTAAAACGTTCACGTGACTTTGCACGTGACTTTCCTTTTATTCTTTTCGTCTGTACGCCGGTGACCTTTCTGAGAACACTTCAATATTGTTTCTTTGATGACTGATGTTGATGTTTTGTTAGATCACTACATCGCCTTACATTAGAATGCCATCGTACTATTTTCAATGTTCCGACTTTGTTGTTCTATGGTTGAGAGGTGTCTTGTACCTAACGGTGTCTTGCTAACCGTTGCTTTGAGGCTTCTGCTGGGCCGCAGTGTATTTCCAATAAACGTTTGACCAGTTGTGGTATTCTGTGGCGACAGTTGCCGGATTTTTCGCCACTCTAGATAACTACCAAATACACAAACTAGGGAAAGTCAACAAGAACCTATGTAACTAGTTTTTATTCCTTCCTATACTCATTAATTTATTTTCTTTGTTAACTCCCCTTCTCCGCACATTATTTCAACTTTTCCAGCTTAGCTCTTCAAAATCTTAAAATATATTGACCCTTCAACCATTCGACTAAAACATATTTAAACTGACAAACAAGCAGTCGACATATGACATATAAATATATAAATTCCCTTTTCATTTTTGTTTTCACGATTTTTGCCGTTAGTTTACTTTAACAACTCGTGGAAAGAATTTAGTTATTTTCAGAGCAAATAAAAGTAACAAAATTGTAAAAAGGACCTCGAAATGTCTCGGAATTGAAAGTTTTGTTTGTCCACCAGAGTTTAGTGAGAAAAGCACGGCTTCTGATGCCACAAAATATTTCAATGGGTTGTTCTTTAATCGTGGTCAGATATGGCGCACAACTTGAAAACCAGTATCACCGTGTTCATATTTGTAATGTGCTCTCCATTTGTGTCAAATGACACCCTTGTACAATGTACAAATCAAACTGACACCCTTGTTGACAATGTACAAATCAACTTTGACCCGCTGTTGACTTTTGTAGTGGGTTCTACTTGATGTTTGTATTTACCTATCATTCTGGCCAATCATTCGGACCTTGTCGGTCCCTTGTGTTGGGAGCCTTTCCTCTTGAGTTGTGACTTGTCATAAATATCTAAACTGTTTTCTTGTTTTTTTCCCTGAGATAATATTTACACTAACTGGTCGTTTCATCCATACTTGTGTGTGTTGTGCTTTGCTTGTGTAGATTACAATTAAGTATTTCATCCACTTCTCGGAGAAATGTTTCGATCTGCTGTGTAAATTGTTGGGGAAATAAATAGACATGAGAAAAAATAAATAAAAATAACAAGACTAATGTATTGTTATTACAACTACAGAAGACGAATGTATGGACTGGATGGTAGCTTTAATAGTTGATACAAAAACATTTAATCTAATTCTGAAAAAAAAACCACTAAATATTCCTTTGCATGAACATTTTATCTATACATCTTCCTATGATCACAAATCGAGTTGATTTAATGGAATGGAAGAGTGGGGAGCAGTCGAAGCCTGGGAGAATTTTTCTGCAAATGTAACACCAGCTACACCTATAGGGTTGTAATGAATACACCAGGGGCAGGGCAGGGCAGCAGTAAAGTCCTACTCTACACTTTCCCTTCAAGTGATTATTGCAAAATGCAAACAAAAAAACGAAGCACGCATGGCTTGGCAAAGGGCGGGGCAACAAATGTACACAGCGAAAATCGAACCCGACCAGCAGGACTTTCCAAACCCTGGGCGTGACATTAACGGGTTAATGGACCGTTTGAAGTGAGGACATGGAAACTATTTATACGACCACTGTACATCTTGTTTTGTCATCGACATGGCCAAGGGTGGAAAAGCAGGCTTGGATTGCACCATCTGTGTTGAATGATTGAAGCGATGGCTGTTCTCTGCAAACATTTCTCGTCAGCAACACAAAATTACTCCCGGCATTGTGAAAGTGCAGTGGTGCACAGACATAACTAGACAAAAATTAATCCAGGGTTTTACAACAACTGATTGAAGGTAACTGTAATGACAATAAAAGGACCGAGAAAATCTTCACATTGTTTTATATTTTAAAGGCTAAAGTCTGGACACTGGGGATTCGACACATAATTCTGAACAATAATACATTTAAGTAGTCAGAGCTGGATGACAAACAATCCATTCTGGGTCTACTGTGTTTATAAAGACAACAAACGAAAGGTCATGTGGATGAAGTAAGACGATATTGACCTCAGCTGTCAGGTTCACGGCTCTCTAAAACAAGAAAATATTTAAAACTTTCAAATGTAATCGTAACCTCTCTTTCCCATGAAGACTGCAGAGAATTTAAATGTCAAATGTAATTGAAATCTCTCTTTTCTCTAAATAAAAAGAGACGATTTGAAATGTCAAACATAACTAGAGGGAAGAACCGTTACAATATTTAACAATAACAACAGCTTGTAAAAAGCAATATCCTAGTTAACAGACAAGCTGGTGGTGCTGTACACATCCAGGTAATTAATGACAGTCACAGTCGATGAAGCAAAATGAAGAAAAACAATTAAGTAATGAATCATTAGTAAAAGGGGATCCTAAAACATAGGAGACATAGTTTGGAAGCCAAGAGCTAGTAGGATTAGAAAAGTGTTGATAGGTCAACAGCAGAAAACAATCAGTTTAATCAGGAATCCCTTCTGTGAAAACATGACTGAAGCGAATGAAGGTTCATTGGAGAATGATAAATCAAATACCTCTGCCAGAAAAAATAAACAAGTAGAGAAAAGCCGAATACTGACATGATCAGTTGTGATTTCCAAATCGTAACTCATTTAAATAAGTTTGAAAATAGGTAACTAACAATATGGGTGTTTATTAGTTTGGTGCAACTCATTTCGATTTTCATTGCAATTTGCAGAACTTTTATTGCATGGATGCAATAAACGTAGATTTTATCCAAACTACTAGAATTCAACAAACACGAAAATACACTGCGATTGAGAAACTCAGAGTTAATATGTTATAGAAAATGTGCGACGGTCACGAAGAAAAAATAAAAGAAAAAAGTATGACGGTCAATACTTTAAAAAAAGATCAATCCAGTAGATGACATCCTTCAAGCATGCTCCCGCCCAAGAGCATGGAATTATTCCTGGTCCTCAGCAGCACAAACCGGAAGTTAACTTGATTTTATTACAAAGAAATCTTCTATCGTCTCCATTTTCATCCTCCTTCACGATATGCGTCCTCTGTCTGGAGACGATCCAAAAATAACAAACCCTTTTATTAACATTTGATATGTCATCATTGAATTCAGTGTTAGTTTCATTTTCTCATTCAGTTAAAAGATGCATTAGACTTTTATTTGATAATCAATGATTCAAAGTAAAAGCTCATTGTATTTTTTTAAAACACAAATAAAAATATATCAACGATTATTTCAAACCACTTTTTAATCCAGTTTAACCGTAACAGGACATAGTTTTTATTTTTCATCTTCATCATCATCATCATTATCAACACAAGTAATTTACATGAAGCAAAGCCCTCTCTGGAGACTTATGCCAATGTGTTCTGAAGATGAAAAGATGCTTTGACCCTTCTTACAGTTGATATCAACCAAAGGATGTTGACTATGTGACACGCGGAGTCGATGGTGCGATGAACACCAAACGCCCCCAACTTCCTGCCATTTCTTTCCACAGTAGTTACCGCCCCTGTCCGCTCATCTAGAAGCGGCGACGTGATTGTGAACTCACCTCATCACATCGGACATTTCCCTTTAGTTTCATCGGACTATTTAAGACACCGACAGTGTTGCGGACAGTCGCCACCGAGCACGCACAGACTCTTAATGTCTCGGCCCCTATTCACTCCCGACAGGTTGAGTACCCACCATTTCTCTCCCTTAGCAATTTACTTTCATTTGCCCCTTTCCTTCCGTCAGAGGTCCTCTCTTGCATTTTCTTTTCTTAACTCTTCCGAGTTATGTCTGAGAATTCCTTCCTTTCGTTGCCAATCGTATTTTCTCCCAGTGAGGCTCGTTGAAGGGTTAGTCAAGCACATTGTTCAGGATGGAGCATGTGTTGATGTTATTGACTACTTTAGTTAGTCAACAAGTTAGTCAACAAGTTAGTCAACAAGTTAGTCAACAAGTTAGTCAACAAGTTAGTCAACAAGTTAGTCAACAAGTCATGTGTGCAGACATGCCAGGATTTCTCGTGTTCTTTAGTGCATGAGAAGACTACTTTGGCAACTTGTGTGCACGCGAGGACCTGTTGTACACGGAGCTGCACGGCGCAGGTTGTAGGCGATTCCATGGCAACCAAGGTCTAAAAAAGACAGCAGCTTTTGACATAGCCAAACACACAAGAAAGGAACAAGTATGAGACAAGTCAAACCCACATTAGAACTGCATCATGTCTTGTAAGAAATAATCACACATATCTCTTGAAAATTTAGTTTTTCAAAATTGAGTTTTATTGTAGGATATATTTAGGATATTTATATATTCTTCTGTGTGTTTTGTTTTCCTCCGTCTTTTGTGTTCTTTGCTTTCGTCTTCTGTTTTGTTTACTGGCTTTTCTCCACAATGTAGGGATGTTATTCACTCAGATATTGAGACGCGCATTGTCTACCGAGCTCAACCTGATCATCTAAAAACAGTTTGTACTGTGATATATGTAAGAATATTTTCTTTAAAGCTCCAGCCAAATTCAGAAAGCATTGTACATAATAAAATGGATATTTTTTCTTACAATCTATAAATTTCTATTGATTTCTATTTTCAGCTGTCTTAGCGTGGCTTGGAGCGGATAGATGGTTAGATATTTAAGGCGACGACCCTAATCCACTTGACCCTACTGGGGAGTAGGTACCTGATTCTATCAAAGCTTCAGATAGGTAAGACTGTGAAAGTAAGGAGATTGGCAGTGTCCTCAAATTTGGAGACCCCCGAAATAAGTAGCACCTCCCTCCTCTAATACCTGAGGTCAGCTAACGTCCTTCACCTTTCACCTTAGCATAGCTAGAGACATCTGTGTCAAGTCTCAGCCAAACGAAACTCAGACGCATTGCGACACTCATTATTTCTATAAAACATTCGCTCACAAAACAGTTATTGTAATTTGTCATTCGTTCATAAAACAGTCACTGTCATCTGTCATTCACTCAAGAACTAATTTCTTGAAACGATGAAATGTTTATGACCTAAGAACTTGAATCGTTTGCAAACAAGAGGACAAAACACGCCGGAGTAGGAATTGTTCCGATTCCATCTTCTTTCTTTGTTGGAGGCAAATAGATTAATAATCAATAGCGAACAGGACTTGACTACTCACTCCTGCAGCAGCGAGAGTTTGACATTTGCACGAGCCACTGTATGTAAAGAACACAATACTTAGATTGAACGAGGGCGCTAAGAGAAAGAGAGATGAAGAGAGAGAGAGAAGAGGGTGAGAAACAATTGAATAGAAAAAGAGAAGATATTCGTATCTATGTCATGTAAGTAAACATACAGGCAAGCACACAGATGCCATGCAAGCATCCCCAAGTGCATTGCAGGTCTGTGTCAGTAATGTATGTTTATACAGTCTTGAGACCATCGGCATCCCGGAATCATTTCTCTAAATTAGGAATAAGAGAGGCTGATCCCCAAGACGCCCACTTACCCTCTTGACCCCCTTCTGATCCCCTTCCTGACCCCTTCTGACCTCAAATAGGACAAGAGAAGAGATGGGCTAATTGTAAGGGGGAGGGGGTTATGGTGTGTATATGTGGCGATAAATGTGTGAATAATACATACATTACATATCAGGTAAAAAAGATAAAGGTCACACCCTAACCTTTTCAAGTCCTTGGGGAAGGAGGTGTTAGAGACATTATTTTTTTCGCTACCATCTTTACGTGAGGGCTTTCCTATTCCCCATACATATCACATGGAATATACATAATTACACATATATTATAAATATTCCACTCTCTCACTCTCCTTGTCTCTTCCACGCTTCTCATACATATTCACTGTTGTATCGACACAAAAAATTTAAATTACAAATCATAAATTATTTACAAAATAAAACATAATCAAATGCTTCTATCTTCATTATATTTTGATAAATAAAGAAAATGTCTTTCGACCTTTTTACATTTTTACTCCTTTCATATAAAGCGATTCAGCATTCACTCCCCTTTTTTTCATTCCTTCCCTTGTTTTTCTGTACGCAGCTTCACTAACTGTTGTTTAGAGATCCCGCTCCATTATTCTGTTAGTACGAGGCGGTGACACAAGGAGGGGTTTCCTGTCCTCCTGGTGGACGTAAGATTCACGTTAAGTGTCCTTAACGTCACTCTAGACAAACTTGCCTCCCTTTGACGTGACCGGCCGGTGTTTTCTCCCCTCACTCACAGCAGGGATCTCGCTGGTTCTGAAGCTGCTGGACTCGATTCTCACGAACATTTCATGCCTGCCTTGACTAGTTATTCCCGGTGTTAAATACTTATACATAAACATCCATTTCTCAGACCTGCTTACATACTTTGTTGTATAAACTTTGTTGTATGTTGACTCTTTCAACGTGTTTGTGCTGGCTGTCAACAGAAGGAGAGACAAATCCGTAATGGTGACACGATTTAAGGAAAGAAATAATACTGGCGAATCAGGGAAAACACAAAAAATAATTCAAAAATAATTAAAGAAAACAATTACAGAAAGAAATATAAGAAACAAAGGAAAAGAACAAAAAAGACAGAAAGAAAAAAAAATGTAAAAGAAAACGAACAAAAGAATTCTAAAGAAAGTAATTGTAAAGTAAAAAGTTAAAGAGAGAAAGAAAGAAGGAGACAAGGAGAACAGAAAAAACAGAATGACAGAATGAAAGTGTGCGTGGAAGAACTAAACCAAGTCAGATGAATATGTCAGGAATTCACGACAGCAATTAAATCCAGAGATTAACTAACTACATCATTATGGAATACGAACCCTGCAGCTACAAATTTCAACGAAACTTCAAACAAAAACAAGTTGAGATCATATCACCGGAAGCCAAAAGATGGAAAGAAGGAAGGTTGTGGTCTACATTGCAACTGCCAGTCTGACGATGAACTAACATCCCATCACTAGAGACCTGCCTTCAGCTGCTGGCTAATTACTGCTTCGTCTCATACCGCAGCCTGCGGGCTCTTCCCCGGTATGACTCATGATCTGTGGTCCTGTGAATGTCGCGTGCTTCCAATAAGTTAGCATCGCCCACGCGCTGTCTGCGGTGTGTATGTGCGTGTGTGGGTGTGTGTGCGCACTCACTCACTCACTCACTCACTCACTCACTCACTCACTCACTCACTCACTCACTCACTCACTCACTCACTCACTCACTCACTCACTCACTCACTCACTCACTCACTCACTCACTCACTCACTCAGTTTACACCAATCCCAGCAATACATTTCTCTTGTCTTTGTCTACAGCTTCATTACTTATTTATAAATTAATTTTTCCGCTGCTAATATTCCTGTGAGATCAATACCGCCGCCTACCTACTGTCAGCACACTTTTGTTCATATTGAGTTTTACAATTTTATTATTTATCTTTAATCACAGAAGTGCCTTGGGATTTCAGTGAGGATGGCGTCTGCAAATATGAAATTTCTGGCTTCCTGTAAACTATCTGTCATAATTGTTTGAGTTTCCGGAGCATAGTTGCCTCCCTTCGCTGGACTTTAATGCTGTTGGGGGACATGTCAGGGCAACGGGGTATATATATATATCACCTACAAAACCAGGGCAGCTGAGGATTGAAAAAAAGGTCTGCTACCCACAGATTTGGCCTCAAAGGCTCTCTCAGTAATTAGACAGGCAGCTCGATGACAAGAATCGTTATCACAGTCTTTTGTTTGCTTTTCTTTTCAGTTTGTCACTCACATTTCAAAAATTCAGAAGGTCGCAAAAATCTAAACTCGTTCACTTGTCTTCTACATTTTACAAGTGTTTATCAGCTGGAACAGAAAAAAATAAATAAAGACCTGAATAAAATATATGAAAATGACTATTTATGAATGAAAACATCATGAATTTAAAAACAACGTTGTTAAGAGAAAAAAAAAGAATTTTTTCAAGCTTAAGGAAGGAAAAGCGAAATGTGTCACATGACAGGAAGCAGTATCTCGAGTACCTTCGACACGTGACCTCTATTTTGCATCGGAAAAGATGGTGAAAATAGCATACAGGGACAGAAAGCGGAAAAGGAGAAGGTAAAGTTCGTCTGGCTGGGATGCAGACACAAAGATGAAGACAAAAGTGCTGATGCTCGACTAGACGACTGTATTATGGATACAGCGGAATAGACGAGCTGACTGTCGAGACTGGATCCGCCACGAGCTGCGAAAATGGTTTTACAAATGTTATGAAGCATTTTCAGACATCAGCAAGAATATTCAACAAAAAAGATGGATAGGAACTGTGCTGCATGTCTCCAGCAGACAAAAATGTGTTTGGGCAATGAGGAGACCGACGATGGAAGTAAAGTCCGAGAGGTGAGAAAAGTGTTCCTGTTGACTGGTCTTTCGCTCAGATTTCTAGCAAAGACAAAGTTCCAGATATTTTTATTATACGCCGACTTTCCCCAATCATACTAGATATGCAATACTGAAGGAAGGGCTTTCTAGTAATCTGAGTGCGTGCAAAGACATTGTCTGCGACCTTTGACCCGCACAAAGGAAGTATTGGATTAATGCAGTTTTACAGCATGACACATTCATTTCCTTTCGCTGTCAAAATGGAAACTAAAAAAACACAACTACCTACACAATAACTCATTCATCATCATCATCATCATCATCATCATCAGCAGCAGCAGCAGCAGCAGCAGCAGCAGCAGCAGCAGCAGCGGCAGCAAAGTCCAAAGAGTTGCATGTCTTTATTTCTTCTTAATTTTTTTCATTACCTCAATCTTGTCTTTCAAGTCACTGTGAATTTCTGGTTTAGATGATACGTTAAAGTACATTAAACATCAGCAACATCCGCCACCAGACACACCAACATTACTAATGATACCAACTTCACAAAAATTATTGAAGAAAACACATTCTGAGAGAGGAAACTACAAAGCAGCCATTACTGGGGATTCAGTTAAAGGAAAGCTTAATGTGTTAGGATGGACAGATCAAAGTGAAGCCCTGCTTTGAAATTTCAATATAACTTTATCTCTGTCGTTTATAAGATTTCTAAAACAAATTTGTGTCCTGAAACTCAATCTTGGTTCTTTTTTTCTTCAGCAAAATACCCTCACACGTGGGTCGGCAATGGAGTCAAGCATAAAAAGTGATCGATATGTATTTCTCCTTTCAAATCAAATAGATGAAAAAAAAGTCACATGGGGAGAAACTTGGAAAAGGAACTGAAACTGCTGGTGTACCAACGTCCTTCTGAGCTTCTTGATTTGTTAATGATCATCGCTGTACAACCACATTATTTTCTGTTACCAGAAGGTATGTCTACATTTGTATCAAATTAAATGATTTTGCATGGATAAGGAGGAGCTGTCATAGTTGTGAGATGTACAGCGTTTATATAAAATGTGTTTTAATGTAAGTATTGCATTGAAACTGTTTTATATTCATCTATTATTTATATATTAGTCCAATTTTCTTCACATTATAGTCAAAAGGATCAATGCAGCTTTTCACAGAAGGCAGGCCTGGAGTTAATGTGACTAGCCACTGGCACCTAGGGAATCACGTGACTAAATGCAAACACCAGTCTTTGTGCTGCTTCCTACTATGTCTTCCCTAAGGACTTTGGAAAAGTTCACGTGATGGTGCAAATAGAACTCTTTAGACATTGAAATAGCCTTGACTTTGGTGAGCAGGGCACGAGTAGAGTACCAAAGGATGCTGCACTATCCTGGAGGATTCGACTAGTGGCGCCCCCTTGTTGCGTCTTTCCATTCATCTATCTACTGTAAAGTTTCCTCCCATATGATTTTAATTACTTTTATATATATATTTACTGCATAGGTGTACGAGAGAAGTAAGTTTATTTTTCAATCCCACTTTTGAATCTTTAAATGTCCTCATGACAGCTTACTCCTGCTGGCTGCCCAATGAAATTCGAGGACATAAAATTTTTCGTTCATATAGCTGCTCATTTGACTTTTGTCTGTCTGTCTGTCTGTCCGTCCGTCCGTCCGTCCTTCCGTCCGTCTTGCTTTAAATTCATGCCTTTGAGTCCACAAGCGAAAAGTGTTTGTGGCAAAGAGGAAAGCTGACCTCCTGAAAGTATTATTATAAAATAGTGAAAAGTAAGGATTCTACGGTAGAGTTGACTCTCGTGTTCTACGTTCGCCTTCCCTAGAAAAGGCATCATAGTATTTCAAGATAATTAAATAAGAAATTTCTCAGTCGTTAGCAATAAGATCCATGGAAGATGATATCCAGCAGTGCTCAATAACATCAGCTCCAAATACACGGTGCTCATTAAAACAAAGAACACTGAAAACTACGAATGCATTGTAAGCAAGGACATGCAAACACCCTGAGGTGGAATCATCCCAAAGATTCCTTCATTTCCAACCGGAAATCGCACTCTCTGCTCCAACACTTATGACGTCAGAGACTCGATTTCATCAGCCCACACTCTTCAAGAACTTCCGACAATAAAAGAACGATTGCTCATCTTTTCCAACAAACATTGATATTGTTATTGTGTTTCTTAAAATCTTTGCCAAATGGAAATGTCTGCTTAACTCAGTATAATTAATTGTTCTTAATGGACCTAGAAAGAGGAGACAGAGAAAACTATTAGATTAAACAGGAGGACAGAGACACCTAGCGACTAAAAAAAAACTGAAACAAGAACAGACGAAAACGTAAATGGGGAGATGTAGGGTAAGAAATCTTCTCAAGTTAACTAATTTATTTCACAGAACCCTGAAGGGTTTTGCCACAGCTGATAAATAAAGATGGCTGGCGAGCAGAAGGAAGTACACTAACACCCTCCTCAACCACTCCAATGATGACGACAGCAAGATGAAGCTTGTGTTGTGAAGAAGCTCGTATGATCATTTATGAATTTCAAGTAATGTCTACTCAAGTTTTCGTCATTTCCGTACCAGCCCTGGAGAACTAACACCAACCTCGCACAATAAAAGCCTTTCCTTATTATCAGGCGCATTAATTCCTGTTTCCTGAGGCTACGCAGTCTCCATTATCTCCCTTGCAGAACTCGCTGAAGTATTGGCAAGCGGGGAATAGGAAAGAAATTAAACAGTGGCCCGAAGGTAGAGGGACAATGCTCCAATGGCCTGAAGGACAACTCTCGATGGCTGGTTCTCAATTCATTGCAATCGGTGTCTATCGGTGAATTATTCACAATCTCAAGAGGAACGGTAATTGAGAACAGCCTTCCCTGTCACGAATGTTTCACAGTTCATTATTTCATATTTATTATTTTTTTGCTCGACTTGCATTGGTACCAGATACAGACACACAGAGTAAAATTTGAATAGATATAAATGTAGAACCATTTGCAGTAGGCTAAGAACATATCAATGAAAACTGGCCTTGAGGGTTACGAAATAGAAAGCTTAAAATTTTTTGACATTAATTCAAACGATTAGTTCTTAGAAAATCGTGCAAATATTTAGGCGAGGTATGTGTCCAAGAACTTTTATAAATTTTAAAATATTATATTAACGAAAGCAAAAGAGCGAATGAAATAACTGTTTCCAAACAGGTTTCTTCTTGTATGTTGGACAAGGAACGCAATCGTCACTCTCTCTCTCTGTCCATCTTCTGTCTTAGACAATAGGATAGCCTATGAGAACAGAAAGAAGGAAAAAAAGACAGAGAAAGATAAATAAATGTAAAAAAAAAAATAAAACAGAAAAAGGATAAAATGAGCAGAATATTTATTTGTATAAAATATTATACAGCATTTATACCTATCTACTTATACACATACTATACACATACTATACACATACATATACAGACACATACACATTTACATACGATACATTTACTATACATGTATTATTCACGTATTATACATACCCAGAAACACACTGCTTCTATCTTTATACATAATAACATTCTGTTGTAGGAGTGATGCTTAAAATTCCAATTTAAAGTTTAAAAAATATGTTAATGTAAAACTCTTGAAGGAGGATGCGAAGAAGGTGTTAGCCTTAAAGGCTGTTTCTGTGCGTCCATCGGCTGAAGCCTAATTAACAAATGCCCAGCAGAGAAAAGAGATAATAATTTTGTCTGAATGGTAAATTCGTTTCCCATATGCATCACGAGGAGTCTGGGGCCTTCCTTCAGGGGGTCCAGTCTCACCGAAGTGGATCAGTGCCAGCATTCTCTCTGATGAAGAAATAAGAGGAGAAAATAGCCGGCGACTCTCCGCCGCAGTGCTTGTGAACTCGACTCGCGCGTTGCCCTCACCCCGCTCCCTTGATATGAGTGTTCAGTGGGCACAATGAACATGAGCCTGTAGCCATGGCAATTATTCCAAATGACCCTAAAACCTTTAGGCACCCCATTGGAGGCTGCAAGATACTTCCGATTTTTTTTTTTTTTTTTCAAATTGAAAAATGTGCAGTGCACTGCTTTTGTTAACAGAGTGAAGAAGGATGTGTGCTATCCAAACTCTTTATTTAATTATTTATAAGCTTTATCTCTCTCCCACACACACACACACACACACCTCTACACACATTCACAACAAACACAACCTCCCAACACACACTTTGCCCTCATTGACACTCGCCTCTCACACATATACGTACACACATTTTCACAGAAATAAAAGTACATGGCGGCACAAATACAAAAATGTTGAGATGTAGTAAAAAAAAAAACACACACACACACAAGGAAAAAACTGAGTGTGATCATTATATGATTTTATTTCCCCAAAAGAAAAGCAAAATCAACTAAATCAAAGACAATTTATAAAGGTGGTAGTTTGAGCTAAAATATCTTGAAAAGCTTTGAGGAGAATATTTTTTTTTGAATGAGCCTCCTACGTAACAATGGGTTTGTTGGTTTTTTTAAAATCTTTGTTCTTTTTGTTGTTCTGGTCTTTTGTAGTATCATGGAAAATAAAAATAAATGCACTGATTGAAAACTGCTCGTAATTGAAAACGCCTACCACTCACCAGAGATTTTCATAAATGAGAAAACCAAGAAGACAAGACGAATGGAACCGATTTCGGAAGTAATACTGGACTACTGACAGATGATCCATCAGGATTAAGATCCAAATAGAGTGGTCGTCCCTTCCCGTTCTCGCAGTAACACAAAGGAATCCACAGCGGATGTAGTCTACGTATTTCTTGAAACACGTTTTTATCAAATATAATGTACGAAGTTACTAAAAATAATTTTGTTACTCAAATGTTGGAAAAACATTTTTCGAACTCAGTAATCTTTCCGTTCTGCGTTTCTTGTTACGAATACATATTTAATAGCTGCCTAGAAACATATGAAGTCTTTCTTACACATTCGATGAACTGGAAATGAAGCAAATGGTCCTGGACGAACCAGGGGCCCGGTGCACTGACACTCGCTAAGTCTTAGCTAAATGGTTGACGAGAAGCAGTCTGCTAAAATATTCATAATCAGTTTAAGTGCCGAGGTTAGTCCTCTGGCTGATGACTAGCCACATGCTGTGCATCCGACCCCAGGTACGAACCACCTGTTTCATTCGATTTGTCGAACCGTGCGAAAGTCGAATGAAAAAAAGTCTTCAAAGAAGGATTCGACCGAGCATTCGTCATGATGGCTTGTAAACAACAGCTGCTGCGTGCTCACGTGACTGAAGATGAAAGTGAGGATGCTGCTTGGATTTTTATGCTTTAATATCTGACATTGTTGGAATTAGACAAGCGAGGAAGCCCTCCGAGGCCGTGGTTTATGAAGCAGAGGTAAGTTTACCTCGGAGCTAGCTGTACACTAAAACATGGAAGCTTGGCCCTGTGGTGTCAATAAAAACAAACACAGATAAACATGACTGAACCTCTCAAATTTTCCACCTTGAAATGGTCCACAACTATCGAGGTTTTCCAGGATGCTGATGGATGCTGGTCAAACTCTTTTACAACTGAACTTTTTGTTCATAACTGCGGCTCCAGGCCCTCTCAGTAGCATTCTCGGTATATTTGGTGATGGTAAAGTAGTTCTAGAAAATAGTATCACTATAAACTAAATGATGAAAAAAATTACTTAACACCAGTCATTGTAAAACTGTCATGTTCTGTTCGCCGAGTTATTGAGACTAAATATAGCGCAATTCTATTGTGAAGTATGTGGTTTTCTTACATTGCCTGTTGTTAAATGATACTACTTCCCCAAACCTTAGTGGTTTTAATTTTTGTAAATGGCGTACAAATATTATTTTCCTTTCGCGAGATGCAAACTTTGAACATTGCGTTTTCATCTCATGTTTTAAAAAGATGTCAGTGTGTACATATGTATATATCATGTAATGTTAGCTAATGGACGACACTTCTTTTGAATATTTCTAAGCTCAGCTTTTGGCTGATGGATGGTGGTTGAAATCCGTCAGAGTGGGATGTCAGATAACCAGTAAAACATTCTAGCTTTCGCAGTGCCCAGAAGTTTTTCTTCGTAAAATCCTACTGAAGTGCCTGGACAAGCGAGTTTCAGGCAACGGACGCCATGACAACGCACCGAGTAACACTTCAACGGCGGCGAGAAAATACATTTGAAAAGTAATTTTTCTTTCCGGACAGACCTAGTATTAAGCATGGCGCCTGAAGCTTAGTTTCATTTTTTGAATCCCGCCAATGCATAATGATTTTCTTTAATTGACGAGTCCATTTTCACCAGTTCTGGGGATGCGGAAAGGGAAGTCACTCCCAGGATTCTTGTAAACTATGGAGGAAGTGACGCTGGTGAACGTTCTTCACTCTCCTGTCATTCAGTCTGACGCTGATTGATTTTTGTGTTGAAGAACTCAGTCAGTAATAATGGGATCATTTCACTGGGTAATGAGATCATTTTGAGTAAAAAAATAATATAAACTATCATTAACAAGCTTGCATTCAAAATTCACATCGGATGGAGCTGTCCTGATTGGCTGAAATAAGTGACACTGTGATACTGGATCCAGGAAATTTTTACAGTAACTAAATAATAAAAGCTTTGAAATGTTTCATGCATGGGCAGATATATTTCTTTTCTTGATTAAATTCCGAAAATATATTTAATAGATGCTTCATATCGGTTCAAAATACCGGAATAATTTCTGAGAAATATTTTCAGTGGACCAAGAAAAAAAAAATATTTTAATGAGTAAAATTGTGTTCAGGACAAGACTATCTAAGCAAAATTTAAGATGTTGTTTTAGGCATGACAGTTTGAGTCATGTTAAAGTAATTAGAAATGGTTGATAAATAACAACAGTTGCTCCATGTGTTAAAGGTTATATAAAAAGAAACATTCACACCCAACATGTCTGCTAAGGGAAAAGAAAAATACGAAGTTCATTACAACATTACAGCATTCCGAAAATTTCTTTTAAAACATTATGTCTCTGGCATGATCAAAGAGTTCACCAATATAATAAATGAGACACAAGATGAAGATGGAAAGAAACTAAAAAGACATTATGAAAGAAAAACAAAAAACAAACGGAGAAACGAAAGTAAAGGACAAAAGAAAAAGGAAAATAATGAGAGTGATGGAGTAAATAAAACACTAGAAAAAAGATATAAACGGTTATTACTTAGTTCTATATCTATCACTTGCCTAGAGTCCTGTAGTGTCTGGAGGGAAAGGGTGAGGGGATGCTGACAGGTACCCGGTGATCTTACAGCGACAGACACCATCGATTGTGGTGTGGCGGACAGGAGGAGGTAATAAGGTTCACTCAGGCGTGAACTGCCCCTGAATGAAACCTCGATGCATGAAGCGTAAATAGACTTGTGATGACCCCGTGTCTCGGATATCAACCCCTGGAGCAGGCGGAGGAGTCTTTGTAACGTGCGCCGGCACATCTTCCCACAATTCCCTGCCCATCCGAGCCGTGGGTGGTAGGCAGGAGAGTTCCCCCAGAGCTCTAGTTAGTGATCTCCCTTTGTGGGTAGAGTCATGCCGTACATCAGGACTACAAGTAATTTTTCTTTTTTTTCCCCCCACCGACTTCTGAGCATGACATCCTTTAATTTTTTTTTAGATGGTGTTTAATGAAAATGCAGAACTTTAAATAAATCAACTGATGGTTGTTCGTTGTCAAAGCTCTAATAGCTTAGTAGGTAATGAGAGTTTCACAAGTTCTTACAGATTTTCCTTTGGTACTCAACTTCGTGTGTGTGTGTTCCATTCTTAGAGAAGGTCTGTCTACAAGTCTGTGCAAAATAAAACATCTGAGACTAGAGATAATGACTAGCTTGAGGGGTGAGAAGCTTTGTTTCGATGGACCTATACAAGTCTGGCAGAAAAAAGACCTGTCGGGAAAAAAGAAGCAACCAGATGAAATGTTTCACAGTATATGTCAGTGAATTTTTCATCTAGTCTTCACCATATTGTTGTTACCTTTATGTAAATGTAAAGATGTGTTTATAAATTTAATTTTTCCTATTTATTAAAGTGGCCGAACATTGCAGTTTCTGTCATGTAAATTTAACATTGAAATTTTTTCGAGAGCAAACTCCTAAAGATATAAAACTTACCTCCTTGGCAATAGTAAATCTTTATTCATTTATTTACACTTCAGCTTAAATTGTCTAATTTTAAACTAAGAAAGGTTCGAACCGCTAACCTTTACCTTCTAGTCAAAATTTGTAAATGTTTTGCTCAATTATACAGCCTAGCAAAATGTTTTTATCGTGATAGACCCTCTCCTTCTGGTGGACCATTGTTTCTCTTGGTTCTGTCATTTATCTTAAAAATTAAATTATTGCTGTGTATCAAAAATACAGATAAAAATATAAATAAATAATGACATATAAACACAATTAATCGTAATTGATATCAATTATCCTTGTGAACTAATTCAAGTGTAAAGACTACTATCTGTAAAAAAATGTATTTCCCAAGAATATAACAATACTTTATTCATCCTTGCGGAAATTAGACACCATAAGTATCGTGATATCTATAATGGACTCAGGCTAACGACAGCAATAGCAACAATAACAAATGTAGGAGCAACACCACCGGAGACAACAGCAACAATAAAAAGTGCTGACTTGGAGAAGCGGCCAGACGATGTGATGAGAAAATGGAGGAAGAGAGCTTGAACGAAATGGAATCGAAGGAATGGATGGTCAGATTTTCTCTGACAGGAGTGTGGTTCATATTCATCGTGGGTGTGATGAATAAGTGTGGTCTGTCTGGGCTCGTAGCCCACGTAAGGGAAGGATGAAAGGGTGGTCAAAGGACATCCCTGGTATCAGACTCCCGGAAGACACTCCAATCTCCATTGTTATCTCACAGACTTCTTTCACCACCTCACTCCTTCATCTTAGTGAGAAGATATGTACATGTTTGGTCTGAGTTTTTGCAGCCTCGAGCTGAGCCTGCATGATAACCAAACATTTATTTTGAAGAAGGCCTGCATGCGGCTATAAAAATAATCAGGTTCTAAAATGGGATTGACCAAAACTTCAGATTTATGTGGATATTCGAAAACTGGAGGAAGTGTGAATGTAAGAAATGGTGAATGCTGAAAAAACGGCAAAGATAGTTGTACGAGTGGTGGTAGAGGAGATGATGATGATGATGATGTGTCTTGCATAGACAATGGGACTATTTGTTTACTTAGGAAATAAATCACAGAAAACTCACTTATCCAGCAAAAACATTATCCTGTATCCACATTTATCCTAAGTAAACCCTGAGAAATGTTGAGAGGACTGTTTCGGGATAATCTCCAGCTACAAAAATAAACATCGGTGTAAAGTCACTTGTTCAGCTCACGATAGAGTGTCGGGGAAAAATAAAAGAATGGCCATAAAGATGGTTTGGGTTCTTTCTTGATTAGCAGAATTTACGAGCGATGAAGAGATCGCTGAGGGTCATCTGGATCATTCCTGCCATGCCAACAAGTCCTCTCATGTCTTGTGCTTCAGGCAAGTGAGTAAAAAAGGTTTTTGCCCTTTTGTGAGTTTGTTGGTTTCTTTTTATTGGTAGCTTTGTTTTTGTTTGGATTTTTGTTGTTGTTTTTTTTTTTTTTTTTGCTTTGTTTTGTTTTGTTTTGCTTTGTTTTGTTTTGTTTTGTTTTGTTTTGTTTTGTTTTGTTTTGTTTTGTTTTGTTTTGTTTTGTTTTGTTTTTGGCTGTACAGCATCTCTTCCGCTCTTTGATCTTCTCTGATGTAATGATTATGATATTTTTTTCTCTATTGCGGGTTTTGGTTTGTCAGAACTTGTGGATCCTCCAGTGTCCTCAAGAATAAAAGCCTCTTTTGGTAATGACAGTAAATTTTTATTAGGATGACAAAGCAAACGCCGTATGTAACCGTGTTTTAAAGAAATACAATCGTCCTATCGCAATGAGACTTTAACCACTAGTTCCACATTAAACCAGCTTTTGAAACATAATTTAACATGACTACTCTGTGTGTGTGTGTGTGTGTGTGTGTGTGTGTGTGTGTGTGTGTGTGTGTGTGTGTGTGTGTGTGTGTGTGTGTGTGTGTGTGTGTGTGTGTGTGTGTGTGTGAAAGCTTGCCTGTTGATAAATGCGTATGTCTATGACAGCAAGGATACACTTACCTTCTGTGTCTTAATCAAGAAAACCATTCCAGACCTCTCCCCCTTACTGTGTTACTGATGACAACTAGATAAGCTTTGGCAGACGTTCATTCTTTTGATGGATGATAAGAGGAGCCAGGGTCTTCTGTTCTGACGATAAGAAACATTTCAGTAAAGACATCTAAATAAATATCGGGAACAGATTTGATGTCAAGTATAAAAGCAATACAACTTGACTTGTCCCTCTTCTCTCATTGACTAGATATTATTATTATCATTCATTATTCATTACTATGAAAATTACTGAACTGATCCTTTGTATGACTGCTGGAATAATTACTGATTTGTTCATAGTATGCTCACGCAGATTATCACTGGTACAATTACTGAAATAATCCCTAGAAAGATCGCTGAAATGATCACTTGAATTACTGTGGTTCGTTTCCCATCAATGACCTAAGCACATAAAAACTCTCTCAATTTGTTTTTAACCAACATTCGATTTCTTCAGCTTCTTCTTTCTCCCCTGACTGCATTCATACTCCACAAAAACATGTTTGATAACAGTGGATTCTTCCTGGGCAGCGGGGAATATTAATACTGCCCTTCTTTTGCATATCATTAATTCACAAGAAGTCAGGGGATTCAGTTTGAATGTAGTTTTTGTAATACCCTGGCATTGTGCAGAATTTCAAGTCGATGTATGAATCACAGGAATTACCTTAGATTACCCTACATTTTCTCAAGTTCGACCGGCTGGAAGCTAAAGCTGTGGTCACACCTGACTTGAATAAAGTGATCGTCCGAACACTGTGGCCAATGTTTGTTTGAGTATGTTTGCATGTTGTGAGCACGTTTCAACTTTGTGTAAATATACAGAGCAATCTTTTGCATCAAAACTTTTATTTTGGGATATTAGCATGAGATCTCCATGATTTTTCTTTCTCTGGACCTGGACATTTTGGCAAGAAGCACGTAGCCAACGAATACTGGCTGTAAACGAATCATCTCATGCTCACCTGTTCCATCGTCTAACGGACCCTTAACTATATAAGGTTAAATTGGGGGAGGCAGTCCAAAACATTCACAGAGGAAATTATTCTGATTTGGTTTTTTAAGAAAAGCTCTTTTAAAACACCAGATGTTGTCCGTCCGTTTCTAAAAGCCAGCTTTACCACCAGGACTATGAGGGATTGCCACCGTCTCGCTTCATGGGCAACACTTGCCTCTCGTTTCTCATTTCATGCATTGCACTTGTCTACCTGAATAAAGAATATCTGATTGTCTACCTGAAGGAAAAATAGCTGATTGTCTACCTCAATGAAGAATAGCCAATTGTCTACCTCAATGAAGAATAGTCGACCAGCTAATCACCTTGTGATACTTTTTCAAGACCAAAATCAAAAACTCGTGTTAGACAACGATGTCCTGCTGTGGGTTTTAAAGACTATCGATCACTGACATGATCAGCCGCCCATGATTTCAATGTTCTTTAGATTCTTGACCTTTTTTGATGGATTGGGTTAACAGAGTATTTACTACAGCCACGAGAACCCCAACATGTGCGAGGGACGCCCGCCATTGATCCTGACATCAAGTGAGAGGATGGCAGGAGCAAAGCAGTCCCCTGCTCAATGCCGACTTTCTTGATAAAAATAATTAAAACACCGATTTAAAAAGTGAAAGATCGTGCATGGAAAAAATATATTGCAATCTGAAGGTAATTAGGAGGTGCGTTCATCTGTAAAAACTGTTCATAAAATTTCAACCAAAAAAAAAATCAAGATTTATGGGCGTTTGACGGCTGTACCGACCTGACCTCTCGTCCAAATGATTTAGCCTTTTACAATTTAAACCAAAAAAGTGATTTTCTTGTTCAATGGCATAAATGGAAGAGGCAAACCAATCGCAGCTACAACTGACCTTGAATGGAAACAAACAAACAAACAAACAAACAAACAAACAAACAAACAAACAAAAGAACAAACAAGCCTGGATTTGATTTTTATTGTTTAGTCAGTAAAACTAACTTTGTTAAGTGACTTTTCCAGTTTTATTACTTATTTGAATTTGCTTAAGTTAGTCTTGTTATATTTTACAGTTTGTGAAGCAATGTGTGTAATCTTTCAATTACGATTTCAGTGAAATCACGATTAAGCAAGCAAGCATGCAAACACATATATATATATATAAAAGCAGGCCATTCAGTAAGTTCCATAGTTCAATGTCAAGACTTTTTCACCGTTCATTGTCGTTTCTCTTGATTGACCCAATTTTGTAAGATTAAGTTCAAAATCTGACCTAACCACTTACCCTGATTTAAAACAATGTTCATCATGCATGTCCTCAAATATTTACTAGGCTCGTGCAGACAACTTCAGGGTTCAAGTATCTCCAGCTGCTCTACAGAACGAGTCACGGCTCCAACGAGGCACGAAATTGAAACGCGGGTCAAGGACACACCCCGAGACATCGACCACATCAAGTATTATCATCAAACATCGGGGTCGATATCGCCATTTCCATCGTACACCAGACAAACCGCTTCACGGGCCTTCTCCATGGAGAGACAGATGCGCATCAAGACTATTTCACAGACCCCATTTCCCTCTCTGTTCAATCTGTCCCTTCATGTCAGCTTCAGCGATTTTGAGTGATGTTGGCTAAACTATGACCTCCGACCTCTAGCTAGACTGTGCACCCGTGATATCGCAACTTGAAGAATATTGTATACGGGAATATGCTCCTGAGGCACCGGAAACAAAACAAGACTTTGGCCATGTGATGTTATAAACAACTTTAGAAACCTGGGTAGACCAACAACACTTTAGAATAAATATTTTCTAAATTTTGTAAGAAGTCCACGCAGTTTTACTAACACTATCAGCTTAAGTAAAGTTGGTATTTGTTGTCGGGTTCCTCTGATTTTGTCCTGACTGTTTTTTCTTTGCCCTCTTTGAAACAATCACACATATATCCCTCAATGGACATTCCCCGGATGTAAATATGCCTACCTCCTTTAAGGATTTTATTTTAATCCTCTCTTACTTTAATGATTTTGGGTTTTCTTTTTATCGTAAAAACACATTCACTTCTGGAGGACAAAAGAGCTTTGCTTGCACTGAGCAGCTGTCAGATAACTGGACAACTCCTTCCACATGAACGCCAAACAAATGTCCAGATTCAAACATTTGGAAAACAAATGTTGGCTCTGTCGATTTTTTTGCCAATTTTGTCTGCTTTATTGACACCGATGCATGCTTGAACTTGCTGCCAACTTGTTCTTTGCACACAAGAGTTTTTACCTTCACTTGACGCATCTCGCAGGTTCTGGACAGCGCCATCTGGAAACATCATGTTGGCCAAGGGCTCTTCTAGTCTCTTGTCTTTTTTCCTTTGATTCCTTTGTTAGCCGTTCTCTACTTGCTATAAAAGTATTACAAGGAGCCTCCCATGGACTGTCAGCATACACGTGCCCCAAAATGTGTTTACAAAAGTACATAGAAGGACACATATACAGACACAAACACACGGTCTCACATACAGACACATGAAACCACACACACACACCAACAAACACATTTGCAAAACATCTGTTGAAAGTGCATAAGTTCAGGACATTAAAACATCGGATTTAAATTCACAAAAAAATCCCAGAGCACACACAGCATACATCAATGTGATTAGCAACCGCGAGACTTTTATTTGCTTTCTTCAAGCAACTGGTATAAAACACGGTTCTTAAATCACAAGAACTGCAAAATCTGTGGACACACCAAGAGCTGTATATTCAATATTGTTTGATGCTCGGGTTCATCCAAAGAGAACATCGTCCTCCAGTAACCGACATCCACGTCAGAGGGGATACAGACAGAGGAACATGAGCCACACACAGAAACCATGGACTGGCGTGAATATGGCTTGATTGCCACGGCACATAAAGGAGGCCATCAAATCCTAGATGAAGATGCTTAAGTAAACATTTGCTTCATCATGTCCCCAAAGGCCTGGAGGAATTTCAAGGGCCTTCACCTCTCAGCTGCCCTTACCAGTAACCAAGGCCAATCAAGCCACCTTCAGCAGTAATTTACTAATGAAAATGATTGAACTAGTTGAAGCGACTGGGGTTTAGGAACAGAAACATGGGGAGATAGAAATGTTTTAACTCTGAGTACAAGCCTTCAATAAAGAGAAAGAGCTGCACAGGAACAACATGGAGTTTATGTCATGGTGACCTCTGAACTCCACGAACGCTGACTGTGTCTATGGATGGTGGACTCCGGTGAAGGATGGTCCTCGTTGCTTCTAATGGCCTTTAACTCATGGTGTGTGGGAGAGAGAGAGAGTGTGTGGATGCGTGAGTGCAAGTGGACGTGTGCACGGATGTCTGTCTGTATTTCTCCGCATTCCAATGATATCTTCACTCTCTTCAGGACACTATCCGACTTGTGTTTACTGTTGAACTTTGCAATTACAGTGGCTTCTATTTATTTAACAGCTTAATATTCTCTCTCATCCACACACTCTCTCTCTCTCCCACACACACACACGATGACCTCATGTGCTCATCTGCGCATGTGTATGGAGGGGAAGGCCAGTATTTCATGCCGACACCGAGCTCTGTTTGGATGGGCAATAAATAACGGCTGTGGAAGTCCGTCGTCGACTGCGGCCTTATCGACGAGGTTCACATTCCCCATCTTCTCAATAAAATTTCGGCTGCTGTCATGTCCTGACCGACCTTTTTGGCAATTTCTTCCATCTTATTTCTCGAAGGCGTCTGAGATGCGTTCCTGTGAGGTTCCTGTCGGCCCAGTCGGTCCTGGCTATTCATTCCCTAACTGTTATCATTGTCTTCGTTACGAAATAACGGTCGCTGTTCACTGTTTTCAACGTCGCATGTATTATCACTTCAAAATTTTTTCTTTGACCATTAGCTGGTGTCATAGATCCTTCTTTTTCTGGTTAACAAAAAGCTGCGAGTATTGTCAATGGCACTTTTCTGACTGTATCCCAACTTGCACTGGCTCACCCCAAGTCTGTGTGTTTGTTTATCCTGTATACCAACAGCTGTCACGGTAACCACGAAGGACAATATCTTGTAGAATTGTCTGATGACACTGGGCTGCTCTCTCCACCTAATGAGCCAGGAGACTTCCATGGTGTAGCCTTGGATGGATTTATTGCCCGGCGAGGCTCTGAAAACTTTATTAGAACTTAATGTGAGCAAAATGAAAGAGATTGTCTTTTAATTTCCGTCGGAATTCTCCACCAATTCCCTCAGCTGTCATCCATCACAAGGAGGTGGAAATTCTCAACACATTAAAGTACCTGACCATCACCTTGGACAGAAGACTTCGCTGAGATACCAACACAGGGTATCGGGAAGAAGGATCTGACAGCCAGACCGCCCGTGTGGCCAGCCATCCAGTCCTGGTTGTGGGATCAGGAAAGGCGCACGCCATCGTGGTCGATCTTAAGCACCATCGAGAAGGTTCCATCATTGGGAGCCTGAACCTTCTTTGATGTTTCCCAGCCACTCATTCCTCACATACAGTGTCCAAACACATTTTCTCTTAGCATTGCTTTATTGTAACGAGATTATTACAGGACTATTTCATCAAGGCAATTTATCAGTAATTAGCACCTTTGATTGGAATCCCATTGATTACCAAGAGAGTACTCGAATTTTCAATAAATTATAATTAATAAAAATTATTATTTAACCTCATAAATCAAAACTTTATTACTTTAAAAACTGTTTTTGTCTTATTCTCTCACACTCACACACCCAGGTGCTACACTATTTTATCTGAGCGTGAACAAGACACTTGAAATATTTTATAAATTGAAACCACATTCATCTATTATTACTTCATTACGACTGTTGCAAACTTTTAATACAAGTATTTGAACTTATCGCCTGTCTCCTGACAAAGATTTGTCTGTGCTCGGGGATGAAAGAGCTTTCTCTGGGATGTTCTTGGGTCAGAGAAAAAGCTGGCGGATATTAATTTTATTCCACTGAGGTCAGGCCCGGTGAGTGAAGCTTCTCTCACAGAAGTGTGACCAGAGACCCGTCACCAAGATCAAAGCGATCCATCCTGTGGCCGCCCAGTCGCGGCGGTCGCGGCATTTGATCTCCGCCAGGCGGCACCGCCGGCGGTCAACCTCTCGAGCAACAGCTTCGCTTCATTTCGCTTGATACTCCATCAAGACATTTTGTCATGATGTTTGCGGCCTGTAATCACATCTTACCACTGTGAGTACCTCCTAGGTCTGTGATCACATAAAACATCCGTCAGTCTCTCCCGTCTTCCTGTCTTGTCCATCTCTCTGCTCCAGGCAACAGATCGGTAGACGTCCCTTCTCCTTCTCTGGTCCCTCTTTTTGGAATGTCTTCCCTCTCTTCCGACTGTGGCTAATTTGAAAACCTTCGAATCCAGCCCCACAATCCTTTATCTGTAAATTTCTTTCAATCTCTTCCATGACCACGAGAACAGTTTTGTCCACTCTCAATTCTTTGTCCCACCATGGTGCTGTCTGTGCGCTGATGCTTATATTTCTGTATGTTTGACTGTTGGTTCACTTGTTATTGTTTTTTGCAGTTCACATAGAGCTCGAGTCCACATGAGGAAAGAGCATTATATTATTATTATTATTATTATTATTATTATTATTATTATTATTATTACTACTACTACTACTACTACTACTACTACTACTGAAGCCAGCTGCTTCAAAAATAAAGGTTTGGGTGGTCAGAAGATTCTCGGCACTACAGGGGATGGTAAACATGTTTGAAATGTCAGCTTCCCGGCTTGTTTTTACTTTGTAATGTTTTCTGTGAGATTTGACCTTTCACAAATCGATTTTAGAGATGATTGTGTTTTGACTTTGATAAACCTCTTTACACAGACACCATCCACAGAAAGTGGGTTCAAGGTTTCTGGTGACGACGAGGTTTGTTAGCGGTCTTTTAAATAAGTTTAGTGTGTTTGGTAACGACTAAGTTTTTTAATGGTGTTTTTTTAACCGAGTCAGCAGCTGAAGGTTTAAGACAGCATAAAAGCTAGTCTAGCCCTGAAGACACCCAGGAAGAAAAAGGGTGTGTCGGAGGTGAGACTCGAATCAAGCACCTGATGTTTCAGCTCTTGCCTTCAGCAATCATGTCTTGGCAGCAAAACATTCAGTTTATATTTTACATTAGGAATTTGTTGACTGCTACTCAAACTCTCCCAGCCGAGTTACAATTTTTAAACTGTTTATTTCTCCAAAACAATTTTTCCTGCAGACTGTCTTGTCTTAGGAGAGATAAGGTAAATCCTATTTTGCAGACACACTGACTTGTTTCAAAGGAAATGTTAGTTATAAAAATATTTTTTCTTGTCCTGCCTCATCCAATTCTTCTCTAAAGCCTGTCACTGAGGATGAAGGATGGATAGAAGAGATTTCATTAATCAGGAGCTAGACAATCCCATTATTTTGCCGAGACGCCGAGTGGACAAAGAGGAGTGACATTGCCGCTGGCACTCAATGAGACAAATGTTCTTACTCACCGGCGCCTCGCAGCACGAGAGACACTCAGACAAACAAACACTTGGCATAAGTCAACATTACAACAAGGAGAGTAGTGTTCAGACAAACTCACAGTTCAGTATTGCAATGTGGTTGCTTGAGTCGACTACAAAAGTGCATTTGATAAAATAACTCAAACTTTTAAGGTCAGACCTTCAATACATATTTTAGCTTACCTTTATTGTTAAAAACTATCGAAGACAGATAAATAAACAGGGTTGAATATTCACCTGCGCAGTTAAGTATACTTAAGTATATGTTAGGTATGCAATTTCAGATAGAAACTCAGTCAAAGTCACTAGACCAAAAAAAAAAAAAAGAGCATTGAACGGTGGTATCAGGGTTCACACGGGTGCAAATGTGTCCTTTACATTTACATTCTGTCATCGTGCAGCATAATGCAAAACCCATTAAAGCAATTACCAGAATTTTTCAATGGCGTCGGATAAAGTTATTATGTACTTGCCATTTCCAAATAAATAAAAATATGGGAATTTACTCGTTGTCTGTTGATGCAATGACACTTGAGAAATGCCTAAACTGCTTTCTGTTAATATGTAATCTTAAAAAATCCTAATTCCATCGTTAGTCCTCTTACCTCCACGTGGTTGTGTGATATATCTATATAATAAAACTTGAGGGTATTAGTGCTGGTTTGTATATGCCTACACTACATTTGTGCAGATGTTCATGTGTAACTTTTTTCATTGCATTTTTGGACAGCGTGCTTTTTTACTCAACAGGTGTAATCTGATAATTTTTATCGCAAAAAGGTTCCTTGATTACATAACAATTGTTTTCGGTAAATGTTAATTTTAACCTCTACGAAATTTATTATGAGTGCTTTTTCACTAAACTGTTTTTATATCGCTTAAAAAAAGGCAATATGTGAGAGATATTCACAAATTAAAAGACAGCCCACAGAACGACCGAAAAACAGTTCCTAATGTGGAAATAAATAAATAAAGAAAGAAGCAAATGTCATGAAAAAATAAATGTTCTTGAATTTAAACACCCACAGAAAAGGAAAAGTTTAAACACGGTTGGCTGGAGAAAGCAACCTGAGCCAATGACCATCCTAAATTTGTAGAACAAACTTGCTTAATGGTGATTAAACTGTTGACTGTCAAAAAACAAGTGTCCAATCTTTGGCCCAAGTGAGAATCGAACCTGCTGCTCGTTTTTACTAGTTTTTACTTACTTTTAGAGTTTACTAATCCAGGAAGGCAGTACAGATGCAGAGGTGAAACACAGACACACTGACGAGGTAGAAAATAGGAATTGCAAAGATAATAGGTCTTGCGGACACAATTATAATAGTAAATAATTTGATAACATTTCCTTTTAATAAAAGAACTAACCTAAAGAATTCATGAAAAAAAATCTGTTTGGCACAACTGGACAGCATCCTTTATAAACAGCACACTCAATAATTAGTAAGTCAGATCGCATCCTTTATTTTGCCAGGTTCAGAGTAAAATGTACACATCGTTCACAGTAGTTTATTATATTTTATTTAGCATGTTGTACTGCATGATATAGTCCCCTAACCTCGGTCATACAAACTTTACAATACATGCACTTTCTCTCTCCATAATAAATATCAATTAATTAACCCTAACCCAATTATTTAATTTGTAGATGTTTTTGTGTACAAGACGAATTGCATCCATTTACTCCACAGGCAAAAGCAAAGGTACATATGAAATAGAGGGAGCTGAAAACGAAACAAAAATCAGACGATTGTCTTCACCAGAATCAGTTTCTACTGTTTAGTGGTTACCACGGCAACTCAATAAGAATGTGGATGTCATCGTAGACGATTTATAGGTAAAATAAAATAAAATAAAGTGGAGTACAACTTGAATTAAAAGTGATAAATATAGAATGGTTTGTGTACGTTGACTGATAGTAGTCTTCAACTAGGCAATTAATTAAACTCATTAGCAGCAACATGTATGTGGGTATAAAAAACACAAAAGACAATGTATCGTTGGTTAAGTCCACAAAGGATGTGTCAGAGGTTGAAATAAAGCGATAACAACGGTTTATGAGAGGTTGAAGTAAGGCGATGGCAGCGCGATGTGCGACTCGTGGCGGTGGAAACGTTTGGCGGCCATCGACCTTCTGCTCATGTAGAAGGAGGTCATGGCCTGTAGACACAAAACCGGAGATGAACTTCCTTTGTCACTCGTGTCACGTAGCACGAGCATGTCTTCTCAATTATACATCGGCTGAATGGTGTTCAGAAACCTCGGGGCTATTTTTGCGGGAAATAATCAACGTCAGGTTAAAAAGGGTTAAGCCTGAGCGAGAGGCCAGGCCAAGAGGTCAGAGGTAAGTGGGTAACCGCTATCCATCGTTGGATCAACTTTGGCAGCCTTGCGTGTGAAGGTCACAGGAAACTAATGGTTTGAAAAAAAGCTAAAGACATTAAGACTTTGGTCTACATGGTACGTCCAAGCAATCTGTCCAGCAGGATGACACTTTGTTAGGGTTTATCTGCTTAAGGATGTCTTTAGATGAATAGGGGACAATCTTTTCCAAACACAAATACCAAGTATCTCTCCTTAAAGAAAGCAAATTCTGGTTTCAAAATACAAAACTTACAAAAATTATATATTTTAGTGAAACTTTTAAACAAACTTTACAAAAAGAAAACAAGAAAGTACACGATGACATCAAATAAAATAATATAAAAGGGACATCTTAAAATAAATTTTAGATATAAAAAGAAGTAAAAATTGTTACCTTTTGGAGACCTTTGAATATTTGACAACATACTGTTCTTCATACAAACTTTCCCACGTAAGGTTTCTCACCTGTTTGACATGTCTGAACAACATTGTCTGTGACGAGGTTTCTGGTCGCAGTCGCTCCAGTTGGAGATACACTTGCAAAAATCGCTCCAGCAGCTTCTGAGTTACCTTTGAAGCTGACAACCTGAGATGTAAAGAAATAAAAAAAAACATGAAGATTGTCCGAGACACCACAACAAAGAAACATAATCTGTGCTTGTCTATATGTTGTAATGTGTTTACTGTTGTTGTGTAGGATGCTGTCCTCTCAGTGCCGCCATGTGTCCAGTAAATCAAGAACAGACATGAGGGTTGAAATAATTGTAGTGCAGGTGTTGTTGATGATCGCCAAAAAAGGCTTCATCAATAATTAACTTCTCTCGACAAAACAATAAAAATTTTATAAGAAAATAAATGGCGCTAGCGAACCCCAAGGCTATTGGCTGCAGGTGTGAGAGAGGAAAAAAAAGCGCGAAGATAAATACAGAGTTTGGAAGGTTTGTAAATTGTGTTCGCATGAACCATAATGTAGGTAGTGTTCACAGTCGGGTGTGTAGCCAGGTAGGTGTCTGTGAGGTAGTTGGTGAACCTTCCCACGTGCCTGTTGATGTTTGTGAGGTAGGTTGGGGAGAAAAGTAAAAAAAAACTGAAGGAAGGACACAGAAGAAAGAAAAGAAAGAAAGCCAGGAGTTATGATGATGAGTTTCGTGACAGTCATTTATCAAAACAAGGAATATGAAATAAACACAGTGGATGAACATTCGGGAAGTAAACGTTCACATGAACAAGTGCATCAATGTCAAGTTACCTCCCCTGCTATTTCCTCCTCGGCGGAAGTGTACGTATGCACTGAGCGGACAGAAGGCCACCTGGACAATCCACTCGCAGGGGAAGAGTTTTCTTCCTGCAACACAAAAAGTCTCTGAAATATTCCCCCTAATTTCTTAGATGTTTAGTGCTTTGGTGTGGCGGTTAAGAAACAAAGAGGAAGTCAGGCCAATCGGAGATATTTTTAGACCTTACGTCATCAAGGACTGCTGCGAATTTGCTCCTGTAAGTCCACGAGCTCCGCCTGGAGGCGAGTCAGGGAATCGTTGAAGTCGATGGCACTCAGCTTCCTGCTTGATTTTACTCAGACATCCGTTACACACCCGGAAACGCTGATTCCACCCGCCATTAACGTGCCAGATGGTGGGGTTACTGGTCTTGTCCAGTTCCTCTGACTGCACACAAGACAGAGAGAAATAAATCTCACGGAGGTCTATAGGACCAAAGTTGAAGATAAATTTCTCCCTAATTTAATCACTAATTTCTGCAACTGAAAACATCAAAGAGGTGTTTTAATTACATCAGCCCACAAAGTTCTAGCAACGGAACAAGCCAACCCCGAGGCACGAAAAACGTTTTACATTGATGTCAATTAAATAAAGGTTTTGAAAAAACAAAGAGAAGACAAGTGTAGAACAAATCAGTGAATGTTGACATCAGGCAAGGCAGTCATCGATTGTTAAGGCGTAAATTTGTCAAATTAAATGCTTTCAAAATAATATTTATGCATGTATTACGACAAAAAATGTCTCGTTCATGCATCTGGCCACTTGGTGATATTAATTGCTAAAGTCTGGGTGATGTTTGAGAGAGTTTAGTAACTATTATGGAAACTCAGGCTCTCGACACGGATTACTTGTGCATTTGTTTTGTTTCAAGCTCTGTCTGCTGGTGCTTAAGAAAAGATTCTTGCATCCCAGGTCTCCTGGTACAGTCAGACATCACTGACAACTTTCATGGGAAGTCGATGTTGCTGTGGTTTGTGCCTTATTAGTGAAGCTGATATTTTAATTCTCGGAATAGAGATGCTTTTTTCTGCTTATTTTGTTTACTAGGGCATCTCTTAAGAACTCACACACGTCTGAGATTTCACACGCAAAAATACTAAATTTTAAAAGGACCACACAATGAATGCACACAAAAATCCGTTCCATGAATATAGGCCCAGCAGGTGTCAATATTCGTAAAAAATATGAATATCCTGTCTGTAAAGCTGGTTCAAACATATGGACAAGTGAAGCTGGGATATTCAACATCTCTGTTTGTGGCATTGGCCTCCCCTTTAAACACAGTGCTTGGCCTCTGTGCACGGAGCTAATAAAGGGTTTCCAATTTCGATGCGCGCCCAGCATCCCTCAATAAAGATGAAGGATGCTTCCGTCCCTGTCAAGTCTCGTTACCTCACCAGACGTTTCTCGAACGCAGCTTTGTCATGACGACCTGACCTTCCACTCCTGACATGTCAAACTGTGACCTCACGGTTTTGCATAGGGGTTCACGCATCTAAATTGTCTTTAAATCGTCGTTATGTGTGGCGCGAAGTACTTTGGACAAACAATATGACGAATAATAATATTGTTACAAGTCTCGCGACATGAAAAAGTCTTATTTATGTATCTCCTTTGGGGACAGTTGAAAGGGACCAACAGGTGCGCGATACGTGGCCTCACTTTCGGACTGAGAGTAAAAACACACTCGCGAATCAAATGGATGTAAATTAATTTATAGGCTTACATCCGTCGTCAGAAACAAGAACTGGTGACAGCTGGTGTGGCAAAACAGAAAATAGTGGGTTTAAATAGCAAGTGGCTTCTGATACATTGAAACATTTCTTGACAGTCTGATCTCGCTGCTAGTGGTATAAAAACAAAACAAAAAATCAAATTAAAAATAGTAATAACAACAAGAGATATATGATAATCAACAATATCTTCTTCATGGATTTAGACCTACATTTAAATAAATGTTTAGAATACTTGTGGAGCGCCCTGATCCGTCAAACAGTGGAAGGTGACGGATGGTGTTCGAAAGTCATTTAAAGAGATTGTGTTAAGTGGCTTCTTGAAACCATTTACAGAGTTGAGAACCCGCTTGGCAGCAATGTGTGGTGAGGGGGATGAGGAGCCGAAAGGTTAGTCGTTGAAGGAAGTGTGCAGAATGGATTCTGGAGAGTTTGGCAGGAAGAAAAGTAATCAGGCGGCCAGTGATGGAGTCATTTATTTCAAAGGTAGTCTAGTTTGTTGATGCGGTCGGTCAAAGGACAAACCTGTGAAGTCGGCAAATTTCAACTTGAATGTGTGTGTGTGGTGTATGTGTGTGTGTATATATATATAAGCGTGTGGTAGTGTGTCTGTGCGTGCGCGTGCAACTGTGTACGTCTGTATTTACACTTTCGCGTTGCGTGTGATTACAAAAATAGATTTTTCCAAAGCTACATTAAAATAAAATAAACATAATAAAAAACTGAAAGAAAGAAAGAAGAAAGAAACAAAGCAAACAAACAAACAAAAAACAAAGAAACAAACAAACAAAAGAAAAAGAAATTTATGATTTGAGTAACTTATCAGTACCTCTTCTTTGTACAATATACGAGCTTCAACTTGGCTGACTTCGTGGTTGATGTCCCCCCGATCCAAGGTCGTCAGACAACGGACAGGGCGAGGTCACGTGAGGAGCAGTTCCTGCAGAAGACTTCGTCACAGACTGTGCACGTCTTGCGCTCGATGGGAAACCGCAGCAGCTTGGCGCATGTTCCACACATCTTCTGACCCTGCGGCTGTACCACCACAGGTATTGGGACAGGTGATGGGTTAGTGAGTAGACTATTAGTCAACATGCAATAAGTCCTAATATACTCAGCGAGCTTGTGAAAATGGCGTAAATAGAGTCTGGTTTATTGCTGATTACAAATGGCGACAATAGAATGACCAAGAATGCATTGCAACGGAAAAGTCAAGAAACTTCTTGTTTGGTTTATAGGATGCTCAAAGAGGTTATTGCACTGGCATGCACTATATAAAAAGATGTTTGTACAAACAGCCAATGCCAGAATGGAAGAAAAGAAACAAGCTGAAACAGCTTCTTAATACTGTAAGTAAATAGTTCAAACGATACACAAAAACTCGCATTCTCTGTAATTGCTACTCTACTTAATTCCGTTTAACCTATGTCTATTCCTGATTACCAAAAAAAAAAAAAACTTTCTTTAAAGTTTCAAACGACTCCTGTTACCTTCAAAGCATACTGCAAACCAGAATTGAAAGAAGAACTTGACGCCAGAAACCTAACCTTCTGCTGGACGCTCTTACGGTGGTCTTCAACGAAGGTAACGGCGATTGTTTTACATCTCTCCGGCAGCCGCGGACTGCAACCAGCAACATTGTTACTGAGGTAAAAACGTTCTCAAGTTTAACATAATTTGGAACATCTTTATCTATCCTCTCTTTTTCCTTCTCTAATAAATCAAAAATTGTTTAAAATTCTCATAATTTATGTACGCGAAAACCTTTATGCATCTCTTAATGCGATTTCATCAAACAGTCACACTGAAATATTTTATTATCAGCACACAAAATAATAATAATAATAATAATAATAATAATAAAATCCTAATTTTATCACGACCATTTAACTACATACAAAAAGAAAGGAGAGAAAAAAAAATGACTCAAGTGATGAGCTAGTAAGAAAGAGGAGCTATAAAGGAAAGAAGTATTACACGGCAGGTGGGCTAACAGCAAAAACTGGCGAGAAACACTTTTCAAATGTTAGCTGTAAGATGTCAGGTGAAACAAGTATGAACTCTTACATTCTGACAGGTAGGTGGACATAACTGCTCCAATCCTCCCCAAGATGGCGTTCTCTTTTGAAGAAGAGGCGAAGGTCAGTAAACTCTTCCAGCCAGGAACGACAGTGAAGCGGTTGTCGTACTTCATCGTCTGATACACATTTTCTGCACACCTTTACAGATAAAAATCCAAAGCAAAGCAAGTAACTAGAAAAGAATGGTAGCCAAATTGTTACAAAAACGTACACAAGATTTTAAACAAAAGTCGGTTGCTACAAAAAACATTGTGTAAACAAAATGATTGTCACCCTTTGATGCGACTTTTTCCCGCTGCGGTCCACTGATTTCTGAACACCTTAGAGTGGTCTGCTTCTTCTGGGGTTTCTTCGCATCTGTCAGGGCATCTGACTGGTTCTCGCTCTTTGGCAGAATCGGAGTCTTGTTCTTCTTCTATATCGGGCCTGAACTTGTTGATACGTGCTACATGACGCACAGACCGATCTCTCGCACCTGTTACAACATCATTCATACTTTTCATCATTGACACGTGACCATTACTCAAACTATACCACTAAACATTTATACAGGATGGCATATACCCTATAATTAACGACCTCATTTTCCTTCCTTCCTCCTCCTCCTCCTCCTCACACCACGTCATTCCTTTTCTCGCTTTATTATTATTTTCGGTTAACACTTAGTGTTAAATACAAGGAGACGGCACGCTTCAATTCACTTTGCACTTCTGACAATGGTGTGTAATGGTGTGTAAACTCACTGCTCAGCTCACAAAAATGGCTTCTTTAAACTCACTATGGAACTCACAAAAAAAATGTGTTCATAAACTCACTGTGCCACTCACATGCGGCAGTGATGGCGCCGAAACATCAGAGTAAAGCGGCGACCACATTCTTGACAACTACTTGCTCGAGTCAGTTGTGGTGCAGCTTCAATAAAAAAATAGAGTTAATATAAGACTTGCCAGTAATACCTTGATGTAATCTTTCAACGGACTGAATCAGTATTTATTTAATAAATGAGCTTGTAGTAGAACCGGCACTACTGGCCTACTGAATGGTCAAAGGGAGAGAAACGTCGTCGGTGTTTTGTCCTGTCTTGTGTTACTTCCCCTGGACAAGCCAGGACTCGCCTGTCGCAGACTCTTTAGTTTGACTCGTACGGTATTAAACAGTGCTGTTTAAAACTTCATCTTGATTATTTACTTATTAGACAAACGTTTATGATGTCAATAAATATAATCTTAAGCTTTGGCAGAAAATTCACGTACCAAAATAAACCTCAATGGGATGAGGCAGTATGTCATTTTACACTCAGATGTTACTATTAGAAACAAACAGTTAAATTCAATTTTTAGTGGTTTTTCATTAAAAATTGAAGTACATTACAAAGACGTTTATCCGTAATATGAAAAAGAGTGTCGGTTATTTCTTCAGAATTGTGATTGCGAGTATTATGCACTCAGATGCCAAGTGTTTTATGACGATTGTCGTATAATTGTCGGTGATTAATGCAAGTGTTATTTTTGGTTATTAAAACAGAGATAGGATTGTTTACGCTTTTTGCACATGCAGGATTATCAGTAATGTACACTCAGATATGATTCTCAAATTGTTGCGATTTTCATAGATGTAGATGTTTAAATTACCAGAGTTTGCACTAAGAAGGATCGCTAAGGTGTACCAACCCGACGTCCAGTTGTACAAAGTCCCGTTGACATGGCGGCCGAGAAGACATCAGCCACGGACTGGGAGCGAGGCAGCACCTGCATCTCGGACATGCCATTTTGCCGAGTCTGGGAGGTGATCCCCCCAGGGAGTTGGATCGACCCGCCACGCATGACCGGGGCCGATGTCTGGCAGGCCCAACCGGAGGTACGACAGGCAGGGGAGGTAATCCTGTTGGCGTTGTTGGAACGCTGGACTCGCTTTCTCCCTTGTGACCTGGACGTTGAATAGCAAAATGCACAAGCAACAGAGAATTGGAGAGCACTGTCCCCACATAAGAGAAACAGGCTACATTTGTAGTTATTGTGGAAAATTTCTATTAGCCTAACCCTAACCAGTAATTAAGACTGTCAGACTTGATTAGCTGGAAATACGGTGGATAAATGTAAGATATTCGAAATGCTGAAGAAATTTATTTTTTTGGAAACCTTATAATTATCTCTATGTAAGCAAGGAAATTCATCAATACACCAGATCAGACATCTATAGATAACAAGCTATTTAGTTGTTTGGAAGCCAAAACAATCACCACAACAACACGTCCACGAACATTTCCAAACGTAAACAATAACATCCCAAAAGAAACCGCATGCGTATATAAAGAGATAAAAACTTTTAAAAAATTGATAGAAAGATTCAAAGTGCAGTTTTCTTGTCTTAAAAGAAACCTGAATTTTAAAGGCAAAATTTAGCGGAAGAGAAATGTAAGTGAAGTACCCAGCTACAAGTGGTTCTCTCTATTCCACACCGTACTCTGTCTGTCTGCGTGAAATGTGAGCATCGTGCAACCAGCAATAACAAAACCAGAGCATCTGTAACACTGTTTTCTATCATTAACTACTTTTTAAATTGTCTAAACATTGAAATACATCCCTGCTAAAAACTTCATACACTTGCTTCAACAGAACCATTAGAAAAAGTAAAAGATTGTCAGGTTGAAATTTCCTCGATGAAGTGTTGTAAGTGGTTCAAAGTGTCAAGACCACGTAAGGTTCCTGCGCGTTTTGGGGGTGGGAAGACATGAAAGTGATGGATGAATATCACTATGTTGTGCATGGTGTCGTGTGCTGTACTTGAGTGTGTCAGTGAGGGTACAACTGCATGTCTGATGGCTGGCTCTATGGGGTACTACGTTCACAGGATAACAGGTTACTCGCAGGCAAAGCCAGCACCTGTCTCACCATAACGACTGCAGTGAACCATGAAGCAGACAGCACGGAATCACCTGCCGAGCATCCTGATGGATGATGATCACGTTGCTCCTCCTCGTGCCAGCCATGGCAACAGATGGCGCTGGTGGTGCGTCCAAGTCACGACAGATTGTGCTGCATGTGCGAGCATGCACCTGTGTGTGTGTGTGTTTTTGTAGTAGTAGTCTGCATTGACTAACTTCAAGCTAGAACCAGATGCAGGATGATGATGATGATGATGATGATGATGATGAAGAGAAGGAGGAGGAGGATGACGACGACGACGACGATGATGATGATAGAAGACCAAAAAAGCTGCTTGCAGCTCAGGGACACGTACCACAATCTAAGGTTGTTTTTTTTTTAATCCTAGGAATCGAAGGGCCTGTTCAAAGATTTTTGCAGTTTCTCTAACAAGACCTCAATTTAGTTTGTTTACGTTTTGTATTTAACAAATACATTTCTTATACTACCTTGTACACGTGCACAAAATATTGGTACAAATTAACATGGGTTTTATGATCATAAAATGTGTTTTTTACGTGGGTAGACGACACATCTGGTGATTTGCATGTCAGAGAGAGTGTGCCGCGGGAAGACTAGACTAGTGTTCACGGTAGGGCACACATTCGATCGCTTGAACAGGATGCTTTCACCCACATGAACACAGAGGAACACATGCACTCGCACGCACATACACTCTTCTTTCTTTCTCTCTCTCTCTCTCTCACACACACACACCTCATCACAAGTATGGAAGTTTGCCTTACTCTAAAGATATGGCTAGCACACAACAGGCTCTTATTTATCGAATAAAACGGCCAGAAGAAGTGCGCTTGTTTTTCTTTAATCAACTAAATCAGGAATTTGGTAAAAACTATATAAAAAAAAGGGGAAGTGCACAAAGGAATCCTCAAAGGCAAAACTACAGGAGATGGAAATTTAACTAACCAGAGTAATGTATTTAGCTAACCAGAGTAATTGTTTAGCTAACCAGAGTAATGTATTTACCTAACAAGAGTAAAGTACTTAGCTAACCAGAGTAATGTATTTAGCTAACAAGAGTAATGTATTTAGCCAACCAAAGCTCACAAAGAAGTCAAAACCAGAAAACCTCGGATGTAAAGCGTTGAGCGTGTGCAAAGCTTAAGAACAGGAGAATGGTGTACCATCACCTTAGCTGATTGCTAAGTGTTGACAAATTTTGTTTAGCATTCAGCTAAAGTGACAGTGCACCCGATCCCAGCACCACCAGGCACTTTCGGCTGTGTAGATGCACTTGTGTTATGTAGAATATTTGATGTGCTATTCCTTCACATCTCATAATAGGAGTGGCTGTCTTCTAACACCAATAACTAGATAACACATCAATAACTACACTTTATAGCTGTCACATCACGAACCTTGATGTGGTGTTTTATTGCAGCAGTAACTAGGTGTGGCTCTTCTCACACATCGTTGAACATCATGCTGATTTTTTCCATTTTATTAAATTATTATTACTTCTTCCTCACATTATTAAACGCACTTGATTCAAGAGGGAGAGCTCTTTAAGCAACAGTAGTCATTCGCTAAGGACTTCCCTTTGTTGCCTGAGCTGTTTTAAATTTTCCTGAAGAATATTTCGCCATGACCACCACACCTGTGTCCATCGATGGCAGACCTTTGTGAAGCATGTGACATTAACCTGAAGGCAGGTAGCAGGGAGTTGAGGGACTTAGCGAACAGACTGACGAACACCGCAAGTGTGGATAGAGTTCAGGACGGACAAGCGCGAGCTCAACACCACTGGACACAGCAATGCAGAGATGTGATTGAACTGAATACTATCGAGGAGGTTAACAGCTTCAAGTCCTTGGGAGCTACGCTTTCTAAAGATGGCAGGAGACCGGCTGACATACACAAGGATCACAACAGCAACAACCTGCAATGGCCAAGCTGGAATAGAAATGGCAAGTAAAAGCGCAAGCTTTACCACCAATTTCAAGTTTACAGTTCCTCATAGTTCACATCATGCTGAAAGGTTGTGTTCCTTGAAATTAAGTAAACTGCTCCAAATCTCTTACAAGGAACATAAATCCAACAGTTTTGTAATGAGCGCGGTCGTGTCCCTTGTAGGTCCCCAGGAAACCCTGTTGACATCGATGAACAGATTTGATGGCACAAGCTGGTGTTCGTCCAGGCGGTCATGTCGCCCGGCTCAACACTTTATATGAAACCCTTCTCCAAGGTTCCATGGGAGGATGGCCAAGGATGGCAGAGAAAGAAATGAATGTGCACATCTCCATGAAGCACCTGCTCAACACCAACGTCACAGGTGGCGCAACCTGGCTGCTGCTGCGTCTAGTCAGGTCGTCACAGCCACCGATGATGATCATGATGATTAACTACCTGTGGGTTTGCCCACCTGTATCATGATGCTAAAAATGGCTTCGCCCTTACATTTGCACATGACAGTTGTCGCATGCCGCGCGTGCCTAGCGGTGCTCAGACGGGGAGTGAGAACCAAAGCTAAGAGGTAAGAAAAAAGAAACTTCGTGCCATCACCATCTAGTCCACGACAAACAGTTTAATTTAGATGTTTTCTTACCCGTTTTCTTACAGATGCAAAATTGATAACCGACTGTATAGCCTGTCAATCATTCACGACAGTATGAACAAACCTTATTATTATTATTATTTTTTTTAATTTATTTATTTATATTTTTTTTATTATTAAAGTCAAGTTTTTAACTCAGGTCTATTAATTAAAAAGTATTCAAGACTATAAAGTCTAGATTGAAAACTGTACAGATACATAAAATGCAAAAAGCTTGTGTATGTTACTCACATATTCCCAGAGGCCAGCGGTGAAGGAGCCCACAGACAGACGTCTCTCTGAGATGCCGTTAGAGTTCCTGACGTCATCTGCCGAGGGCGGGTCAAGACCACTGGCCATTGTGCTGCTCGCAGAGTCCGTCTTTTCTGTGAAATTATTACCGGTTTGGTTGCTAGGTAACGCTTGCTGGCCGTCACTCATGCTTGACTAGCCTCACTGATTTCCCCCCTTTCAAGAACGACAAATCCTCACATAAGGCAGTGGGTGGGTGGATAGACGGACGAAAGAAAGAGAGAGGGAGTGAGTGGGGAGGGGGTTCTGAACACAAAACACAGACACTAACAAAGGTTATTTGTAACAATATCATTTCTATCGATACTCATTCCAGCGAATAGCATGGAAATGACATGCACACCCTGTTTTAAACCAACGTTAGATGTGACCAACACCCGTCTGTCTGCTCCTCTTCCACCCGTCAACATAACGTACATCGCGGTGTTTAACGTGTACCTGTGCCTCAAGCACCTGGTTCAGTGGGTAGAACACTTTAGTTTTTGAAGGAAAAGCTTGGCAGGGTACGGAGGATTGCAGAGAGGGGTGGGTCAAGCCGGGTGACAGCAGAGTGCTCGTGGGTACAGTCATTACCAAGTTGTTTTCACATTTATTTCCGGTAAAGTCGCGGGGAATGTTCATGATAAGTTCAAGCCTGTGCCGATTTGCATGAACATTTGTACTTGCAAAGTGATTGTGCTTTCCTGAGGTGGACCTGTACAAAACCTCGTGCAAGTCGCCCCACGCTGTCTTTGTTCTCGCTGGCGACTTTTCTAATCTTACCTTTGCCAAGCTTTGTTCAAGGCAACAGTATATTTTATGTTTTAAACTTGTTTCCTTCATACTCCAGTAGTAACGAGTCGTAGGCTACAAATGTGAAACTGAAAATGATTATCCTGACATAAAAGTGCAGTTCACATATGTACTCAAACAAGAATAATCTAGTTGCTGAATAGTCGTCTGTCAACATAAAGAAAGCAGACATACAAACATGATTTGCATCTACCTGTTATATCTATTATTTTGTTTACACATACGCAGTTGTGAAAAACACACACACAGAAGGAAGGAGGGACGGAGATATACTCCGTACACATGTAATCAGATACAACAGCGTCACGTTCATTATCTCTCTCGAGCTCGCTCGCTCCACACACACACACAGAGAAAGCGAGAGAGAAACAGTGAAAGTCACCTACCGACTGTTTTTTTTCTTTTTCCTTCTTTCGTCTGATCTAGGGCGATAACGGAATCGAGGCAGGAATTCGAGTCATTTCATTGCTTGGTGCTCCGAGTGCTGACTTGCAATGCCGATCACAGCCACCCAGTGTTGTGTCGCACAGTAAAACTCACTTTGATGTACAACCTACACCGGGTAGAGGTGTACACTTGTTACAGGTGCACACCCTTCTAACACAGGACACTCTTACTTCCAAAAATTACCGAACCCGTTGTCGAGTGTCAGGCTGGCTGTTCCTCCCTCGTTCACCTGCTACTGTCCTGAGAGCTGGCAGAGAGAAAGTACACAGCCTGGTGATGGTGTTGATCACACGTGTAGCAAGTAACAGCTGAAGTAAACTCTGCAACCTACAGATAATGGCAGCAGGGGAGGCTGGGACAGTCATGCTCATTGTTGTCATATCTAGTCCCTTGTAATGAGCTGTGTTGGCAGTGACTCATTAGCCCCGCAATATGTTACTCTCAGGTATTGGGCAACAGGACCACATCGCAGTTTGTTTTACTTTTAATGAAGCAGCTGAGGAGATTGTGTTTCAGAGACTTAGTCGAGCAGAAGTGTCAATAAAATGAATATGGCAGTGAAAGCTCACCCTGAAAACGAGATTCCCATCACAACATTTAACAAAACAAAAGTCTATTAAAACAGAAGTAGCCATAAACAAAATTATGTAAAACTACCTCAGACTGCAACAACAAAATTTGGCAAAAGATTTAGTTAGAATTACGTTTATTTTTTTAATTAACATCTCTTTTAAAACTCCAGACTAAACTGCCTTATACATACCATTATACATAGCATTATATAACATTTTTATAACTATATAAATAAATTCGTGGACACTGCTTCGTAACTCTGGAGACAAGACACCTGCCATTGCTTTCCCCTTGTTATTCCAGGCCAAAGACCTACCCGGAGGTACAGCGGAATCCCGAGATATTTCTATTGATATCATTATACACACAGCTGCTGAACAAATAATCTGGGAATCTAATTTGTTATGCACTAAAGTTGATGATAATCGAACATCAAATATCAAAATATTTTAATTTTTGTTTATCTGCCCCCTGCCCCGATCAAGTTTCATGATTATTTTAGCTTGCATGCACTATCACGAACATCTCATCCTAAAAAAATGTGAGAGAAACAGAGAGAGAGGAGATCGTTGCTTACAGTCAGAAATGAATTGTTTACAAATAAACTTGCCTTTTGCCGGCTACTTCATCATCTGTCACTCACGAAAAACCGAATGTCAGTATTAAAGAAACAGTTTGGTGAGATTAATGTTTATTTATATTATTTTTAAATTTTAAAATTACATCGTCTTTGTATCACTATAGCACTAAGTTTTTAAAAGTAGTCAATCAAGATCGAGAAATAGTCAAAGGGAGTAAGCGAAAACTCATGTGCAATTTTTTGGAGAGAGTTGTCTCTCTTTAATGTTAAGGTCTACATTAAAAAAAAAAATAAAAATTCAGTCGATTCCTTTGACAGATTGCTTTCATGATCCCGTGTATTGGATTTGCTCTTTCTCTGACTTAAAGAAAATTTTTAAAGTTTTAATTTCGAGGTAGATATCAGAAAGCAGGAAAGTTATATTCTTTTCTGCCAATCGCGACCAGGACGGGAAGGACGACAGACAGGAGAGACACTTTCGAGGGAATGTCATCACAGTGCCGTTACTGTCGCCTGAAGTTCTGGTCTCCACCCAACCACCATCGTGGACCCACAATGTCAAGAACAGTTTTAACATCAGAGCTAAGCTGATGCGCGTGTGAGGGTGAGTGACAGAGATAAAGAGATGTAACCACTGGAACAGTGGAAGTAGGCTTTGTTCGGGATCCCCCTAGACGAGTCTTTATATTGTATGTATGCTAGTAAACCTGTTGTTCCTATAGGTTACATCACACGTCGAGTTTTATGTTCGGGGAACAGCAGGGGTGGGGGCTCGTGAGCCACGTGGTTGAGTCAATGATGGATGTTCATGTGAGTGTTGTAGGCATGGTTCCCCTGTAACATATGTTGACCTGGGCAGTGAGGATTGAGATTAACTCTCGCCACGTGAGTGGTACCCCAGGGCCAGTATTCATAAAAACCCAAGAATACTGCAACAGTTTCTTTGTACTGAACAGATAACTTATAGTCTGTGACATTCGTTACATAGACAGCAATCCTACACACCTAGCACTAATATTGTATTGTGTACTTTATTTGTGTATCAGTATATGTTTGTCTTGTAGAGCAGCCAAGACGATAGTAAGTCAGTGTAACTCTTTACACATGAACCAAACAAGTGCAACAGGCAGATCACCAAAGCTTGATTTATATGAAGTTCATTACAAAAAAGAAGCAACATTTCGTAAACAATAATACGCACAAGGTTTTAAAAAATAAAGAAAAAAGGAATAAATGCACCAAGAAGTATGGCAGACAAACACCACGACAGACTTTTCTTGCGAGTTTATTTCAAGAAAATGCCAAGCAGACGTGGGAGCGTTTAAGTCACGTGATAATTGGCGCCCAATCGTCTAAGAACGCATTTAACAAAGCATCCCATGAAAATGTGAGTTCAAGCCTTTGCACAAAGAAAGAACATTGTTAAAAGTGACAAATCTATGTTTATGTATGATAAATATGTACACGAAAGACGTTTTTCAATTAAGATGAAGGGCAGAGCAAACATAATTGTTATCATTATCTTTCTAATTATTTTAAACTCACTTGTAATTAAACCCCAATTTATTTTTACTGTCTTAGTGAATCATCCTCATCCTCATCCTCATCATCATCCTCATCATCATCGTCGTCGTCGTCGTCGTCATCAAACAAAAACAGCAACAGCATCACTTGTGTCAACAATGTTGTAAATGGAAGAGATGGAAGTAATTGCGATATACTTTGTACACAATAAATCACATGGTGAAACCTTTCAACAGTCTAGAAGAGGCATGCGCTGTACAATGTAAGTGGTTGACAGTGTGATTGGTATGTGAATATCACTCGCTTTTACTTTCATTGAAAAATCAAATGGTAACTACTGTTGGGTGAGTAAAGGTAGTCTCGAGCTTCTTAATCATAAGCCACAGAGATGTATTACATAATGCAACACTGATTAAAAAGTACTACAGGTGATGTTTTCGAGCCTACAGACGTGGATTCAATCTGGGATGAACCTAAAATATCTAAGTTCAATTAAGTACACAGTGAACATCCTAAATCACTGAAGCTGTTCATGTGGTTCTATTGGTCCATGTCCTGCCATCGACTGTAAGCGACGCTCACTCATGGCGCCAGCAAGTCATCAGGACAACAAAGTTTCACTCACGAGATTTAGCGTTTTCATCACTGGAGGAATAAAAGCAAGCGAAGAATTCAGGAAGTTCTCGATCAATAACAGTTGATTTCTTGCTGGCCTCCCACTTCAGTGTGTTTAGACTTTGCAAAGCAAAACAAGGCAGAGCAGTGTTCAGACAGAATAGCCAGACTAAAAATAAAACCTTCCCTGCCTTCTAATTTACATCCTGCTTACCTTTCCCTCACACAGCAGTTATGTCCCTTTCCTGAGTCCTCCCCGCCATGAAATAACTAGTGTTGGCCGTTAGGGAGCAATTTCCCAAGTCTCAACAATGGTGTTTGTATTCGTTTGGCTATCTGGTGGTTAGAAACACAAAGTATACAGTGGGTGGCAGTTGGTGGAGGTTGACCACATGAAAGCCAAAGTACATTATAAACAATTTTCTTGATACAAGAGAATTTTGAGATGCTCGAGCTATTTTGATCATTGTCAGTGTTTGAACAGTTCTAAGACAATTATTCCAAAATAAAATAGAAACGTATCTGTAGGTTTATGTCGTCTGTTTCATTGAGATAAGATATCACAACATCAACAGATGCACATTACTTATGGTAATTAACTTTGATTGACCAACTGACTGACTGACTGACTGACTGACTGACTGACTGACTGACTGACTGACATCCATCAAGTGCAGTATTCTTGGTCAAAACTTTTCACTGAAATCACTTTTAGCTCAAGAACAAGCTTAGTGAAACCTGTTAATAATTTCAAACTTCTTTTGAAAGTTCATATACACTGAGTAAAGATTCAATATTTCCTAAATGTATACATTGTACAGAATCAACTTGTAAACAATCAATGACTTTCATAAAAAGAAAAAAATCCTAGAACAACCACATCCAGAATTGCAAGAAAATTATCCAGCTTTGATCTTGTGGTAACCCTGGAAATATTTCAATCATTATTTTTTTAATGTTATAACGTGAATATGGAAATGGTTTTATGGGTCAGTATGCTTCATACAGCAAAACAAAACAACAACAAAAAAAAATTAAAAAACAAACAAAACTGAAATTCGATGAGTAGTTTTCTTTTATCGAACATTTTTTTATACATCGAGAAACATAGGCCGTAATAAACATTTCAAGAAATGACAAAAAGTTCGATACACCGGGAGGTCAGCTTTTCCTTTTCAATAGTCTAATAATAATAATAATAATAATAATAATAATAATAATCATCATCATCATCATCATCCAAGAAATGACAAACTGTTCTATACACCGGTAAGTCAGCTTTTCCTGCTCATTAGCCCCACAGCATTATTATTATTTACAAGAAGGCGAGCTCAATACTTTACAAGAGACAAGAGGCAGTAGGAACATACCACAGAGACAGACAACCCTGTCAGACAGACTCATACACAATGAATATTGTCCGGACGAAGAGAAAGCTGGAATGGACAGAGCGAGCTGAGCAAACAGACAGGTAGCATGACACACCTCAAGCAGACATCTGTGCGACCACACGTTCAAACACAATTTCTTGGAAAATTAATTTGAACACCAAAAAAATTGTCATTGTTATCACAACATTGTACTCATCTTCTCACTGGTAGGGCAATACTTCCTGTGCATCTAGCTACACGATGCTGCAAAATACAAGCATGACATTGTTTCTGTGTTTCTGATGTTAAATGTTAAAGATGAGGCAGGACTAGTATGATGAACCATTAGCAGAAGCTAGCAGTACAAAGGACGTGAATTAAATCGTACATTTCCCTATGTACAGCTAAACGGTAGTTATCGTCCCTGATTTTCTGCTCGTTTCCGACATGTCCGGCGAGCCTGTATCCGACAAAGGGGAAGAAGTCTGGGAGCCTGGAGTCGTGGTAGGTGATGCGAGGCAAGCGCCCTCCAGCGGCATCTGATCGGTGCAGAAGATGAGGATGAACATGAGGAAGTGGGGCTGGCCTCATTCCCTCCTCCACCTCCGACACCTCTTCGACGATAGGGAAGTTGGGCGACTGATGACCAGAGGCCGGGGACAGGCACAACCGCTCGGTTCCCGCCCTGATCATCTTCACTGACGGCCCGCCGGAAATTCCCTCCCCGTGATTTCCATCGCTGCTGCTGAAGCTGTCTGGAAGAGAATACATTCTGTCCGTGTCGAAACTTCTCGACAAAAGAGGACCATCGGCGATGAATGACGGTCGCTGGACCAGGTCTTTGCTGTCCAGAAGGATCTTCTGGTCCGACAACCGCACTCCTTCGATGATGCCGGACGTTTTGAGAATGACGGAAAAGCTTCGAACACTGCGGGCTGTCAGCTCCTCCACAAAGTCGACATGTCTGTGGTACTTTTCAAACACTGGCTGCAAGTTTTCGATTAGATGAGTGTAGCGAAACCCGCTACTGTTCCGGCGGCGAATCGTGGCCGGGGCTGAGCCCATGGGCATCGACATTTTGGTCCACAGCTTGAAGCTGTACGACACAGGGACTTCGGTCAGGAGCACCCTCGCTGAGCAGCTTGACTTCTTGGCCACGTGAATCTCACTGGTCGCCTCCCATGTCAGAGTTTCTTCGATCGTCTCCCCTGAAGTCTTGGATACAGATATACGCATGTCGAACTCTCCTCCAGAACTTGCGGAGGCCGGTAATTCTTTAGGAAGACCGATGCTAAAATTGGCTTTGCCCCGATGGTGTACCCTCTCTGGAAGGTGACCGTCAGAGAGGCTTTTCGCGATTTCTCGAACCGGAACTTGTATGTCTGATCCTTGTCCGTGTTGTTGGTAAAGTCGTGGAAATGATAATACCCTTGGCATTGGTGTACATCTGAGCCTTTATCACTCCTTTGTTCGAGGGGTACGTTCCAGGATGTCATACAGGCTGCTGTGGGTGGACGCAGGCTGCTTCGGACTTTGGTCTGGGGCTCAGCTCCTCCCTCAGGATGTCGAAGTGAAAATAGTTCATCGGAACCTCAATGATGAAGTCCTTCCTCCGGATGCAGACCTGCTGCCAAGGTGGGCGAGTGAGTTTGAAGCATTCCCAGACGTAATCCGTGATGACCTTCTCCACGTCTATGATGTAAGGAACCTCCGCGCCCTCCTGAGCAGGGAGACAGCACGCCATGATGACCTCACAGAGTCTCATCAAATGGAGTAGCACCTGCAATCAGTTTAATAACATTTTAAACGCAAAAGCCGATATAGGAAAATGATTTATGTGTCTGTCTGTGTGCTTGCGTGTACCGTGCACGTGCATCTCGCTGACGCTGTTACCTTTGTTAATATTTGCTTTAGACCAATGAGCACATGTGTAATTGCGTTTGTTAATATTTGTTTTAGACCAATGAGCCCATGTGTGTGTCAGAGCCTCATTGTTCACATTATTCACGTTCACTCCAACTCTTGTTTTCTCAGCAAAAACAACAATTCCTCTGCTGTCCTCAAGGGGCAATTTAAGCGAGTTAAAATAATAGAAAGAGAAAAATAATGAAAAAATGGCACCGCAAAAGGGGAAGAATCGCTGGATTATTTCCCTTCAATCTCCACGGACTGTGGGTCAACAGCAAGTGTTCCATTGTCTCACAGGAACTATTATGCTTCCAAGCTTGGGGCATGTCACTTATCTTGTCTGTTTACCGAGATGTTTATCGACGCGAAAGCCATTCGGAGACTATTCCCATGCGAATGAAGTGGGTCTGATTCTAATACAATATTGTTGACGATCGTGCCTTTGAGTTTTTCTATTTTTTTTTCGGTTAAGATAGACATGTGAGTGAAGAGTAAGATAGGTGGTACGCAGGACAATGTCATGCTGAAAGCAATCGTCATCACTTCTGAATTGTAAATCCAGAAGCTTCATCTCGATGGCGGCTGGGTTGCATAACTGCGCTGTGATCTTCCACATGTTTCATCCCCTTGATGCTGGGTCAGAGAAGTGAGCAGTAATGGCAATACTGTATAGAGACGTGTCATTATAAGTGTGGTAGGCGGTGATTATCCTCAGTAATGTTCTTTGTCCCTCGCCAAGCCCTGAAACAAGTCCTTTCCGTCCTTTCCGCTGTGGAACGACGGAGTGTCATGCGAACTCGCTGTTTGGTCTCTTCTTCTCTTTCCTCCTGTCCTTTGAGCTCTTACCCTGTTGGGAGGGCACTCTTTCTAGATTACGTGGAAGAAGACATGTCGTGATTTGCCGTGACAGGAGTGCGGAGGCAACTGAGAAGGAATCACAGACCAGGGAGTGGAGAGATCGATACCCACCCTTACCAGCCAACCCACCCCATTGACACCCGGCTTCCAACTTTCAGTCCAGGGCCACAAATTTCCCTGACCTTGATCTTTTCAGTATCTGTAATGCTGCAGCCATCTTGTATGTTTTGGATCGTTTTACGATATAAAAATATTGACAGTCGTGTTGCTAGGAAACATTGCTTCCATGGCGCGACTGTCACGGATGGCTGGGAGCACTCCACGGGGATCAATCCGCTGCTGTCTGGAAAACCCGAAAGTCAGATACTCTTACATTCTTTCAGTTATATAAATTATTTTTCTGGGGGATTTTATTTTCACTCTGACCATTTGCATCGTTCACAGCTCAGTCGACATCAAGATACAAATTTAAAACATTTTTTTTTTGTCGCTGACATTTTAAAACTTGCCAGAATAATAAAATAAGATTTCAAATCTCTAGAGTTTTCGAAAAAGAAAAATATAGTAAAAGAGGAAGATGAAGCTGGAAATTAGGCTTCCATTCTAAATCACTGAGCTGAGTTCAGTTCAGTATTTGCATCGTAACTAGTTATTGAAATTCTAAATGTTACATCACATGCAAAGTCACTGAGTATAATAGTATCACTAGGAAACCTGCTGGGTGTTGCTCATTACTGTTCATCTGCTGAGTCATTACTAGTAATTACTGTCTAGTATCGACCCTCGTAAGCTCGAATTTTTGGTTAATCAAGCCGCTATTAAATTTTGTGTTTTCTTCCATCACTCAGTAATCATGTATCTTTGTGCCATGATGGTTTATTTGCTGCGTGTCAGTCTGTCTACAAAGGGAACGAAAATGAGAGAGAGTGGCAATGACAATGACAATTCTTTATTGCAGGCAGAGATAGAAGTTTTGTTTGTATTTTGTTGCTTCTATTTCTACAAACCAGTCAATGCCATCAAGAGAGGAAATAGTCTTTGACCTTCTTTATCCGCTAAATGATTATTCCTTAGTAGAAATGTAATTAAAAATTAAAGCGTGGTCTCCCACAATTCTGTAAAAAACATTACAAACATAAATTTGGTATTTCCTCCTTCCTTCACCCTCCCTAAAAAACTTCCGTAGAAACCAGTAGAGGACAACCAGTACTTTCATCAGAGTCCGACATTGTTGGGGATCGTGTCTGGCGGCCCACACTTCCGACAATAATTTAGGCTTGCAATAAGCAGTTTGCCAAAGGTATTGCCTGCGAAGCAATAGGCTGTGGATTGTAAAGTCCTTGTAGATATTCCAGGAAGGAGTCCAAAGCATCTCAGCCATGCTGGATTTCATTCCCTTTACATTGAATTACGTCCCTTTCCTGAGAAATGGTGAGGGAAATCTTCAGAGTTTGATGTCAAACAAAATCACACGAGATCGAGATAAACAACTTTGTGGATGTTGTATGTTCACAGCTTGGAGGACAAGTAAGAAGAAAACCAGGGATGCTCGGACTTGCCGACTTCGTTTGCACTCATTCAGTGCGAAAACATGGATTGTCCCACTCAAAGGCAGCTTCGGCGCTCGGGGTTTCTATTGCCATGATTATCCATCTACTTCTTCCTGACAAGCCACATAAACCTTCTTCGTCTGCCCGCACTGATGGCTTTCAACGAGCGCCATCTAGTGAGCTAACGAACCAGGCTCGGACAATAAAACTCATAATCTCAAAAATCTTGCAACTCACGCAGATCGTAAATCTTGCTTCATACAAGACCAACTCGATAAAAACAAATTCATTCTTAGAAAGTTTTTCTGCAGCCTTATTTTGAAAAAAAAATCTGGCCCAGCAAAATAATAATGGGCAGGATGATGAGTTGATCAACCAGTTGATTTTCTGTTTAAAGTTCTAGAGCCCTACTTAAAAGCTGTAGGATAGGTATCTATGTCCACTTCTATCTCTTTTACTGTTTCTTAGAATAACCTATCATCCCTTATAATTGTGTTTTTGCAGTGCTGCCTGATGGTATTACTGTCTGTGTCCTGAGACTCAACAAACCATAAACGATGGGTGAGCAACCAATTTTGTGCAAAAGTAGTCGAGACCGGGTGTGTGTGGTGGGAAGGGTCGGAGGTAGAAGTAAAAGGTTGGCAAGGATCAGATTATTGAAGACAGTGCAGAAAAAGAGATGAGTTAAAATACCTTGTAACACAAGACAGCCCATATAAATCGTTCAAAACTACACAGACAAGTATGCAGACAACAATGGGTAAGAATAAAAGATAAGTAGAATAAAAGGTTTCACGGTTAGTCCCGACGTCCGTGGCTCAATAGGAATTGAGACCCATACAAAGAAAGCTACTGAACCAAATCAAGAAATAGCAAATTATAAACTTAAGTCCATCCTTCAATGTTCTTCTTCGTCCGCCAGATGATGTATCTGTTCTCAACAATGATATGGAATGTCAGTCATGTAGCTGTGCTGACCGACAAAAGAGAGAAGTGTGGTCAGGGTTAGATGGTTAAAAGATTGGTCAGCAGTCCCTGACTGGGAGACTGAGGCCTCTCTCCTCCACAATACTTACAACATCCCTACTAGAAACGAGCTCAGACATTACCTATCCTCTCCCATCAGTCCTCCATCCGGTCCATCAGAGACGATTGGACAATGAACAGGACTTAACTGCTTTATCATGACATATCTAGTATTCATGTCAGAGCTGCATGGCTCATCTCGTATTTCTGATACAGTGTAACAGAGTGGAATAGAATTATTCTGTTGGCGAGAGTTGGATGTTAGTGGACCTGACAGGCCACAGTCACTTCGGAGCCTCGCATGATTAGACAAAATGTCTGTAATTTCCTGCAATACTTTTTGTATCGAACCACCCTCCTGTGATAGGGTGCTAGTTAGGTGCTGCTTGATTTTTCCTATCTCTCCCTCCTCCTCTCTTTCTCTCTCTCTCTCTTGTGTTTGAGTGTGTTGTCATAAACATGCACCAGCATTCACAATCTGATTTAGATGCTAGTTGCAGACGACCGCCCCAGTGATTAAGAATGATTCACTCCAGCACTCGAGGGAGATAAACACCACGAGTCACGTGACAAACATCGCGGGCAAAAGACCAGGAACAGAGTTTAAAACGAGGCAGGAAATACTTGCTCATATTTTGCACAACAAATATTCGCTGATATTGTCACCATACAGATCCATTGACAAGTCTTCTACCAAAGGACAAACAAAAAAGACTGCAAGATGTCAACATGGTTCAGGGCAAACGATCATCATGAATGGATCCTCAGCCAAGATCATGATGGAAGACAAAAATGGACGTGAGGCATTCATTCAGGAGAAAATCAGGTATAAGTGAAAATATGAAAGCGGTTGTTAGTGGCAACGCCACTTTTATCTTCCGAATAAATGTTACTATAATAAAAAATGATGAATTTAGATTAACACTTGAGATGAGATGATATTCTAATCAGTGGATGCATATTTTTGTCTTTCCTAAAAACATTAAAAGTGTGCATTCTTCGATTTTCCAAGTTAATCATGAATGCGTAATTGTGTAAACGAGCCTTCCAATCCGAAAGAAAAATATTTGTAGACGATCGAATGTTCACCTCCTTCCATCTCTCTGCCATTATTTTCTATTTTCTTTTCTTGGGTAACGAAGTTAATTAAGATTCATTCAGTCATCAGCGTCAAGACACTGCAGCTAAAAATATTCACACTTAGAATCAATCTTTGAGTAAAAGGTAGATCTTGAATGTTTGTATTATATGTTAATCTTTTACATGGCCAAGATATCATTAATTACCGCATCACACAAGTCACGGATGTAACTAGAACACTAGGATGATTGTGAGAGGGGTGATAGTGACAAAGAGAGCAGTTTTAACGGTTGTTATTGCATGGACATGAAGTGTTGACCACCATCATTATTCAACATTTGTGTATGTATATAGAGACACTGACATCAGACCTGGAGGACAAACAGTCTCCCCCGACCCAGAGACACGGGGTACAATTGGCAAACTGATTGAGCCTGGACCAGTGCCAACAGATTCAAATCAGATGCAAATTGCAAGTGATAAGCATGTTGGTGTTTGTGTTACATGACCCCACTCTTAGTGTCCGCCAATGCTGATGTTATACATGTCTCTCGACATGAAAGTGTTTTCAGACAGAACATGTCAACAGGACAGGTCCTCACATTTCTGTACTCCGCGGCTCACCTACAATAGAGATCCGTTCAACTCAAAACTGTTTTAACAATTCATTTTATAAAATTATCTTGTAGCACTTGTTAAGTATAGTTTCTTTAACAATTATCGATGCTTAATGTCAAAATTACTGCTTATTTGAATAGAATTTATCTTGCAAGCTGGTGCTGGCCGTGTGTTATTATTTACGTGGTAAAAGGTAGAGAAACACGACCGGACAGCTCCAGACATGAGTAAAGGCAGTCTACTACTCATGAGTCAGCACACAACTGTAAAAACTATAAAAACTTATGATCATCACCAAATTACCTCCATTACCACTGTTTACACTTTTGTTATCCTCCCTGCATGACTGCCCGCGAGTTGCCGACCTTGCCTCTCAGCTCTTCTCACATGAAGGCGAAAATAATCTCAGAGACTTTAATATGGTTAGAACGAACTGGAAGCTTGTTGATTTTAAGGAGAAGCCGAGGCATTGAAAGAAAATTCACAAAAACACTCATTTCAAGACAGAGGGATCGCATATAAATGCAAATACCTTGAGGGAGACGTGTGGGTGAGAAGTAAACAAGGATTCTATTGAAAGTGTCATTTCTTGGGAAACTAAATTTTATCATTTTCCTCTAATTTTTTTTTTATATTATTTCTCGGTGAACAAAGGTAAGCTAGTGGTAAGAGAATACTGCCAGGACTTTTCTACTCTGGTCAATGTGGTTTTTTTCTACTGAAGAATTTATCTTTAATGACAGCCAAGTCCATGAAGACTACAGAACATGTCACAGAAATACTTTGGTATGTCTGGTATGTCTGGTAAGGATTTTCTTATTACCACTTGTCTCTTACTACACTCTCACTTGTCACTGAAACATTTCTAGAAGAGGAAACAGAAATAAACAGAAAACTAATCTGGGCGACATCCTGGCAGGAGATGTCTTAGAAAATCCCCGCATATCCTGTTTGTATGAAGAACAATCCATGTCTTGCTAAGACTGTCGTCATGCTAAAACTTTAGCAATTCTATTATTCATGGAGAGAAAAGCACATAATCTACTTCAGACAGTCGAAAATCTCTCGCTAATCCCATCTGACATCTTTCTCTCAGTTCTCTCCTGAAAGGTTTCTTGCCGCAAACCTCGCTTTTGTGACACAAGGGTTCCTAGGCTCGAATCCACCCCGGCAAATGGGATGATGATGATGATGATGATGAGGATGATGATGATGATGAGGAGGAGGAGGATGTTCTAAAGGGTTTAGGGTTTTACTATGCTATGCTCTTGGCCTGAATACCTACACACGAGGACTGAAGATAATAAGTCCTACTACATTTTTGTCTGGTGACTAATTTGTCTCCATAATTAGCTGTGTTTGAAACAAGGGCAAAACATTCTCATGTTGACTGTTTTGCTTCTCACACACACATGGAGCATAGTTTTCGGTGGAATACCAAGTCGGTGCCGACCCTGACATTTTGTTTAGCATTTGTATCGAAGCTCCCCCTCCTCCCAGCATGATTAACGGCAGGACCGTTGAATGTGAAATGACGAAGCAGAAATGCCATCAGGAAGGAAAACACAGAAGCTTTCAATAGCCATCTACTGACATAGGTTGCTTCTGTATTCATGAATCAGTGTGCTATGTAGAGAGAATAGTCCTGGAGAGAACTGTATGTCTGTCATAAACACACACACACACACGGAGGATCATATCCAGAGAGAATCAGGAAGGAGGGACTGAGAGTCAGGAACTGAAATGAAAGCCTAAAGCAAAACAATCACAAAGTATTTAGTCTCTAGAACACAACTTGCATCTCTCGGTAAGCAGCCATCATTTGAATGCAGCATCCCACTGGCAGACATTCCACAAATTGTTGTGTAACAGTTGTACCCTGCTGTTCCTCCAGGGCTTTTGTCCAACAAACACTCAACTTACAAGGCTTTTGTAGTGTCACCTCTAGCCACTGAGCACCAGAAGTTATGAATAAGCACAGCAGTTTGTGCACTATCCTCTCAGAAGTATTTTATTATTATTATTGTGTCGAAAGTAGTAAATTTACACTCACAACAGTATTCTCACAATAAGAAAGATGAAAGAAAAAACATTTAGGGCAAAACTCTTCAAAATCGGTGTACTGACAATGTATCTAATTTGTTAATGGACATCTAATGTGTGGAGTTCATGATCCAAGTATTTAACGAGCAGGGAGATATACAATGGCGGAAACTGAGAACCAACATGTTCGAAAATGAAAACATGAAAGTAAACAATAATTTTCCTCGGCAGGAAATATAAAGCAATCGGAGAAAAAATAGAATATTCACCTAATTCTTAATAAATTGAAAATCTATTTTTATTTCACGGATAGTAATTAATACTGACTTCGTAATGTAAACAAATCGATAATATTCTCTATACTTGCTACATTATCTACAAGTCTTCGTATTGTTCTGTAAGTACAGTTTTACTGAACTTTCTCGACAATTATTTCTAATAATACTTTTATTTTTAATGTTATTATCTTAAACATATCTGGGAGATAAAATTATTGCAAGGATGAAAATTTTAAAAATGCAAACATATTTTAAACCGTCGTGAGTGGGTGGGAGTCTGGTGTCGCCTAGACAAGCTGCCTTTGGACAAATTTTACTGATGAAATCAAGGTAAATCTTGACCTACTGACCTTTGATCCGCTGTACTTTTGTACCAGACGTTCAGACGCTGGACCAGATCCTCACTACCGGTCAAGCCATGTCCTCCATGTTGTGCTCTCACCTACTGTTGTCGACAGACTGGGTGGCGTCCTCGCCATCTACGTCCACTTGCGTAGCTTCAACGCGCACAGCTCATCACGTGACACAGAGCGCGGCTGGGATTGGTGGAGGCAGGCTGTGCGCTGTCTGCATAGAGAAGAAGCATGGATGTGCGACACTGGGAAGTTGCGGGGACGAGGGTTGAACTCTACTGCCGAGAAATCGTTGGTCGATAGTGTAGGAGAAAACGGAGAAACCACCAGTGACGTTTGAATTTGTTTGTTTGTTTATTTACTTTTCCTGTATCCTTCTGAGTATTATTTTCTACCGTCTTTAGCTTCCGTTGCTGTTGCACGCAGTCTTTCAGTTTTTAGTGATGACATTTCATCAATTTATCTTTGAAAACAGAAAGCAGTACTGTGAACTGAACTGTATCGCGTTCAGAGATAGAAAAGAGTGAAATAATATTTTAACTCATTTTTAACATTGCAATATCAAAGATATTTTCAATCTCCTATCTCTTACCTAAGTGCTTTATATATATAATATGCCAGAAAATAATTGCAGCACAAACGTAGCTCAGAGTGATCCTCAACCTGTCTGCGCTTCCTGGATGTGCTTGCGTGCACTCTGCGCACCTTTAAAACAACAATTGTAAACTGATTTGTGTTCTGCCTGTGCAGTAGCAAGCCCACAAGGTGGAATTGGTGTCTGCCAGACATCAGAAGCCAGGCAAGCAGACATGATTCATGACCACACGATCGCCTTCAGCTGCTGGCAGATGCACGACACCATGGATTGCCGACCCTGCATCCACATCCACATCCACATCCACATCCACATCCACATCCACATCCACAAAACTTGCATTCCGCTGCAGCTATTAATTTCTTGTGACGAGAAAAATCCCAGTAGGCAATTATAATAACCGATTTCTGGGTTCAAAAGCCTGAAATTGTTAATTTAATTTGCTGTTAGATGTCACTCAGGAGTCCATTATTTTCACAAGTGGATGAGATTTAGCCTTATAATTAACTCGGTGTTTAAAGACTTCTCTCGCCATTTCATTGACACTACCGTCGATATTTTACTTGTAAATATAAAGCTAACCTTTGCAAATTCATAAAATAATCTTGATGATAGATATCTGAGTTTGTAGTCAGAGGGAAGACACAATTTACTGCCTCATTAAATAATTCCTGGACCATAACAGTATGATTGATGAGGCATGACGATAATACCCGATGATGTCTAGATGATGTGTGGTTGAAGTCAATGGTAGAAGAAACAATACTTACCACAAACAATGCATGTGATCCCATAAATACACGGATCAGGAGCTAAAGATGTGTCAAATAATTTCTTTTTGTCTGTGAAGGACTTAGACCACTGAGCTTAGTTCAAAGTTTACATTGTGTACCTAGAAATAAAAAGAAAGTTGCATAAATATCTTCTGGATGTGTGTGGTTTGTTCAACAGGGAACAAACATCTTCTCTCTTTCTGACAGAAACTATACATCTTTGCAGGTCTTTTGCATTTTAAAATTCCTAAAAGAGAGTCCAACTTTCACATGTCTGAAACTCGAGTTCCAGAAAAAGTTTGGTGAGAGGTTTACAAGTCTTGAGGCTTGAGTACCACTGGGAAAATTTTTTAATACACTGAATGCAATTTGTGAATCCACTTTCAAGTATTTATTTTCCTTTTATTGCAGTTTTCTAGCTTTCGGGCGATTGAATCAGTATCTTTTTCATCGAAATAAAACAAAACCGTTGATTTGTTTTCTAGAAGAATTGAAAAGTTAAGCAACATGTAACATGAGATTCACGTTTCCATGACAACATAAAAATTGTACTTGCGCGTGTTTTGCGTTTGCCAGAGAATTTAAATAAGAACAAAGGCTGTTGGTTGTGAGAGTATAAAAAGTAGGATTTATGAGAAACATCAGACAAATGCAAATTTTTGAAGGATGTCATGATCCGGTAACAGTTTAATCCTGGCGGCTATTTTTAGCTTCAATACCTTTCCTGGTAGGGTTTGTGGATTATTTTCTATTTATCGCCTTTCATCGCGTTTTCTTCAGGTTTTTCTTTCCTTTTTTCAGATTTTGTTTTCAGAAACTCATTCTTTCAGCGCACTTTCTAGACTGTTTTCTTCTGATATCCGGCTGCTGTTATTATCATTTTTACATTACAGGCGGAATGATGTGGCTCGGGGCAGATGACATCTTGGCGACAATCAAACAGCTAATACTCTTACCTCGGCATTACCTTTGATGGAAATCGGAGGAAACGATGGGAGAAATTTGTGCTCAAGGGAATAACTTGTCATCCCACGCAACATCCGTTGACGAGTTTAAAATGTTCGTTTTAGTTTTAGTTTTGGTTTCAGTGGACCTACTTTGGGAACAAGGAAGATGGAGTGAAGAAAGCAAAACACTCGTTTTGTTTGATAGTTTACATGAGAAATTTATCTGTTAACATAGAGACAGTGTCTTAGACACAGAAAGACAAAGTTACAGAGGGGCAGTGCCTGCCCTGAGGCTGTATTCATGAAGCAAAGGTAAGTGGTTGCCCCCGGTAAATCCAGGGCAAGTATCTTGTCTCTGTAATGATGGAACGGTGTCCTGAGTTTTTGTTTTTGTTTTCTTTTTTTTGTTTTTTGTTTTTTGCAGCGCACCGAAAATCTCACGAAAATATATCTTTATAGATAAGAGATTGGTATCATGAGTTTTTTTCCAGTTTAATGATTAAGGAGTAAGTCTGTGAAGAGAAGACTGTGGGTGTGATCACCAACCTGTTCAACCAGCTGAACTCACCAGTTAAAATTACTGTTGCTTTTAAATATTTCTTTCTATTTACAATTCATGAATGTTTAAAAAGACCGGATGTTTGTGTAATGATGCAAGAACGACTTCACACCAATAGACACTTGCAATAAAAGCATCTTAGCTGGAATGTGTGATGCAAAAACACGGCGGAGGACAACTTCAACCTTAATTTCATTATTTCCTTTAATAGTTTGCATGATGATGTCCTTTTGACCCCAAAAAATATTGTTTTCCGACACTGCTAGTGTGAAGGAAAATCTTTTAAATAATAATTCAAGTGAAAGGAAGAAATCGATGAAAGGGATGGACAAGCGCAGGGAAAAACTTTTCCGACAACAGGGAATTCGTAATCAAAAGACTTAAACTGATTCCAGCATAGGAATATAAGACTTTGGCTGTCCCTAGCAAGAATATATTATTTTAGTTGACCTTTTGGCAGACAAAAGATTTTAACTGATCCTTGGACAGAAAGACTATATCTTGTGTGGTAAAACAGACTTTGAGTCCTGCGCAAGTTACCATAGATTAGCTTTAGGAAGAAAACTTTAGCTAACCCCTGTAGGGACAAGAGTTTGGCTGTTCTCTGGAGACTAGAAGTTAGGCTGACCCCTGCCTGTGTCCCAGACCCAGTGATACATCATTGCTCAGGAGTAGGACAGTGCCTGAGGTCGCATCTGCATTAATATTTACAGACACAACATCGTCTCTCATTACCATTTCAGAGGCTGCGGCTCTTCGGGGATTTCGGATGATTGCGACTTCCCCACGAGGTGCGACTGGGTGGTTTGTTGACAAGGCTACTGCTCCCCACGATCCTCTTCTCACGACAGGATGAAGCCTTATAATTCAATTTAGCCTTTGGTCAGCCACGCACGAGAAGACCAGCAGGGCATTGTTGAATTATAAGTCGAGAGGTAATAAGGTCCTCTGTACTCTCCTCTACAAAGAGAAAATAGAGGCCTGGACAGCTAAGTCGATTGTCTCTTCTCAGACACTCATCTTGGTAAGTGTCTTCCTGACACAGGCGACAATGTGACATTTACAAACACGAGATACACCTTCTAATGAGATCAGTATCTACATCATTAAAGTATTATCTACATAAGCAAACTGTCTGTAAAATGTAATTCGTATATAGCTTCGACGATTTGTTTTCCAAATAAATGAAACACTATCGTGAATCAACGAGAATCGTTGATTCCGAAACTTCAGACTCAACTTTTTAGACACACACTAATCATCTTATGTGAAAGGTAGTGTATTTCCCCTTGTTATGTACTCCACGAGATATTGTTTACTTTAAATCGTCATCTCAGTCAGTTTTCGGTCATAGATATGTTAATTTATTATGTATCCGTGGTTGCGATAATATTGATGACAAAATCCGATAGCTAACCAAACAATCCAAGTCGCCCAAAGTTCCCATTCATAAAAATAAGGTTTAGTTTATCAATTTAATGAACTACAAAAATTAAAATAGGAAAATATATTCTGACAGGTTCCGATGATTTTTGAGGTTCGGGGTAATTTTACTTTTGCTTCAAATTTCTCTGATAAAACCGGCTTTAAAATGTTTGTGTAACAAGTTAGCTCGTATATCTGACATCTTGCTATCAGTTAATATTTTTTAGACTTTTACCAGTGTATCAACATTATTATTATCTGCTAAGAAGTTTTTAGAATAGCAGATACTAAACAAGATTTGAGATTCGCTTGACTTGGACCTGAATACATCTGCCAACTGGGACGTGGTTCCTCGGGACATGACGGGGTTGTCCTCTATCTGGTCTGGTGATGTTTGTAGGTTTGTATCTCGAGATTAAAGAGGTTATTCAAAAGTAGAGAAATGATATCAAAGTCGTGCTCTAAAAGAAATTGTTCAATCATGTTGACTTAAAATGTTTTTTTCGGGCTGTGGCCAAGTCCAATGTCCAAATGTCCAAATGATTGGTGAAGACGGTGTCTTCCAGTGTGGTATGCACTTGTGTTTAATATTTATCTGGTATAGCATTGTTTTCTTTTCCTTTTGCACATTTAAGAATTCCTCCAGCATGTGTGGGTGGGGAGGGATCTGTGCACGTGCGTCTACCAACATACATGTGAATGTGCTCACGCGCTCTCGTGCGTTGTTACATCCAACGTTCGTGCAGTGCACGTGGCCTCAGGACAATCGACCGGAGAAGCAGATTTTTTGTCTACACATTCCCAGCATTTCCTGCAGGAGGAATCAGAAATAATTGCTACGGACATGTGAGGGCAAAAAAGTTTCTCTCATTCCCTCCCTCTATCTGTCCCTCCCCCACTTCTTTTCCTGCTTTCCCTCGAAGCCAATCAACGCAAAGAAAAGATGTGTTCGGCTTTCTGTCTAACGAACAAATCAATTAACAAGAGGGACTGCGGCCTTTGAACAGGCGGAGAGAACCGATTAGGGGCCAGAGTGGAGGAGAGGTTGAGTGCAGATCAAATAATTGTGGCAGAAGAGTATTAGACACTTTACTTTGCTGTCCAAAGACAACCTTTAATCAAGTTTACAAAATTCAAGTTTTTGAAAAAGTATATATACCAAGAGGTGCTAAGACATCTTCGGCATGGAGGAGATGTGACGAATAAAAAAATAAAAGTATACTAGCACGCACACACATACACACATCTCTTCTTCTGTCTCTACATCCCATCCTCTTGCATGCACATGCGCTTAATAAATGTCGGAGTTACTGTTCTTTCCAACCCCTCCCCAACATACATCTTCCCCCCGACTCTCCCATTTCCATTTCTCTACATGTGACGAGCCTACCTCATCTAATTTTCTCGGAATAAACGTTCCTATTAGAATAACTTTCCGGTCAGCGCACAACTCTCTTTTGAGTTATAAACTTTCATAACTATCACCATTAAATCTTCTGAGCATTTTATTTCTTTTTTTATCTTCTCCGTAATGTTAGAGCATAATGGAATGCCTGTGCCGTGGGCGAAATGCAAGAGAAAGTTGCATGGCAGGGTTCATCCTTGAAATATTGACAATTCGTGTCTGGGACAATAAAACCCTCGGCGAGACTGACAAGAGAAAAGGTAGCCGAGACTTTATTGCTGCGATTTTCTGTGAAGACATGCTCATAACTAACGTTTGGAGCAAAAACTACACGAAAATGGGTTTCCAGGTTCATCTTCGTGGACACTAGATGCAAGCGAATTCCACGCAGGCGCATGCGCGAGGAAATGTGATTAGCGGGTCAAGGAGTGCAGCATCTCTCCACCAGCTCTCAGGATGCGGACCTCGGGACCCTTGGGGACAATCAAGGCTAGTTTCTGTCGGGTCTTTGTGTACGGAGCTGTCCTGGGACCAGCTTCTGTCAGGGATCCATCTCCAGTTTCGGAATGTGTGAGAAGAGTGAAGAGTGTTACACTCCTAAAACTCTCTTCTCGACCTTCCTCCATGTCCCTTAAGGACCTTCTAACTTTTCTAAGCGACCTTACATTGATCGATCTTCGGTTCTCGGATTGTGTATTGATGCTTGCCCTCGGTCTACTGTCAGCTGCTGAGGGATGCCAACAATTTCCTGCGGGCATGCATGTGTGTGTGTGTGTTTGTCTGCGTGTCTGTAGTTTGTTTGCAATAATTAAACATTCACTGAAAATAGAGAAAACAATTTCACCACTACCATCGCTCTCACTGCAATTGTTACATCAGTGCCTTCTCCGATACAAAATGGCGTAGAGTTGAAGAGTAAAAGCACATGAGACCACAAAACCCAGCTTCCCACCACCTAAAACAATCATTCTGATATTCTTGCAAAACTGAAACATTTTTCTATGAACACTTTAAACTGATGGTCGCACTCTAGTCGTAAGGGACCCCTTGTTCGTATTTTTATTGCCAGACTCAATCAGGAAATCAAAGACAAAATGTGGTTTGGGCGACCTGGTGTTGGGATGAGTCGCAATCACTAGGACAAACCATCAGTGTATGGTTAAACATCAAAAGCTGAAATACTTTGGGAAATCATTCTGCAAGTATGGACAGAATCAGCTTCTGTACGTTGTTTCCAAACTCCGACACTTTTGGGGTTTTTTTTAAAGATCAAAATAATGAAGCTGGACATGAAAGAGACAAGGAGAATACAAAAGAAAGAGATACAAAAAGAAAATCATTGCTGCATCAAAAGACAATACAGTGAATAAGCACATGAAAAGCCTCGTTTCAATTACCTCTGTTACAGACAGCGCCCAAAAAAGAAAGTCTTTCAGCCAGAAGTTTGAAAAAAACTGTCTGGACGCCTGCCAATGTCAATGTTTCGGGGTCAAGCCCCAGTCACCTGCTCTGTTATTCCACCAAACGGTTGCCCATGAACCGTTGAGTGCGCTTTCTGCTTGTTTGCCATGTCTTCACACTCAGGTACTGAGCCAGGGCTGAAGCAGAACAAAGAAATGATCATGTGGACTACATTCCTATGCTCTTGTAAAATAAATGCAATGTCTAGACAGTCGGTGGGAATTCCTGGTCAACTGACTATAACTGACAAAGATGACACGTAATCGTTCTTTAAACTATGTTCCAGCTATCGAAATGGTTGCAAACAAGGTGGAAAAAGAGTTTTAGCAAAAAGAAGCCAAATACCGTATGTCTAAAAAAGAGGAAATGTTTTAAAAAATGTGTAAAAAAAATAAAGAAAAAAATTTCAACTAGATCGAAGATTAAAGCAAGAGCTGTTACAAGGAGAGGAAATGGGTTTGGTTTGAAAGACTTTAAATTGATCATCAATTAAATAAACGAGTCTTTGTGTGGACAGTGAGTAACGAATTGTTAATTTGTTGGCCCCTGATTGGACTGTCATGATTGAATGAATACCTCGGCCTTCCTTGAATATATGGGATGAGTTACAGTGCGGATCTGAACTAAAGAAAGAGTTAAACTGTCGATTAGTGAATGGAATGTAAGAAATGCATTAACCAGTGATCCACTACTTCCTGTATAGAGAGGTAGACACATTTTCCATTAAAAGTCTTTGCCCTTTGTAAAGGTGACTTTCTTCATCTTTGACAGGTCCTGGAGAAGACAACTCTAGCCCCAGACATCGCAACTCGTCCAAGGTAAACTCGATTACTGGCAGAACCGAGATGACACCGTGCCAGCGATCTGTGCCATGTCTTCAATGTAAGTCAAACCAAGCGAGACAATCGGAAATTTAGTGGCGATTGCTGGGCATCGTCCCCTTCTTCTTCTTTCTGGACTTCCCCCCTCCCTAGATTGTTGTGTGTGTGTGGATGAGGGGTAGTTGAGTGGGTTGGGGAGGTGTTAATTTTTATGCTTTTATATTTTGTCCTTTTTTTATTGCAATATTTTAAGTGATTTATTCCCTTCTCCAAGATTTATTACTTTTGTTCATCCTTTGTACTTATTGTTCTGTTCTCTAATTTATATTTTCAAAAGGGAATATTTGTTAAAGCTAATAAATTAACAAAATAGCGAACAAACCAACGAACCGAATGGCGTAGCATTGAAAGGTTCAATAGAAAACTAAAGATCTTAATCTCTTGAAGCTACCTTTACGACTTCCAACAAGCTCCCTTGGCACGTTTCCTTCTGGCCAAACTTTCGACTTTGTCGGAAGCTGAATCGAAGTCAAGTCCTCGAGCGCCTCGTTCTCGACTCGCAGACAGGGGCGGATTATTTCGGAATAAATCGACGTTTACTCTCGCGCTGCCAATGCAAGCAGAGACGTGGACCTCGCCATTCAGCGACCCCTGGTGTCCCGCACATGGCCCCGAAGATCGTCTGATGGACCCGGGGCCGACATCTGAAGCTCATGACCACAGCCTGGTCAGTCACTGCAATCATCAGTGGCAAACATCAACGATATGTTTCTTCGGCGAGGCCAAGGATGTCTGGCTTGTCTCTGAATCACAAGAATCTTTTTGCTAGTCTTTCTTTTCATTCATGTATGAATCCTTCACATCCATCCTACAATACACCTTTACTTGTATTTATACAAAATAAACACAAATACTGACTTTACATATAACTGTTGCCACAAGCTCCCTTTGCTAGCGTCAGTCATCTGCCAACAGAATCAATGGCTGAATTTTCATCGCCAAAAAAAAAAACTTACACTAAGTGGAGACCATTTAGTCTGTCTGCTTCCGCTGAAAATAGTTCTTGGACGACCACAGTTGGCTGACCCAGTAAGTGCCAACACTTGTTTTTTTCTGATCCTAGATGTTGTGAAAGGGCGAAGGACTAGACTCCGCTTGGGACGAAAACATTTAATGGGACTTTTCTGTTCATCAATAATGCAGCCACTTTCAGAGAAAGCAATCCACTTTTTACAGCATCGCAGGGCCGTCAGGGTCGTTAACCAATTGCTTCTTTTTCTTCCCACCCAACCGTTTGGCATGGCGCTTGCGACGACGGTAGAGGTTAATGGCAAGGGCGGGTAAGTATATTCCACAGACCGAAGGTTCTAGACTTTCACCTACACAATGCTGAGACAGGTACAAGTTATCTACAGAGAGTTCTACAGTTCTACACACAGAGAAATTTCACTCCTTGATGTTTACATGCTTGTAAAGGTTAATACGCAGTTACTTCCCTTGTAATTGTAATTGATATGTCATTATCAATCATTACTAAGCAAACTCCTCATTGGCAGTGTTCATCGTTTGATAGATGTGAGGATGTTTTTTATGAGAAGAAATTGAATTTGTCCGATAGGATTATTATCACTTTCAAACCTCAAACCTCACTTCTCAAAGACTGATGACCGAGCAGTACTAGCAGCAGACAGATCCTCAACTACAGTACACTGCCATTAATTGCAGAATTAAAAAGTAGTTACCTGTCTTCATCGTTGGGAAACATGTGAAAAAGCTGTCCTAATAATTTAATTTTACGTTTTGATAGTCTATTACAGAACAAAATTGCCAACATTTCTTCACTGTCCTGTTTCCTGGTTCTTGCTATTCGTTATTCGTTCCTTCATTCGTTTCTTGACACATACCAACTAATGACCAATTATACTGGTCGCCGGTACAGGCCGCCAGTCAAATGTCGATGGAAGCAATGGCTGACAGGTTTGTCACTTAGACCTGTCTTAAGCGGCGGTAAGCAAGTCCTACATACAAGGACCAGTCTTCTTCTTTAATGAAGGACCAGTCCACTTCTTTAATGTTGGCTAATTAGCTCTTGCGCCATGAGGACTGGTTAGACCATCGGCATTCCACACCATGCGATGATCATCTGGCTCAGCTGTCGAGCCCTTAAATGGGAACTGTGAAGAAGATCGACTCAGAAAAAAGTGGTCTTGAACACCTCATTCCCCAAAGTACATTGGAACCTCTCTGTATCTACTTTCTCTCTCCACCAATATTTCTCATTGACCGCTGACTCGGATCTCGTACTGCAACAAGTCCCAGAGTTGGTCAGTCAGAACAATTCCTTCCGTCTTCCACAGATGTCATCGTTCCAATGCTTTCATCGTCCCATATGCCCCTGCTCATAAATTCAACTTAAAAAGACTAAAAATAACCCACGGTGCCATGAGACACGTTTCTGCGCATTGGTGGCTGAGCCTTTCGGCTTTCCCAGCACTTCCGGTCTGATTCTCTCCCGATTATTGTTCCAGGTCACAAAAGAGCGATGACGGATTGCATGGCTAACCGAAACCACAGGGTTTGCTTGTAATCCAGCAGAATGTTAAACATGGGGGAAGGGACAAGGGGACACTATAGACTTCCTGTCTGCCTGGCGGCAAGCATTACCTTGACCGCCATGTGAGGACGGCAACGGCATGCCATCGCCTGACCTCCGACATCCGTCAATTAGCCAATGAAAGGCACCTCGATGTTCGTGTGAATCCAGACTTCTGCTGCACAGGACAATCGATGGCCGATTGTTTTAAATTGCAAGGCCTCCTCCACCCACAGCCTGGGCCATTCATCAGCTGAAGGACCTATCAGACGAGGAAGATTGTGCCGCTAAGTGCCCGGATCTTCCCGATGTCAAGGCGACATGCAGCAGATATCTGCGATGAATTCTACGGACGACAGGATGTACATGTAGAAAGCCCGGGGTTAGGTGCTTAATCTTCTCTGTCTCTTTCTCTCTTTCTTTTTCTCTCTCATTTTCTCTCGTTCTCATGCTCACACCTTATAACCGAAGCAGTTTATTGAGCAGATTTTTCTGAAAATCGTCGGATATGACAGTAAGTGTGGAACAGGAAGACAGGGGAAATTCAACACTGACTTCAAGCCACCTGTATGCATTTGCTTTTGTTCTAAATGCTCCTATTAGTATGATTAGTATTACCTTCGCAGCCTATGGATCATAAACAAACACACATTTTCCAGAAGGAAACTCTGTTGAAAGAGAGTAAACACAATAGCTATAAAATCTTGACAATCGAGACTAAGAAATGTCAAAACCAACATAAACTTAACTCGTTGACGGTAAACCAACGCCTGTGATATCCCAGAATCTGATGAAAACAAAGAACAACAACAAAATCTTTGAAACTTAAAACTTTCGTGAAGGACAATAGACACTGAGTACATACAGGAAGAATTCTCAGTAAAAGTTGTGGTCAGGTGACAACAAGATGCAACCTTTCATGATGCAAGTGTACAAAGGTTGCGAGCAGACTAAGAAGCAAGATTCTTGTCACACTGTAACCATGGCCACCAAATGCTCGTCGATAAGAGCTCGTCTTCCTCGTCGCTTTCATTGGCTATTATTGAAGAAGTAGTGCCTCTTTTATTCCATCGAAAAACAAAAAAAGTTGTGAGCCCTTTGAGAAGTTAAATGTAGTTTGATGATGATGATGATGATGAGGAGGAGGAGGAGGAGGAGGAGGAGAAAGAATATATATATACATCTGTGAACATATTTTTTCTTTGATATATATATATACACACCAAAAAGAGAGAGAGAGTACGATGTGCATATGCTAAAAATAGACATCAATCAAGAGATCAAAGCTTCAACTTCTTAACTCTCTTTCCCTTAGTGTTCCTTATATTTGTAGTCACGAGAAATAATTGTTAATCACGTGAACCTCTGTAACAGGCCAGTGATTAATATAACATAAATTCTCTAGCATTTATCTTTTTTAAACTTTATTTAGGGAGAGAGGGAATGGGGTGGGGGTGACCAGGGACAAAAGCACCGTTTCCAAGATTATTTCTAAAGAGTTCAAGGAAATAGAATGCAAGGGTCCGTGCAATTCACAATAAGATGCTTACTTCCCTTGCCTAGGGATGCATCAGTGCATGATGAATGAAAACATGATGTGGACAAAGTAAGACTAATATTTTGAGGAAGAAATTAATGCTGTTGAATACTCCAGGGTTGTCGAAGGATCGATGAGAAACAGAAAAGGGATGTGAAGGAGAATTTGGGAATTACAATTAAACCAACTGAAATTCCATAATAAAACTCATAACTGGACAGACTTGATATCAAAAGCTTGTATCTTTTTCATTATCTCTCTCTCATTCTCATTGTTGGTTCTTCGTAACTTCATGTGCATATTTTTCGTAAAAATGAATATATAACAAGCTATTTTGCTCTTTCTATTTCACCATTCTTTTGAGCCAGGGTAGGCTACAAGATAGATGTAACAATACTCAGAAGATGACTTGCTTGTTGCTGTGTATCCGCACCATTAAGGGAAGGAGAAGGAAGGTTTGCCAAACTGGTCTCCAGTCTGATGCATGGGACAGACAGGAGGGCAACCCAAGCAGACAGAAGAGACCAACAGGAGGTAAGACCTCAGTCCCTCAGTCAGGTGTAATGGCAGGCCAGGAAGACACAGGTAGCACAGTGGCCATCTTGTAATCAACCCAACTGACTGCCAGTGAAGATGATAGAGGAAAGCTGTAGCATCATTTTCTAGTAGCCTACGATAGACATTACAACAGAATTATTCTGAGTCCTTTGAAGCTTATCCAGTAGGTGCTTATGGAGATGGACAAATAGAGCTTTGCACCAATCCAGCCGGACAATACAAGCAGAGATGTCTTGTTAGTAGTGGAAACTAACAGGAAAGAATGGATCTGACTGATCCTGCAAAGCTCAAGGAAGATGTAATTACAGTCTTCACTGATGTGAAATTCATGAAGCAGTGATGTTGATTCCTGACTGTCTGTACAAGAAAGAGAAGTTCATCCCAGAAGAAAGTAAAAGTAATAAAGGATCAGATTTTAGTTCTTTTGTAGGAGGTTATTGAAATGACAGTAGTTTTGCTGTCATTCATTTTCAGTTTGTTGGTGGACATTCAGGCTCTCAGTGTGTGGTGTGGTGGTCCAGACCTTCTGGGAATGGGAAGCAAGGCCATACGTCCAGAAATGTCAGAATCTGAACAAGGAAGCGGCATTTTAATTTAGTAACAAAGTATCTGGTATGAAATACTCTTTAAAACTATCAATAGAAATGTCAATCCATTCAAGAATTAGTTGTAGTGTCTTTGTTATGAGTAAAATATTTATTATAACTATCTTTTCTTTTCCAAAATCAGTTTTGCTAGCCAATCTTATCCTTTAGAGTTTATATGTAGAAATATTTAAACTCTTTTCCTTCTTTAGAGAATGGCAAGGTTGAAAAGCAAACTGATTTCCTTATTCTATGAATATAGAATATAAAGAATATAGTATATAAAACATTCAGATTTAAATCCCCACTTCTACATTAATTCCTCAATTCTAACATACATTTTCGAGAAAGAAATAAAAAGAACGTAGATGATGTCCTCTTCAGCTAAGTAAGATAAGCAATGTACTATCAAAATGTTTTATTTCAACTCCTGCTCAAGCTGCTAACCCAAAAAAATAATTAATGGAAAATGGATCAAAGGGAAAGTGTTTTTTTTTTGTGACTCTGCTTCAGTAAGCTTTCAGTTGCCTGGAGTGAAGTTTCGACGAGCCTTGGACTCTTAAATGTCAATCTCTTTCTCTAAATTCATTTCACTCTGCACTTTTTTTGTCTAAATTCATCGATTTTTCTTTCAGGGAGAGAAGTGGAGACACGTACGTCTTTCAGATCGTCCATCCATCATTTCTCCTCTCTTCTTTTTTTACAAAACGACCGACTCGCATCCACCAAACACGGCTTTCTCCTTACGGCCATCATCGATCACACGTGATAATGAAAACTCTTACGTGTGAGTAGTCATTTAAAGGCCCAGTAACACTAGAAAAAACCTCATCTCGGCGATCTGAGGAGTTAAACATAAATACATTGCAGCACGCCAGCGCCACCTTGCCAAGCCCCTGTCCGTCCCTAGCAGGCAGACCAAAGACTTTACGTCCTTCCGGTGGCTGGGTGTCCGCCTGGACGGACTTCACTTCCACAAGATTTTTCAGATAACCACTAATGTTTTATAAATGAATATAATAAAAGAGTTTAGGTTGGAGCCATTTGTTTGTGAAAGAAAAATGTTAACTGCGGGATGAAGTTAGTAAACAAGGACACAAATTCGCCACTGATGTCCACGAATGATTTGTTTATTCGTGATTTTTTTAACAAGACGGTTCCATGATTATGACATTAGAAAATCACAATTTAACTGTTAAAGAAATAATTCATTTCAGGTTTAGTTTTTGGAATGGTCTACTTTTGATTCAGTCACACCAAGACTTCACGGCCTTGTGTACTCAGTCCGCACATAAAAAGATAAAAAGAAACTCTTCAAGAATATGAGATTCCTTTGGTTCAAGATCAAAGGAAATACAAGACCTTCATCATGACTGTAGTCGGCGTTCCCACTTTGTCAGCATTCCTGCAGCGGTTAACCCTCTTAGGATGCCAAAGTGTCGGACAAGTCGAAGAACCGAAAGGACTCAATCAGAGGTCTCTAAATAATGTGCGTATGAGTGTGTATGTGCGTGTGCTAGTTTGTACTTTTTTATAAATAAAAATAATCAAAGGGTATCAGGCAAAAGGAAAGGGCAACGAGGGAAGCAATACTTCTGCAGTCCCATGAGCCTTAGCGCAAGCTAGAGGATGCTAAAGTCGTTTGCAGCTCGTTTTTCCCAGCACCAGCGGCTGTCAAGTCTCTGCCTCTCGCCTTTTCCTCCCTCCTTTGATGATGTGTCCGAGACGAGCTCCCCTCCCTTTTCCTCTTTCTGGTCTCTGCACCGGTTGGCAACTAATTAGCCTTAGCTGCTAAATTAAACGGGAACAGCGCCGTCTGTGTGTGAACAGGTTTTCAGTCCATAAGGTTAATAACTCGGAAGCCTTAGGAGATGAAAACGAGGCTACACCCTTGACCATCAGTTTTCAAAAACCTCATCTTCTTTTTACTCTCCTTTCTTCCATCTTTCTCTTTAGGCGCGCATGAGTACATACAACAACAATATAAGCATAAACGTATTTTCCTAACCTTAGCATAACCCCTACATCAAACATTTACTTTAAGATGCTGAAGTCCTCTCAGCTCTCCACACACGTGCCTGTCCTCGCTACATCTTTGTCTCTGTGAAGTAAGGGGAGCCACGTGTATCATCCTCTATTCTCTACCTTGCATTGGCTTATGGGATATGTGATAACGAACCAATCGATGAGTGTCTATTGGTCCACCTTTAAATGATTAGAACACCACCCGTGATAAATCTCTAGTTTCTTTCAGTATCAGACTAATAAATAAGGTTTTACTTCTTCTCTTCCCACTAGCAGACTGCCGCTAATGGTAAGTAATAAAAGACAAACATTGAAGACACCAAGAGGAAGCAGGGAACAAAACAGTAAATGGAGAGTATTATAAATCTGCAGAGAAAGACTAGTGAATTCCTATAATCCAAGCTTTATTGACAATTATGTTGATTGGTGGAAGGAGTAAGGCTCGCGAATGTATTTGTAGTGCAGGCTTAAAGGAGTTGATGGTGGATAGATGGTAGATATAGAAGGAAGAGAGTTGCACTGTTTTGTAGCACAGTCACTAAATATCCTGTGATTTTATGTCTGTGGTTGTTCTGGTGACAGGAATAGAGAGCATACGGGGATCCGACGAAGAGTGGAGTAGTCTGGCTGGGATGTAAGGAAGAGAAGTTCCACAGAAACAATCAGAGCAAAAGCCAGCAAAGAAATTAAAACACAGCACGGACAGTTTGTACTGGATGCCAGAACAGATGGGTAGCCAGTGTAGAAAATGAAGGAGAGGGGCGGTGTGGTCCCCTTTCCTCTAATCACCAGACGTGCAGCAGAGTTCTGTCCTTTCTGGAGTTTGTGAAGAAGGTATACAGGGCAACAAGATGATCAACAACAAATAAACAACAACAAAACTGAAATATTGTTCACTCGTCCCTAGAAATTTCCCAGTCATTTTCTTTATATTTTTTTCCGTTTCTCTCTACACTTTATGGGCCATTCTCAATCAAAATTTGAGTTTCCAGCATCTTATTTCTAAACTCTGCAGACTTGCTTCCCTTGAACTTTGAAAGCTTCGTTCCATTCGCCATTATCCCTGTAGATGTTTCTTGAACACGCAAGGGAGATAGATGATAGGAAAGATAAATTTATGTAAGGTTCGGCCTATTATTTCCTTTACCTCTATTTGAAACGCTTTTGAGCACTTCTTTTAAACAAGCGGAGTATAAATATTCATTATTAATTATTATTACTAGCATCACGAACAGCATCATCGTGGACAAAATCAACCCATCACGGAAACAATCAAAATCATTTTTATTGAAACAACTGTTTTTAGCTGGTTAAAACTGGATTTTTTGAGAAGGTCAAGTAAAGATGAATTCATCTCATATATACTTACACATTGTGTCACACTTATCACAGGTCACAGGTCGAGGTCACAAATCAACGACTTTTCAGACTAACAGGAGAAACATTTTAGATGGCTATCAAACTCTCAAATTGTCATTACAGTAGGAAGAAAAATAATCTGGAGCTGTGAGGTGAGTCTCAGCTTGAAAGCAGCGCATGTCTTGAAGGGCATCTGCACCAAGAGGATAGAATTCACTTCAAAGAGTCGGAGAAGGACTTAAGTAAACTCTTGAATCCTTCTCTTAATTGATGGCTTCGCCTGTGATTGCGGTGTTCAATGAAGCATGTCGCTTTTGCAGTGGCTGCACTCTAGTGCGCCTACAATGTCAAGTCTGTTCGATCTGTTCGATCACTGTGCGAGAACTGAAATTCCTTTTAGCCGAGGTCCAATGTCGGTCACCTACGGCTTGCCTGCAAAACGACTTAAAGATCCTCCCCCATCATCACCACACATACACACATACACACAGACCACCCAGTGAGGTAGCCACCCTGTGCCTTTCCCTCAAGCCTCTAATTACTATCTTTTTTATTTATATTAAGTGCACTCCTCACGTAAAATGCGTGAAGACCCTCTGAACAGCTCGCCATGATGCAATGCTTAATTTTTGAATTTTATTTTCGTTTCATATTTTGTTGACGAGCCAAATCACGTTTTAAAATGAAAAAAAAATTATTTCTTCTATTTGAATGTAAAGGGTTTAGGGGGACATGGATGGGGTGGTTTAAATTAACACGTGTTGTCTGTAGGTCAGTGAACTGTTTCAAGGGAAGCTAACACGTCGTAAGGAACGACAGTTCAAGTAAAGTGAGGCTTACCTCCCTTAGTATGTCATCCAACGCCTGGCTGTAGATCAATGATTCGCGTTGATCGCTTGAGAAGAAAGTAGGTAATAACCAAAACCACTGTTCAAAGAACCAGATAAATACTAATTAAATTTTTAATAAATTGCTAATTAATTTTAGCAAATTATAAAGTAACGAAATACTATGTGTATAATATGTATTAATGCTTTGATCATTAAACTGGATTTCTGGACTTGCCGCAAAAGATGTGAAAATAAATATTTCATCGATCAGATTAACGATGCTCAGTCAGATCTTGTCAGAGAGTGAATCTCTTTGATAACAAGCCTACCCTAATTAAAAGTTATTATATATACACACACACTCATTCTCTGATCACACTATACAGAATGAATTTAATTTTGGGAAAGTCCAGTAAAATGCGCGCTTGCTTACCGTCAGTCAAAATACTTAACTTTTTTGCTGTTAATTACAAAATATTTTGATATTAAAAGTAGGAAATTTTTGTTAACTATAAAAGTTCAAATAATAACATATTGAAACATTTTTCAAAAGAGTTTTATTTCTGCTAAAGCAGTACATGTTTTATAGAGATGTAGTTTTTCTCGCTTCGGTTATTTTTAAATAAATGCTTTCAGTGGTTCTTATCAGTGTCAGGTCTCATTATGAATAGGAAAATAATCAACTGACAAGTTGCCAATAAAACAAGAATAGAAATTTGTTCAATGCTTGTTTGTAGGTTCGGTGAAGAATTCCAGCTAAATCAGAAGTAACTGTAGGTTCTAAATTGATTATCCAAGTAGGCAGAATATCCGACATGATGTCTACTCCACCAACGTCTGTGTCTGAAAACTTGCGAAATCAGTTGAGGGGGGGTGGGGGTGCGGTGGTGTTTTGGGGTGATTTTTTTTTTTTTAAGTAAGCTCACCAGCATAGAATATCGGGAAAGGTGTGTCAACATCTTGAAAAATATAAAGTTTCCATGAGACTTTCTAACCCGGGCAAAGTGCGAAGCCTTTAAATCTCCGAAGTGTCCCAAGTACCACAGCTAAGTGTTTTGAAGATGTATTTGAAAGTACATCTTAACTTACCTACGTTGATGGCATTTGCCCGTTTAACAAGGATTTTAGTTCTGTTGAAACACATCTCCTCCTGCAGGATGTCAACAAACTGTGAGCGATCCCTATGTGCCTGGCGTCCAGTTTGCTTGATGTCCATATTTACATTCTACAAAGTCCAGATTCGCTGGTTGAAGCCATAGGTATATGTACATATCTAGGTTTTGCAAATGCAGCTATGGTCTTCATCAGTGGAGACTACTTGAGGCTAGACAGTTTTACTGTCAATATATCAGAAATGAACTATGTACAACTTTGCTTCAGAAGCTGGATACTGCTAGTTGCACAGTGCCATGGGAGAGATGAGGCAAAAGTTTGGATGCTGAAGTCGACAGTTATCTATCTGAGCACAGATGGGCCAAAATGTGCTGGATATGCAGCATCTAACTTTGGCAATGATCAATTAAAAAAACGGAAATGACATTTCTAGCTATTTACGTGTGGGGCGAGATTGTGAATGACTTGCTGATTACAGGTGCAAATCACTAACTTTGAAATTAAATAATAAATAAACCTCTGTGTCCCAGGCTCTAAAATTTGCAGGATATATTTATATTATCTCTACATACCCTAATCTAACACAGACCACTTCAAGAGATCTAATTTCACTATTTATCTACTCTAACAAAAAGGAAATTAAATTCCTTAAATATTCTTAAAACTCATGTGTTCCATATAATTACATGTTATTCGTGCAAGATTGACGTTGGTGTAATCTGTAGCTCCTTTTTAAAAATTTCTAGAATTTGATACTGAAGTGGAATTTGCCTACTAAACTCTCTTTCATCGCATGTTTTCCATTACCTAGGTGCTGTAGACAGGTAGTATTTCTCTCCCCTGGGTGAGGTCTATTTTGAAAGAGTTGGAGAGAAACAGACCCAGTTAGATAATGATAGTGTAACACTCAGCCCGGACAGCAGATCAGTCAAGACAGTTGCTGTCACGTGGAGATGGAGAAATGAAGGTGTTGTTGCCATCAACAGTTGTTCCCTTGCCCCACCCCTGTGGAGACGTTGTCTGCCCTTGAGCACGTGGGGAGCGCAATCACGTCACCTCAGTGACAGATGCTCTCGATGCGCCACATTATCTCCCCTTTCCTCCGAGTTTTACATGGCTGCCGTCAGAGGGCGCCGCGGAGTTTTTACCTGGCCTGCAAGCATCCAGCGTTGGCCTCTAGGAGGACATGGTGCCAGTGCGCTTCTGACGGATGGAAAAGGGAGGTAATTTACACCGTGAAGTACCTGGATTTGTCTCGCTTTTAGCACCAAGACAAATGAGACGGGTGTCAACTGCTCGCACCTTTCGATATGTCACCGCCCGGTACCCAACGCTTGGCATCCTGGCCCCCTGGCGTGGCAAATTGTGACGAATGGCAGAGGGGTGGGGTGGATGTTTGAGGGATAGGACAGCCTGTCGATTGGCGCGCACACTCTTTGTTCACGCCTTTCCTTCGCCCTCCCTGTTCCCTCCATTTTTCTGCGTTCCTCACACCAGTTGGTAATCTCATGGCACGCTTCTGACTTTACCACCATCATGTCTCTTGGTTATCTGTCCACAACCTCCTTTCTTCTTTTTCCTTATCTACATTTCACTTGTCCTCTGGATCAACTTTTTTTGAACGATTACCTCTTAAACTTTTTTCTTCTTTCATTTACTTCAAATATTTTTAACAATTATCAGTGCAATGCATCAGATGAAGTAAATTCGCCAAGCTCTCCTACAGTTTGAAATTATTCCTCTTTTTTTTCTAACCTTAGGTCAGTTTGAATCATTCAGACACGCCCGACTTCATCATTTACCTCTTTAAGAAATACTTTTGTTGTTTCTCTTGTTGTAGTTCGCCTATTTTTGTTTACAATTGGAGACCAGCTTTCGAAATAAAACTAGAAGTGATTATTTTTGGTCTTCAGTTATATACATTCTCTTGTTATCATCATCGCCATTTACTTAATATGTAAATCTGCATATAATATTAAGATTCATTTGAAATATGATAAATAAATGGAACCACTGTTCAATTTTACTCATAATACTCAACATATACTCAAAGACTTGCAAGAATTTTCACGAGCAACAAACATCGAGATTAAAATCATTTCTCATAATTCAAACCATGTTTATCATTCCACATGCACAACAACAACAACAACAACAACAACAACAACAACAGCACAACAACAACAACAACAACAACAACAGCAGCAATAACAACAACAACAACATAACAGGTAAGGAAATTTAATTTTCCAATAGCTTTATCAAATTACATTCTTCGGGTTGTAAATGCAGTTCCACACGAAGATGAATTCGTGTCGTGTCCATCGGTTTAGTTCCTTTTCAAAGACTTATTTCCAGTGAAAATATATTTCACTGTATTTTCAAAGCTATTGGCAATCGTCTCTCATCGAAACATTTTTCAGACTTATGGAAGTCAAGAGCAAATCTTTTTTTTCAAAGTCTTCTCGTTTGCAAAGTGACATCGACGATCGACATCAGGAATTCGTGTCCCTAAACATTGTCCATTTTATAATTTACAGAAGAAAAAGTCAAAGTAACTTCATTATGTGTGTACAAATAGTTTAGCATGTAAACAACGATTTCTATGAAAGCAAACTGATCTTGAATGCCCTAATTCTTTCATCCACTCATTCACTCCCTTGCATCACTACAAACAAGGCTTTTCATATTCATGTTGTGATTAAAAAGAAACTTACTTTGTAATACCATCAATATGTACAAGAATACTTTCTTACATTTTGTGAACAAGTAAAAATAAAAGGAAAATACAACGACTAGATTTTACTTGCGCGTGCCAATGAAAGGTATTCCAACAAAGTTCATATTTTGTAAACAAAAAGTAATAATTTGAAACGAATTCTCCCACCTCTACCTTTTCTTTCTGGAACTGAAATGTTTTGGTAAACAAGACAAGTTTTCTATCTCTGTAACTTGGGACAAGCAAACCTTCATGAATGCTATGCTATTGTTGTCATACCCGAAATATAAAATATACAGGGGTACATGTAAAATAGTACTCGAGTTTTGCCCTTTTTTTTTTTTGTTTGTTTGTTTGTTTTGTTTTCTTTTTGATGTTTTGGTTAGGTCCGAGACAGCTAACCTTTGAGAACAATAGGGTACTATCATCAAGATTGGAGCAAACGTGAATGACAAGAATAAGTTAGTGTCACACTACATCTGGAAATTACTTCCAGCAATTATTTCAGTTCACATCTGTGTTCTCATCTGATAAATCACAGTCGACAACGATTTCTCTATTTTCTTCAGCTTCCCGTGGTTTTAAATTTTCCTTCAGTGCGTGTGAGCACTTTTTACAAGAGGCAACACACGACATCTGTTCAGAAAGTCGTCATCGTCGTCATCATCGTCGTCGTCGTCATCGTCATTATCATCATCAATGTCATTGTCATCATCATCGTCGTCCACGTCATCTACGTCGTCCAGACCCATGTCGAGGTCGTCGTCCAAGTCCAGGTCATCGTTCTTGCCATTGTCTGTGTGGTCGAAGTGACCTGAAGCCCTTTCAGCTCGACCAGACGCGAGCAAAGACGCACTTCCGCTTGCGCCGATGCCGACCTCACTTTCCACTTCCTGTTTGTTATTTTTCCCTTTGTTTATTCTGAGGTCGATCTCGCCGTGTTCACCTTCAATCACCCCGGAGTAACCCATGTGGAGACCATCTCCGTAAATATTGCCGGTCATCATGTCTCCACTTTCGCTCCCAACCTCGATTTCATCTTCCTCGTCCTCGTCTCCTCCAATAAATTCAGCTTTTCCGGTCTCATCAAAAATACGGATTCGGTCATGGATTCGTTTGTGGCGTTCCAAGTTGCTCTTGTGGCTGGTGGCGTAGTCGCAGTGGGGGCACGGTAGTCCTTCTGTCCGCTGTGTACCGACAGGTGGCGCTTCAAGAGCGCTTTGCGGCAGAACCGACGTCCACAGAATGGGCACGAGTAGCCGTTGTGGTGGAAAATCATGATGTGTTCTCTCAACGAGGCTTTCGTGTTGAACTGTACTCCACAACATTCCAGCACCTGGAAAACACACGACATACTTGTTACCGCGAGTCTCCACTGCCATGGAGAACTTGAAAAACAGAAGTGGGAAGAGGATGGGTAGGCTCATTTAAATAAGTAGCTTGCTAATCGTTACTTAATAGATTGATGGAAAAAAGAACCAGTTCAAAGGTGTCTCTTCAAAAGCCTTTCAACTTTACATTCATAAAGCAAACGTTTGAAAGACCTTTCGCTCTTACAGTTCAGATCATCATCTTCAAGTAAATGTCTGGCTTGGGTTTCAATTTATTTATTTATTTATTTATTTATTTATTTATTGTAACTATCAATGTTGGGCTAAGGAAACAAGTTTTGACAGGATTGCAAGACCACACACACCTTGTCGCAGGCCTGGTGCATGGTTGACACGTGACGTTTGAGGTTGTTCCTGCGGTCCGTGACGTAACGACAATGGGGGCAGGGAAAGAGCTTGCCCCGGAAGGTGTTGCACACCAGCATGGCCAGCTCCAGGTAGTTCCTGTTGATGAACGGAGTCTTCAGCTTGGACATCTCCGATGCCAGCTGGGCGTGGTTCAGGGCCTTCAGGACAAGAGAGGACAAGTTTATTTTTTATTTCACTCCTTTCATTAAAAAAGTTTTTAGTGCATACTTCGTCCTGTTGATTTTATTTTTATTGAGAGTTTTATTTACTCTTTTGTTGTTTTCTTTCTGTTTCTGGACTGGATCCTCACCTGGTAGTGTGCGAGTCCACCCGGAAGTCCCAACGGTTTCAACGCATGAGCATCCCTTGAAGACGATGCCGACGATCCAGCCGCAGCAGCTGCTGCAGCAGCAGCGGCCGCAGCGGCTGCCGTTGCAGCAGGATGACCGTAGATACCCGGGTACTGAAATAAGGGTGCTGGCAAGCCCAACGCGGCAGAAACACCCGGCGCCCCGAAGGGTAGAGCTGTTGGGTATAAAGAAGAAACACACTGAGTACCCGAGAAAGTGTGTTGAAGTACTATCGCATTTCAATGTAAAAATATTTGCTGTCAACAGTGCTGACCTCTCTGTACTCATCAATTCTCGTCACGTGAGTATTTGCATGAGTGAAAAGAATGTTTGTTGTTTTGTCTAGTGCTTGCCCGTCATACCTGAGGGGAACGTGGCCGGTCGCATGGCTGGCGCCGCTGCCATGGCTGCACTCAGTGACATGCTGGTGATGGTTGCTCTGACGTCAGCGCGGAGGTCAGCACGGAGGTCAGCGCGTGGGGCGGGCGCGCCCTCTGTCGGACTGCGCATGGCCGGGGGACGCGAGATGAAAGTACACTCAACTTCCGGCGGGAACCGCCCCAGTGCACGCTCGTGGATGGCTGAGGAACTGAAAATAAATAAAATTAAATACAAATCAGGCATCGTGAGGACACCTCGTGATTGATTATTGGAGATCAGAAGAGGTTACCTGCCGTCTTACCTTGATTTTTGTTGATTGCGATGGTAGGTAACAGTGGAAAATAGTAAATATAAGTAATAAAGAAGCACCAGGAAATAAAACAAACCAAAATGTATGAACAGTAAGTAAACAAACGGCAGAAGATTTGGTTTGGTGTCAACAGAGAGAGAGAGAGATGTTATTTTTATGTTATAGCTAGAACTGACTTCATATAATGATTTTTAACCATTAAAATATAATAATACAACATCATAAAAATTGTAAACATGTGAGAACATACCAGAGATGTGTACATACAGAAGTCTGAACAAAGTTAATCCACGAGCGCTTGTTGCCATAATCTTTAGGAAATATCAGTGACTACAAACTAACTCTATCTAAATGTCAAAGAGAACAATCAGGAAAAAAGACATCGTATCCTGATTTCTTTGTCAACTTTCCTCTTCGAATTCAGCTCATGACGATTCTATTTTTAGAAATACTTCCCTTTCGACACTTTTCTCGACAAATCCAAATGTGATTAAAAAAAATTAATACATTATTTCTCGAGCATCTTCGTCATAAAACACCACCGGAAGTGTTGAGTGATACTTTATGCTCTATTTTCAGCGTCTCTCGCCGAGCGCTCGTGTTGCCCTTTAAGACCTCAGTAGACCTTTACGAGCGTTCATCGTGGTCACGAGACTTTATCATGGGTGAGGCCAGTGAGCTCCTTGGTAGCAACACTGCTCCTGAGTACACGGCTCACCCAGACTTCAGCTCAGCAGGTCGTTGTGACGTCAACGTGGTGACAACCTGCATGAGACTTTTAATGCCGTCCGTTGCCTAGCAACTAAAATATAAAATAAGGAATAAGGTACTTTGAGGTCTGTACTAGAAGTTAAAAAGATATTAAACACATCTTTCCGAGATCTTGAGGCTAAACTAAATATTATTCATGACCGGGGAAGAGAGTCAGTGGGTTAATTTCCTGAATGTTCTTTGATTAAAGTTGGGAATATTTATATCCTGTGCTCTGTATTCAATTAAGCGATTTGATGATGAGATTTATAAATGGAAACAGACTTAGTTTAAAATTTGAAATCGTCGAGGGAGTGATTTCTCGCACGTTTGAAATTTTTTTAGGTTCTTGTAGTCTACATAACTCAGCTCTCAATTTCTACTTTAAGTATCAGTGTAGTTTTTGTTGTTAGCAGTTGAAAAGAGATGAGGTCGTATCCAGGTACCCACGTGACAGTCGGAGGCTTTCTCTCATAAAGAGTTATCTGTCCATTATGTGAGCTGTCTGGTCCCCGCCCCTCCGTCTCTCAGTCTCCCCTACCCGAGAAGGAAAGGCAAACAAATTGGGGGCACCCTGAGGGGTTGACGCCGGAGCAGAGCGGTGTACATGTCCACCGTCTTGTCGGGTATTCAGTGTCCTGCCGAGTAATGCTGCATTTATTAAGGATGACTTCACGCCAGTAAAAATTCCTCACCCGCAACTACTCGTAGAATAGCGCTCTGCTGGAGGGAGGTACCGGTGTCTAGTTGTCACACCCCGGGTAGGCGAATGCTGTGTTTTCATCTGTGTGTGTGTGTGCGCGCGCGCGTATATGAACCTTGGATAGACACTGAGTTACTATATTTTTATTCTTAAAAACCTTTGACATCAACTTTCTTCAAACACTTTATAATTCGATGATATACGACAAATAATATTTATATCGGTACGGAAATGTGCTATATTATTATAATAATAATAAAACACTTTTTTTTCCGACGCAGTAAATATCTTTCCAGCTATACGATTCTGAGGTGGAAGGGTTGCCATTTTTATTACAAGTATGAAGCGAAAGCGTTGTTGATATCTAAACAAACAACGTGTTGTTAATTCACAGAAGTCGAAGAAAAAAAAGCTGTGTCGTCAACTTCCAGCCATTGTGACGATGACTGAATACTCGACATCAACTGAAAACGATGTTGAAAACAAACTGTACGGTCGAGTCCTCCGCTTACAGCCTCAGCACCCCTTCCAGTGATCTTTTGACCTCTGGAGTCAAAGGGTTTTATTGACGCACCCGAGAGGTTGGCGGCGCACCGTTGCCCCTGGCAAGGCCACTCAATGGGTAGTCCATCTTGGTTTGTCAGGCGGGCTTAGCGGGTGTGGAAAGGGGCTGCTCCGGCTGGTTAGAAGACAAATCTTGCCTTGGCCCCTGAGTGTGGTATCAGTTTAGCCATTAACCGGGTATCTTACACCCCGACACACGCTGGACACTCGGCTGGCGGGGAGTTGGTGTGGGAGGGGGCAAGAACAGGGAGGGACATCGTCTTAGTCACTTCTCATGTCCTTCTTTCTCTCTTTCCGTATAATTACTTTAATACTCTTCTCTAACTCTTCCATCTAATTTTTAATTATTATTGTAATAATATCTGCCAACAGTTACTAAGTTCATCCTCCTATACTTACACTCAACAGACTAGTTGTTGATGGTATAAAGTTTATTTGTTTATATTCTTGGTTCGCAGTCATTGGTCAAAGACTTTGGACTTGGTTCTCAATTTTTTTCTGGGTTGTCTGTCCTCTCCTACGCTCTCCTAGGATAAGGTTAGCTTCATTAGCTCCCTGTTCTCCTCCCGGAGCTTCCTTGTTTTGTGGCGGGTACCCTGTCATCCAGAGAATACACCCGTAAACACCTCGGAGGGGTCGAATAACAAAGTACCTTGAGTGACAGCGCCAATTTCTTAGCGTGTCCGTCTCGCACTCTGCGCACCAGACGCCCGACCCGCCCCCTGACGGCCCGTAAAGAGGGATAATCCTTTCCCACCCGACTCGGCGCTATTCATGGGGGTGTTGCGTTTCAAGGGGGGGGGAGGCTTGATCGTGGCTGAAGTTTACAAATTCCTTAATGAGATTAGAAGATCTGGGAGCTGGGTTCAGTGCAGCGTTGAGCCTCGTTTCCAGAAAAGGAGAGATAGATGAGGCGAGACGCATGAGGGAGGGTTTAGCAACTATTCATCAACCCCTGAAAAAAAAACTGTCGGCATTATTTTCCGTCAAACAATATGCTGCCTTCTCTCACAAATGACCCAAAACGGAGTCGATCCGTTTAACGTACGTTTAGTTGTTTCTTTTCTCGTGGAAGTGGAGAGGCAGCTAAAGGGGCATTACTCTTATCCACGTTTGGCGCCTTGGTATCGTCGGTCGAGTTTGCTCCCGACTCAACTGTTGGATTCGGGCAAGTTGTGATAATCCCAGTTCGATGAAAGGATCAGCGTGCAAAACGATCATTAACTTCGTCGTCAGAATTGTTTTTAATCAGAGAAGCCCTTGAGAAGAAATCCGAGCGCCTTCCTCCATTGAACTGGACTTTGGTTGATTTTCCGACATGTCCTCTTGTTTTCTAGTTCATTAAGTATGTTAAACCTTCTAATATTTCGTTTTGTCTGTCAGTCTGTTCGTATTTGTCTGTATTTGTCATGTCCCTCCAATTTGTCATGGCCTCTGTTTTTCTCTTCTTTCTTTTAAGACATCGTAACCGCGTGTAATCAAATTTGCTCAAAATATAAAGTTATTGTATTAGAATATAGCCCACGATGAATGTTTCATATTCTGTCTTGTTATGATTCGTAATGTTAGTGGGATTTGCGGTTCGTCTTTTTAACTAATTTATTTTGATAGGTATTCAGTGACCAATGCTCAGTCATCTGTGATTTCCTCCCACCGCTCTCTCTCTCTCTCTCTCTGAACAAAATTTACGAGAATGCTGACGGGATGGGAGAGAACGACTCAACTGGCCAGGATTGACTAAAAAAATATTTTAATCTATGTGATTCCTCCGAAGTCTGGTAAAGGGAAGAGTAGGAACCTTAAAAGTATTTTTTGAAAATCTTCAGACAGAGAATGTTGGCTTGTTACATGGAGTGATCACTTCTCAAAATAATCTTCCTCAAGTCCCCGTTGCAGCCAGAAAAATCCCTGTCAGATATTACCATAAATAAGTTTTGAAAATTTTTATAAACTTTAGGTTAGGCCTAAATGATATGTATATTTATTTATGCACTGAAGGTTAGGGCAGAAGGATAGACACAAACAAAAATGTCAACAGTCGATGCTGTCTTAGTTTTATGGGTCTTAAGATTCTGGTTGCTGTGTAAAACCTGTTGTTGATGGTTGTACTTGACCTCCACATATAAAGGCCGGAGGTCTTACACTGATAAATACAAGTTCTCTCTCTCTCTCTCTCTCCCGGTGCGCTCAGCTGTAGGTATGTTTCGACAAAAAGAAAAACAAATGCAAATCACGAAATAACGGAAAAATAACACAGAACATTCCAGCGGCGAGGATCTGAAGATAGAATAGAAGAGAAATGAAAAGACAGAGGCAATAATAAAAAGAAAAAAGAGAGAGAAATTAATGAACACTTGCGACCTTGTGGAAATATGAACATGTGATCAACCCGCGAAGGCACAATACCACTCTTATGTTTTACTTTATACCCACCAAGTTGAACATTAATGAAAGCAATATTTTACTGAGATAGGTAACCCATGCACGCGACACTCAGAAACATAGTCCACCCTGCCTCGTCAACCATTGAGCGCATTGCATACAATCTCTTTAACTTAATTCCCGGCAAATGAGCTCATTAATAAACCTCTGAATTGTTCTTTTACCACAATCAATAAAACATTAAACACGTTTTTCAACTTTTTGACAACTTCTTGAATTGCTATCTATGTCATTTACGATAACTTTACTGGGGGAGGTAAGTTAGCCGACTGTAAAGCGATCGAAATGTAACAAAGATTGTCAAAACATTGTAACAAGCTTGTATTAACTTGCTGGCATATTTTGTCATGTTGGCTTGTATTCGCTTGGAAGGTTGTTTTGTCGAGAGAATGCTTGCACCTACAAGGAATTGCTCAGAATTAGGGGGAGTAAACAGCAGTACCAGGAGAAAACCCTCAACGACCGGTCCTGCGTACAGGTGTCGCAAGACGAGATACGAACCTACAGCCTATCACAGTACTGGTGTCCACTACATTACCGGGCGCCCCCTTGACACTTGTGTTAGTTTGCCATTTTATATCAGATGTTATTTGTTTATCAACTCTCTAACTTGTTTGCTGACTATCTTGCTTTATTTACTCGCTTCTTTCTTTTCTGTTTTCGTCCTTCTATCCTTTTCTCTCTTTTTTTTGTAATTCGTTTTATTATGTATTATCTATCTATAATCAAGACTATTAATGAGCAACTTGAACGAAACAAATCTGCGAATTACGAGCCGCTTAGATGGAAAGAAAACATCGCCATCTTGGCGCCCTACAAACAACAACTTCTGAACCAGAAAGTTTAAACTCCTATAAACCACACAGAGTCCTCTCTCCTCTGGTTCGGGGCACGGACACTGCAGCTCCGACACGCCTTCCTGCAGCTTTCTCTCTCGGAATTATTCATTTGTGCAATTTTCATTCCCTCGTTGTATCTGCCTAGGTGCAATAAACGAAGCGAAACTATTTTCATGAGTTTAAAGGTCAAAAGTTTGCTTTCATATGCACAGCGTGTATCAAAGTTCGGGGCGGGAAGAGGTGAGGCTTTCCGGGATTAAAAACAAAATCCAATGGGAGTTTTCCATGGTTCACTCCCACTTTGATGGGGGAGAGTACTTTTTTCTCCACTCTGTCCTTCTCTCCCTCTCAGCCTCTACTAAGGACCATTGACTGTCATTTAAAGACTCACCCGACACCGCGGGGAAAATCGGATAACGAATACCATTAAAGGTACTCAGGTATTTCTTCTTTTGACTAAAGAACTCAGAACTTGAAATATCTAAAAGACAGGAACTGATTAAAAGACAGACCGGAGCAAAGTGTGGTGCGACCAAGAGTTTATCTCAACACGTTGATGCGTTGCGCATGCGCTGTGGTCCCACAGAGATGCTGGAGACAATCAACTTTATAAAACTCATTTAAACATGCTTTGCTAGCTTCGATCTAAAGCTGCTCTCAGTAATTCGTTCAAAACAATTTAGTAACAACCGTTAACAGTGCTGTGCCACCAGGAGGGCCATAACAACGGGCCTGAGGGCCATCCCAGAAGAATCCTTCCAGCAGAGCATAGAGCATGGCAGAGAAGGATGGAAAAGTGCATTAGACTCCAGCGGGATTACTTTGAAGGGGAAGCTATGTAGTTTGTTGTTGGGAATTAAATGAAATGTTTGTCACACCAGTCCCGTTTCTTTTTTCGGACACACCTCGTCTGTCGTGACACGACAATATCTACCGTGTCCTTATCCACCCGATTATTGAAGAAAAGTGTGAATGATTGACTGAAGCTTACACTAACCTGTGGAAGAGTAAAACGAATTGTTTTCATATAGCTAACAATAGACAGTGATAAATAAAATAACTAAATTAATTTTATAACATTATTTTAATTTTAATAGTGAAATAATGTCTTTATCTGTTATTAAATATAATAACAGAAAAAAAAACTTATTTAAAAGATGACAAGAAGTGCGTTTATGGTGATATTATTAACATTTAAAGAGCTGGAACCATCTGTATTTCTTTTGTCAATAAATAAGGTTTTGAATGACTGCATCAAGTGAAAAAGTTGGACAATGACCTCAGCTGAAACAAGTGTCTCAGGATTCAGAAGAAATATTGGAGGAGACACGAGGTAGTGTATAAGCTCTGAGCCTCCATTTTGTATGTTTACAACAATATTTTAATTTTTAAATTTGAGGAAGTACTTTTAAAGTATTGCATGTATTAGAATCATGGATGTCAGATGTTTGCGATCATCTAACAATAATAATATATAAGCGTGGTAATATCAAATGAAAATTAAATGTCAAATACAACCACTTAGGGCATCACGAGTTTGTTTTAAACTAAGCAAAAACTGTCATTCCAATGATCGCGCATACATGCCATTCTGTCAAATAAACTTAGTTTTTGCCTTTTTAGCTGATTTCAAAATCACATAAGCATCTTCATCTCTTGTTCCAAACCACTGCTCGAGTACAACATTCTGTGAGTTTCTTCTCCATCTTACTCAAACACACTAAGCATGAGTTCACAGGACTAGACAATAATCAAGTTTAAAATATACAGAGGTTCTTCTTTGTAGCCGGTAAGTTTCCTCTACACCTCGAGCAGCAGGTGAGAAGGTCAATGTTTGATGGCTTCTATCTCGCGCATAAAAACTCGTATTTGGGGGAATACTTCTTTTAAAATGAACTAAGCCTGATCATAAAAAAACTGCATTCTGGTTAGCTTTTAAAGTTCAGTTGATAAGTCTATAGAATTGTGAAGAATCGAGAAAGCTTGTGACTATGACGACGACGACGACGACGACGACGACGACGACGACGACGATGATGATGATGAGGAGGAGGAGCAGAGCAGCAGGAGGAGGAGGGAAACGCTTGTTGTCCATGCTGTTTCCTGTACTCCCCCCATGTATGTAAACGTGACGACTTGCAGGACATCCTTGCCACCTGTGATCACCTGGAAGAGTCACCCAGGTGAGGTTGCCATGGCATGCAAGCTGTCTGCCCACCCTCCATCCACCACCCACTGTTTTATCAGACGACATGAATAATCAAGGAGCCTGACATCCGGCTAACGCCTTTCACCGTGTGATATTTACTTATATTGTCCTTGTGATGCTCAACCAGGTGAATATCTGCACTAACATATATATATATCCGCCACCTACCCCACAATTGAATCCTTTACACGTTCACTGAAAACACGTCTTCCGTAAACATGACTACTAACAACCTTGCCCATAAAGCTAGTCCTTTGTCTCTCCCTTCCTTTTGTAATATCATGTTACTCTTGTTCTTGTTATTGGGTTCTTCTTTGTGTTTTCTGTATTTGATTTTATTGTTCTTTTATTACGGTTGTTTATTCTTTTGTAGTTCATATGTTATTTGTTTATTTTCCTGTCCCTCGTATGCTGTCCATGGTTCGTTCTTGTTCGCTAAGAGTGTGAATATGCGCTTTACAATTTTGCATTATTATTATTATTATTATTATTATTATTATTATTTAATCGAACTTTTCACAGAAATAAGCGAAGACTACTAATACAATAACTTTTTATCTAATTATGTAATTGTTTAAAAAAAATATATATAAATAGAAAAATTAGAAAATACATAAATAGGTAGGTGGATAAAAATAGGGTTCGGGTAGCACAAAGCTATGTCGCCCTAATCCGGGGACCCGAATATCACCTGGTTCGACACCCACGTGACGTAACACACCTCTACCCGTTGACTCAGCTGCTGAGCGGGTACCTGACTCTGTAGAGGGTTGGGGAAGGTGAGGTAGCAAGGGAGACACGATAGAAACACCCCGAGCAACAAATGTTGGCCTCATGGGGTCTCTGTCCCCTCACTGCTTCAAAGACAGTAAAATTATGTTAGCACCGTTACCTTTGTAGATAAATGATAATGCGTGATATATATTTGTTTATATATCTATATGAGGCTACAGATGTAGATATACATTGACTGTTGTAGAACCTCAGAAACATGACTATCCAGTCCTGTGAGCAATTTGTTGGTTTGACAACATTTCGAGAGACCTGACCAGTATCTCGTCTACCAGATTTGTGATATCGCCTCTAATTATTCTCCCTTGTCTAACAGGTCTTGATGTCCTCTACATATCCATCAGTTTATCTCTTCGTTGGTTTTCAGACAGCCAAACCAGAATGTTCTTCGCAGTTCACCTCATCCTTGGGTTTTCGGATCATCCAGGTGACAAAGTTCTTTACGGTTTAAACACGAACTTTGCAGACGATTGTTTCCAGTTAATTACTAGAACGAGGCTGGTGTGTACAAAGCTTCCGGTGTAATCACATTCATGGTTTAGGTTCGCCGAGACTAACAGCGGAGAACTTGGCAAGAGGCTAAGTGTTAGTCTCGGCGGTCATCAGTCCGTAATTAAAGCGCTTGTATCAATTTGTGTGTTACCCATACTGCACTGTTGACCTTTCTAACTTTGCTTTGCATTGAACAGTCCACCCACATTCTCTGTAGTTCTTTTGTTTAAAAGAAGAGGTAATTTAATTTGTTCTTTTTTTTGTTTGTCTTATTTTTTAAATTTTCATTTCCTCATTTATTTCGATTTATCATTTCGCTGTCATGCGGTTCTGCGTACTGTGCTTTTAAAATACAATATGATCATATTTCAAATCAAGATGAACTTTTATCAATCACATTTTTACCAGTTTTTGTTTACCAGTTTGATGTTTACCGTTTACTGCTGAACGACGCATTAGTACTATCTTCAATAAAGAAAGAAACAAGAAAACCACAGTCGCATCCTTTACAGATTTAAATAAAATTAAATATTTCGTAAACATAGGTGCCAGCACTTCTGTAAAGGTAAATCCATTTTCTGTGTTCTTTTGTTGAATTAAGTCTGCTTTTTATTATTTAAGGAGGTGTGAAATCCATTCTTTCAGCAATTAATGCACATTTTACTTCTTACCCCTGAGATAAGGCCAGACAAGTATCATCAAATAGAATTGTTTATATTGCAGTAGATTGAACTATCAAGAAAGTAAAGAGTGGAATAAAGAAGGAATATAATGACAAAGATGTGTGACTGCTTCCTTCAATTAGCAGTTTAATCTTAATGTAGTTTGTGTTAGAGATTATAGCAGCAATCACTATTCTAGAAGCGATAACGGTCAAATCAAATATTTAACAAGGGTTTCATTGGTTTCAAATCAACGGAAATTATGTATGGAGTTCGATTATTCCTTTGACATTATAAAGTAAAATTTTGTGCTTGTTTTAAGAGAGACAGAAGGAGAGAAACAGTTTGTGATGTGTGTGTCTGTGTGTGTGTATGTGTGTGTGTGTGTAAGAGAGAGAGAGTGAGAGAGAGAGAGCTAGAGAGAGAAAGAAAAAGAAAGAAATTCGATTATATCGATTATTGGGATTTTGAATGGACTGTTCTCAGATCCCGTAGGCTTCTTAGATACTGAGAAAAGTTCATGCTTGCAAAGCAATCTGACCAATTTTTTTATAGAAGCCGTGTTTGGCAAATGAGAAGAAATAATTAATTACTGAAGAGCTTCATTCAATACTCAGATCCCTCCCCCGACAAAGTATATTGAGTTGGAGATACTGGACACAAACCTGAACAAATATATCTTTCTTCACTCTATACTCTATTCGAGTTTATTTCTACCTACGGAAGTCTACTTCTCAGAATATTTTAACACCTTTAAGAAAACTCTTATCAGTCCACAGAAAACTCTGAGAACTAAACACATCGATCCCGAAGTCTTAAAATAACGGGAAAAAACTTCGGAGATTATCACTAGTAATCATAGCAAATATTAAATATATTCGGTTAAAAAATTCTTTTAAAAAAACATTTGAAATAACCTAAAAAGTAATTTTAAATATATCAAGAAAACTAAGCTAGGGTTAGGGAACTAAGTGCCAGAAGAAAAGATCCGAAAGTAGAATTGTTAAATTATTTTTAAGTCGTGAATGAAATCCGGAATTCATAAACCTCGCTACTTTCTAACATCCTCTCTAAACATCCTGTTAAGACTTCTTTCTAAGTATCATTAAATTGGAAATCTTTAATCTTTATTCTTGAAATAGACTGCAGGCTCAGTTCCCCACCAAAGAAGTCCTTTCTCAAAATGTTGACATTTGCCAGAGTTCAATGAGTCTCCTACCCACACTTCGCCGGGTGCGACAATGGACTCCCAGTGTGCTTACATTCATCCCTAACAACCTGTGGTCAGAGTGCCACACAAATAACTACACTCCACATGTGCACACCTGTTTAGGAAACCACTCCCCGTAACATGACTCCCATAATTGTCCACTTTTCGATCCGCTTTCAGCAGCATCCGTGGCCGGTGCCTCGTGGACTCCGCGGGCAGGACAAAGGGATGCTTCCATATTAGTCCACAGCCAGAATTACTCTCGCACGATCCGGCAAATGGGCGGAAGGACTCTGGGTGTTCTTAACCAAGTACATAATTTCTTCCAGGCATGCATCAGCACATGAGTTACAGGGAATTGCTGTCTCTTCTTTGCCTTTTACTGTCTGTCCATTAATCTCTTGATTTCTCATACATTTATATTTCCTCTACCATTATCTTTCATTCTATCTAGCCGTTAAGTATATTACCACATAAATGATGTTACATCAGCAGCTTAACAAAATGACGCTGGTTTATCCGTCCGTCCGTCCATCTGTCTGTCTGTCCGTCCGTCCATCTGTCTGTCTGTCTGTCTGTCTGTCTGTTCTAAATATATATATAAGTTTTTGTCCCCCTTATTTCTTCCGTGTCATTTTTTTAAACGGTTTACCTCCAAACAACTGGTGAACTCATAAAAACAAGCAATAAGTGCTTATTAAGAAAAATATTTTGTTTCTGCAGACTGAACAAACTTTGCCCGCGCTGTCTATAATTATTGTCCACCAATGTCGATTCCTCCAAAATGTCCATATTGTGTGAAAGGTGAACCTATTAAATAATGTGATTAATTTTAACTTTTCGGCTTTCATTTACTTGTTCTTAAGCTACGTTAAGAGAAAAAAAATACAACATTGTTTCTACACACTTAATTTTTAATATTAATAATAAGTTAATGTACCTCTCACCTAACCCCATTTACAAAATACTTGTAAAACACTTTACAAAAAATAAAAACAAAAAACACCGTGTGTCCTGCTGTTGATGCTTATCCACTCAATAACTGATTTAAAACAATGTTCACCCATTCATATTCATAAACAAAGGTCCAAAATATGTGTCGGCATGAGTGTATGCTATGAAGATCAATCTCATCAGTGTTTTTTATTCAGAATAATCATTAGACAGAAAAAATAAATTCAACCACAAAAATCTTAGTTTACTAGACAGCAAACTCTTTTTGTGAAGTTACAGAGCAATTAATAAAAAAAAACGATCTCAAAGTTTACATTATATATATATATGTTTTTGAGAGCTTCAACATCAGCCTATGGAACATTACCCCAGGTTATATAAATAAAACTATTTATTTGGTACCAACTATCCCTCAAATTGAAACTCGCAACAGTATTTTAACAAAAATTAATGAATATAATATTTGTTAGGTAATTTGTTAAAAGAATCATTTTAGGAGCTTTTTTAAAACCGTTGGCTTTTGCGAAAAGGAAGAAGACAGTAGACAAAGAGTTTGCTTGCTGCAGACTGAGCACTTGGACAAACTATCCATCTTTTAGTCAGCGTGTTCACCCATGTGTTATCTCTACTATTTTACCACCAACATGTTACTTTGGACTAGTATTGTCTGAAGGGTGTCAGACAAAATTTGTTGAATACTCTTAACTGTTGATGCTTCTAATTGGTTTTCAGTTATGTCAATGTGAAAAATAAATACAAGTTTCAGACAGTTTGTACTTTATACACTTTATATTTATATACTTTTTGCTATTCTGTTGACTTATCTCTTCTATTTGTAGACTTTTTAGAGTGACTTTCGTTGAAATATCTGTCTATCAATGCAGCAGTAATTGTGACACCTACCTATACTACACTTTCATTTAAACTCAGTGATTCAACTTGTACTTTACTCTACAATAATATTAAATATTTCAAAGTTGTAGATGCATTAGTGATGTGTCGCATTTTGAAAACTATATCACAGCATGCAAATCAATGGTCTTACTAAAGATGTATGGTTTGACATGAACAGACAGACCAAGAAATATTGTCCTTTGACTATATTTAAGGATGACAAGTGTTATCATTGTCATGACGGTCATTGGTTAATATCACAGACTTTTCTTTACTGTCTGGCACATGACATGTACGAATGGCATATGCCACTGTCCTTAATTGTAATGTTGCACAGATATCAGAATTCATAATTATTACTCATGATAACATCTTTGTTCCATAAAAAACACAATAAAAAACAGCATCTGCAACTATTTGCAACTGTTTGCTGTGAGAAGCAACCCTAGTGTCGGTTTTATATGTAAGAAAGAACAGGCGCACCTGAGCAAATTCTTTGATTATGTGGTTTGTTGCTATACTTTGTGCTTTGTGTTGGTCTTAAAAGCCTTGAATAACCATTAACATTTTTTCTCTCTAATCATAAAAATACGCCCGGACTTTTTCTTTTTGTTTGGATGGGCTGAGGCCTGCATTTTAAAGTGCAATGAAAGTGTGTTCACTTCTCTGTCATTATTTTGATTACTGAGATGCATATCAAGCTACAAAGATAAAAGGTAAGCAGTAACAATTTCTGGAAGTAAATGATACGAGATTAGAAATATAAGAAAAAGCATGATGAAAGCGGATGAACAAACAGTGGTACGACAAATGGAAATATAGACACAAAGAGAGAAGTATAGAAGGAAATGAAGATAGAGAGACAAATACAGAAGGAAATATGGACAATGAGAGGCAAATAGATATTTAAGAAAGATGGAATCTCTCCGCCCAGAAGGACATTGTATTTCTCTATCATTGTAAGAAACATTGAAGGTAGAGATTCCTAAATGTTCATATTGTGCCCCCCTGAAGGTATGTATTTGTATCATTTGCTTATCTAGAGATGGGCAGGTCTACAAACAGAAATAACAAAAAGGCAGACAGGAAGAAGGGAAAAATAATGAGACAAATAAAAAAATGGTAAAATGAGTGACAACTAAGCAAGAGCTGGATAAATCCTCACACAACTGATTGACTGGCAAGAAGGTCGACAGATAAGCAAGAGTGTTAAAACAAATGACAGGAATAAAGAAATCACTACAGTAAATGAGAATAACAATTAAATGGTTCAAAACCTTCAATGCTTACTTAAATATGTATCATCATTCTGTCCTGACTTGCCCCATGAATCCCCATTTCTTTCACTGACATGTATCGTCCTTCTATTATATTCCATTCACTAACGGAGATTATCACTTATCGCTTTTAAAATATTCGTATAAGATAAAACCGAAATAATAAAAATACAAAATATTTGAATAATAAGTATAAAATACATAAATATATACAGTCATCTCATTTAATTCTGTTTATCTACGATATAAACCTAATAATACATGATCGTGTATAGGCATGCATATGTAGATAACTTGCCTTACGTGTCGTTCATTTTAATAAATACTTAAAATCCAGCTTTTATGTAAGATGCAAACAATTATGCAAATGCATTGATATATAATGGAGAGAAAATGTGGAAAAAAATCAGATGTAACTGACAAAACCAATGAATTACAAATCAATAATAAATATATATGAATGAGAGAATAAGATTAAGAAGTAAATAGCTTGAAGTGGTAAGTGGATCAAGTCTTACCTGATGTGCAGGGACGGAAACATCGTTGTTTTCTTCTGGATGTGAAGTTAAATATCTTGGTGTAGGAGGCAGATTGTGGGGCTACAGCACTCTACTGATGAAGATCACACACCGCTGCTTGTCTTGTCACCGACGAGTGTCCCGAAGTGGTCAGGATGGCCATGAAGTGGACTTCAGAAGGAAGCAGGCTTTTGGCTGGCTGGCTGGCTGGCTGGCTGGATGACCAGCTTTGCGTGGTCAGACGTTCGAATCTTCACTCCTCAGGCCCGCAGGCGCGCTGACTCTTTTTGCACTCGCAACATTTTCTCCATTTCCACGAACGTCGACACGGTGATTGTCAGCAACAAAACAGGAGGAGGGCGTGGTCTTCGCCAGTCACGTGCCACGTCCACGCCGTTTGATTGGCCGCATCCCTCGTCGCGCCGAGACTTTATTCCTAAATGAAGGTAGGTTTCTGCTTTGGGGGAAGGAAGACAGGAGCGAATGATGTTCACGCGCGCTCACCGGACTTGTTTGATCTCAACAACTACGACGACCGCCACTTAAAGACCATCTCGGAAGAAGTTACAATTTTTTACACAAACTTTCGCCAATTTTTCCTAAATTACCTCGATTACGAGAAGTACCCGTTTAAAGTGAAGAGCCACCCTGGACCATCAACTTTCCACAAGACTCCGAAGACAAGAGGTTTAGAGTATTTTGTAAGTGCTATTGAAACTCGCGTCTCGCCACATTCGGTCGCCATCACGGGCGTCGACGATGGTCGCCAAGCGTGACAGCCATAACACTTGCCACGGAGGGGCACAAAAGCTCGAGGGAGGAAATTCAGAAATTCGACACGACGCTGTTGTAGACGGCATGCTGCGCCCTCTATTATGGCGGGCCGATCGACTTAAATAAACGCCATGAAATCGTCAGCCCACACTCGTGCGTCAGGGGGTCTCGGTCCACCCGAATAGCAACTGGCTGCAAGATTCGGGTGGATGGAGAGATAGGATAGTAGTGAGCTCTGTTCTTTAGAACGCTTCACTACCTTCGTTTAATTTCTTTCTCTGTGTGATTCAGTGTGTACTCATATTTTTTTACCTTTTCCATCAAGCGTAAAATTGGAAGTTAAATGACTTCTGAGGGTTTATTTTTCTCCTTTTTATTTTCATAAATTTTTTATTATATTTTTTTTCATTACAATGGTTTTTAAATATACTGATATCTCATATCATTTGAGCTTAATAGAAAAATTCACAACCACGGTTTATCTTCCTAAAAGCTGACTAATCCCCTGTTCGAAATTATTATATTATTTATTAACTAATTTGACAGTTGTGCAGTGACTTTCACAATAATAATGTAGGCAAACATCAGAGAGGCTTAGGTAAGTGTAGGACAGGTGAGATATATGTATCCTCTACAGCATTTACGAATTATCTGGGTCAGAACTTATTCTCTCCGCATAATATATGCAAATGTAAGTAGTTAGACAGTCTCATTGCAAGCAGATTAAGCCACATAAAATACATTTAGATGAAAAGAAAAGAAAAATTATGAGAGGAACTACTGTACAATGTCTTGACTGAATAAGAAGCACATATTCAAATGAAAACTATTGATACCGTCAGTGAGAAAGCAATCAACAAAACGTGCAAATAAAAATGTTTATGTCTACATGCCTGTGTATGAGTGTATAGATATATGTTTACATGTATATATAATATTCACTGAAGTACTAAAAGACAAAAGTGTTAAAGGAGGATTTTTATAAGTGAGTGATTCTCGATAACATTGCTTTATTTTAGAATTACTCTGTTATTTAATTTTTATTAATAATTACACTTCTGGCTTTTATTAGCAATAGATATATATACATGCTTAGTTGAAAATGATTGTACATATATACCAAAAAAAAAGGAAGTACAAGAGATGTTACGAGTGGAGCGAGGGTAGAGGTGGGATACCGGGAATAAAGGTCGCATGCTCAAACGGATGATTTAATTAAACATTAACAGACAGGCAGCAGGGACACACACACACACATATACATACACACACATATACACACATATAAACACACAAGCACCCGCGCTCACAGACAAGAAGAGAATAAGATTTAAGTTGGCGAAGAAAGACCATGTTGTCCAGAACAAACACCAAACCAAAACTCTAACCCTCGTTATCACTCACTTGTCACAGTTCTACAAGCTGGGAAGATGGTCGTTTCAAGAATGGGGAGGAGTGACCATGCCAGAAGGGACAGAAGGGAATTTGTGAAACCTTCCATATCCCTCCCTGAGCTATCATCAGAAGGCGAGCTGAGACTGCCGCGCGCCCAGTCTCCACCCTTCTTCCTTCTCCAGCATTCTTGCCTGCCTCCGTCGCGCCCCCTAGTGGCGTATGAATATTTGTGATCCTGATGGCTACTCCGCCTACTCTTTTGTAGCCCAAGATTTCCTCCCGTCCCCTCAAGACTCAGCCCTTGCCTCGCTCCTTCTGTCTGCTCAAGCTGCGCGAGCGGAGGGCTGACCCCAATCAGGGCTTAATGAAAGTCTCCACGAGCCCCTCCCGTCCTTGTCGACCGCAAAGTTTGTAAACAATAATGTACACAGCAGCCCGGGCCGCCATGATGAGTACGTCACAATGGTGTGATTACCCCTTACGTCACATGCCAGTTACGCCTCTTGCGAGGACGAGGCTAACTAGCGGGTACGGACGTGGGGTAGCCTCCCCAGGGAAATCCATTAAGCCACCCATCTCTCTATTGTTTCTGGTAAGATTTTTTTTTGCCAAAAAAGCGGCAATGGAAAATGAAGTATTGAAAATTCCATTTTCTCACTTTTTTAATCTTTCTTTTATTTCGTTTCTTTCTTTCCATCGAACGTTTTTGGTCACAGATCGTCCAGCTGTTCTTCTGTCAGTATTCTGTCAGTGTGTGTCTCAGTCTCTATTTTCTTGCTTGTCTTCTGGCGGCAACATTATTTGTGCTGATATAAACCACGGACTTTAACAAATGAGGGAACTCGCACAAAAGTCAAGAGAAGGGACTCGAAATTCAGTAAATAGAAGACTTTATTCATAAAACTAAATTTTATATTAGGTGAATCACAATAAAATAAATTTTAAGGGACATACAAGTTTAAAGGATATTACGGGATAGACAGGTACAGATGTTTCTCGTCCCCTGCCCGCATCACGTGCCCCAATGACTGGGACGATGGAACGTCTTGGACTGATCTGCGCATGCGCACAAAGACAAAGTTCATGACCACTCTGTGCAGCATCTACACAATAAAACAAGATGTGAACGACAACTTACATGAATATACAGACCAGGCTTCATTGACTGTGAAAGGACTTGACAAGGACTAAATGAGCGTTAACGAGACAAGACACAAACAGGTTTTTAAAATCATATCTGCGCATGCTCACAAAGACAAAGTTCATGACCACTTTGTACAGCATCTACACAATAAAACAAGTTGTGAACAACAACTTACATGTATTTGGAGGTCAGGTTTGACTGGCAGTGAGCAGACCGAACAAGGACTAAATGAGTGTTGTCTTCCTCTGACACCATCATAAACATTTATGAGATCACAGTTTGCGCCTCTGCAGGTTTAAAATGTTCTTGTAATACTTCCTTCGATTTTGTGGGCTGCAATATTAGTGCGTGACTGGCGCTAATACTGTATCCAGATGTGGTGTTCACAAGGAGCTTCTATGTAGAGTAATGTCGTTGCATGTCAGGTGATGGAGAAGTAGGAGGAGAAATGAGTCTGAGTCCTAAGTAAGTAAACACACACACACACAGAAAAAATCGCCTACATGCTGCAGCACCAGGGGCTGATGTCCTTTCTCTCTCTTCACAGAATTGTCTTCTCATCAGTTACCTACATTACTGAGTGCAGACAACCCTTGCCCTAGTGGCAGATAACCCCAGCTATTTCCATGCCTGGATTGGACAGATGCACTTCTAAACGGCCAAGAAAATCAGTGTCCTACGACCTCCAACACCGAGCACGTGCACCCTGATGACCCACCTCCCTCCTCCATTAGGCCAGGAAATAGTATATTACAAACTTAAAATTCAATTTTTCTAGAATAATGTTTTGGTGTTCTTTCCTGAGGTATTTGTTGATAATAAAAAGAATACGAAAACAGAATCTTGGATCATAAATATTTTCATTTTTGTGTCATACCTGAAATTAAACGATTTCAAAAAAATTACACTTTTTAAGTCTACTTTTTGGTCTGTCCACATAATTATCTTCTTTGGATTTAGATAATGATAGCTTCAGCGAACTTTCATATGTTCCCCTAAAAATAATTTCCTTTCCCCTCTGATACTTGCAGAACATATTACTACAAGACCGTAGTTCGAAGCTCTCGAAATGTTTGTCGTGCACGCAGCACAACACTTGCAACCTGTCTTTACCTGCGCCGGAGACAACATTGGAAAAGGAAACAGCGAGAAGAAAGGCCCGCCGCCAGGCGATGTCAATTAGTCAAAGATAATTAGCAGGCTGACGGCCATGTTGTTGCACGCGCCATTATCAAGGCGTCGCTGGCCGGTTTACAGTGCAAAACTTGGACACATTCTGGTTTCGCTCGAGTAGCTTCTTTTTTTACCGGAAGTGGTGTGATAGCCTTATTATGCGCGCGGATTCCGCTCCCGAACGGGAACAAGTGAAGGTGGTGTGGTCACAGCGCTTCACATCGAACTGATGGAGCTGATAGGGATGCGAATTGGAACCGAACTTTCGTAGAGTAAGGTGGCTCAGGTGGACATTGTAAGGACCGCTCAAAGGAAGAATACACGAGAAATGCCTGCATTAAAAATGTATTCATTATTTCAAAAAATGTCTATATTACAAAAAAGAGGGCATGACAAAAATAATAAGTTCACTACAAGAAAGAATGTCGGCATTAAAAGAAAGAAAGAATACCTCAAGGAAGAATTTGTATTTCTGTAATATCAGAACTAAAGAACGGATTCGCTTCAAGAGTACATTTAGAGAAAAAAAAATTGTTACATTATAAGAAGCAAAACATTCATTACAAGAAATAACGAATGCCTGAATTTTTCAAAGTTTTGTAAGGGTAAGAGCTAACCTGTTGCCAGACTAAAGGTAGCAAAAGGTTCTGGAGGTCTTAGGACTAATTGAGAAATCAACATAGGAAGTTGGGTGAATGATTAGTTTGCCTGTTTCTTAATATATTTAAGCATCGCTGAATGAAGAAAAAAAACTGAACGACTGGAGAAAGCAAGCACCATCATACTGTCATCTTTAATTTCCACACCCAGGCCAGTTGTCAGCTCTTCATCAATAAGCTTTCAGATACAAATCACTATTTACTGAAACCTTGATTATTCTCTAACAGTTTTATATAATTAGTATTTTATGTAATTAGTAATGATTTATTCCGGTTTTTTTTTTATCGGGAGGTGAAAATACTATGAGAAAGTAATTGCCAAAGGCTGTAAGAGTTTAGCGTTTTTCTATTGTACAGATGATGATGATGAGGAGGAGGAGGAGGAGGAGGAGGACGATGAGGAGGAGGATGAGGATGGCGCATGCGCGCACACACACACACACAAACACACGCACGCTCAGAAGACAGGATGACCGATATTCTCAGGACTTTGTTGTCTGACCAGACGTCTGACGGGAGGATGAGTTTTACTTTATGTAAGTATACCTGTCTAATGAGGCAGGTACTACAGTGAAAGCTAGTGTCCTGTCTACTACTGTGTCCTAGAAAATAAAAATAATAAAAATTAAATTTAAAAAAATCAACTCATCAGGCAAAGTTCTCTCCTCTCATATTATTTATTTTCACAACGTTCGCACTTGTTCAATACTTTTCCAATTAATATTGTTCGTTATTTGTTTCAAAAAGTTTCTTCTGCTTTGAAACAGATGCGAGAAGTACTATTTGCATGTTGTAATTATATTATCATATTCTATTTCTTCTTCGCCAAATTGACAAGCCAGGTCTGAGCTAAACATAAAACCGCCTGCCTGGACGTTCTGGACCTTCTCAGGGCGCAGCCCCTGACAATGTGAATAATAAAGCTTCTCAAGTTCATCAACAGTCTCAGCACTTCATTATTTTCCGAATGAATTATATCAGGATTAGTTTTTGTAATTCATAACAGATGATATCGTCCACGGGAGGCTGGCGTACCTTTTGAAAGTCGGAGGAAGCACTTCAAACTTACAAAAGGCCGCTTGGGCATGAAAAGTCGTCTGCACGCGCTTCTATGTCGGTGTGAACGATGGGGAACGAACGCCTCCTCGTTGAGAACGGAACAAACTTGTAATCAATAAAGGGAGGAGGAAGAATGATGCATGGAAAGTGACGTAGGCCTAACGATTCGCACACGTGATCCGGCTTCGCACCATACGTCACCAACGCTCGTTCCCAGGTCGCAGAGCTCAGGGGCATCACTCTTGTGATGTAACAGTTGCGAAAGTCCAAATTACGGACCCATGGCCATCTGTCGGGGCCTTCCATGGAGAGGAGCTAATTCTCTCAAATTAACGGAATTCTTTCAAGAGGGCGTTGGCAGCGCCCAAGGGGCAACGGTGTAGGTACCGTCCTCCTTTCAGCCGTTGCATGTCGGGAAGAAAAAGGCCGTGTGGCGGAGCACGCGCTGTGCACGTGCAGCAGACGAGTCTGCACACACCTGTCATGATGCCGCACGAAAGGTGTGCAACGCAGCGTGACAGGGGGGGGTGACATCGTGGGGGGATACCTGTCTGGTTGGCAGCCCCGACTCCACGGGGGCAATTCGCTCCGTGGCGGAGATCAGAGGATACAATATTCATGGCCGACAACTTATGGGGTGGCGCTGTCACTGGCGCTTGATCAGCGTGCTGGGCTTGCCAAGACCTTCCACCCTTTCATTAGTTACAAATTAAAACTCTTCAAGACAATGTGCAGCCTCAGCTTGAGTGACGTCAATGTTTTTGTTTGTTTGTTTGTTTGTTTGTTTGTTTGTTTGTTTGTTTGTTTGTTTGTTTGTTTACCTGCAATGCAATGCAAGTACATCACGTCCCACCAAACCCAAACTGTTGTTGTACATACAACAATTGTAATTTCTGCTAACACAACTCAGATAACCAAAACAACTTTTAACAACATCATTAAGGAACGCAGACGATACTTGACAAAGTTGTTTTTCTGTCTCGCCATTTTATAAATGTACATTATTTTAATTATTTTAATTCAAAAGTTATTTTTAATTAGTGACTCTAGAATACTTCATTTGAATTTGTTCTCTACATTAATGGAATATTATGGTATTAATCGACAGTAATTTTTATAGTAATTAATCTCCTAGACTTCATCGGTTTTCGTTTTTGCATTTACTGAGATAACTAAATGATAAAACATGATGTTAGATTGGTTTCAATGTATTTAATCACTGTCAAATAGCAAAGAAATGTGAAAACTATTAAGGAAGGGGGTATTTCAATAGTATATACTTTGAGCCTAGTTCCCTGTTAATTAAAATTCCCTCTTCACTTCTGTAATTCAGGAAACCGTTTTTAAGTATCTACATCTACTTAGTGGATAGAAAGGGATAAAGTGTTTTAGAGCATTCTGTGACCTGTATGAATGAAAAGCAGGGGAAGGGAAGGGTGAATAGGGGAAAGGGGCGGAGAAAACGAAGAAAGACTTGTAACAAGTGTGGAGAAAAGATTTTCATCCACGCGCCTTTCGTTAGTAATTGTTGAAAGACCAGAATCAGCAAGGTAACTACAAGAGGTATTGCAAGCACCAACGGGAATATGTTCAGATGCCCATGAACCAAACCTTCAGCCTCTCAGACATAATAAAACAATCGAACAGAAGGAAAGCTGAAGAAAGTCCAGGTAACTGACCCTCGTCGCCAAGTCATCAAACTTCTGGTCAAAGGTGAGAGGTCACAGTGCCCGCTCACACAAACGACTGTGCGATGCAGAAGACGAACATGTGATAATAATGTGTATGTACCGTAAGAAAACAACCTATCTGGACACACGGGGTGGATGGGTGGATGTGTGTCTTTTTACGAGAACCTAACCCGCGGTTCAGACCATATTCACGAAGAAGGGCGACTACGAGGTAGTCTGTGGAACCGATGTGACATCGGAGACATTTTAATTTTTAATTTCTGATAATTGTAATTTTATATTTTAAATGATTATAATTTTAATATTTACCATTAATAATTATCACTTTATTTTATTTTTATTAATTATATTTTACACTCTGATAATTATATTTTCAAATTTTTAATAATTGCAATTGTTATAATCAATTTTAATTAACATTAGAAACAAACGTCAGTTTAAAACGCATTTAAGTTGTTAAATAACTAGTTACCTTTTAAACATTATCCTGTTCCTCATTCTCTTTCCTTTTTATATCTCTTTGGTTTTATATATCAGTAATGCGGTAAAGCTCTATCAATGAAAGCATATTTCTCAGCGATATGACTTAAATACTAGTGTATATTATTTACTTCATTAAGTGCATCGCTTTAACTTGGATGTTTGGTGTTAGTCAAGCATAGATGTCAATTGAAATACATTCTTTAAAATTAGAGAATGAAGTCGTGTACGTGCTTGTAGTCACAAAAATATTTTGTAAGAGCTGTATGCTGATTTACATCATGATATTTAATGTAACTCAGGTACCATGATAACTAAATATATATATATTGTCAAGAAAGGTAAGAGACTGACTAATGAGAGGACAGGGCTCCGCCTTCCACATACCTTTTTACACGTTGAACCACTTACAGCTCACTGTCAGTCGAAAGGACCGAGCACCCGACAAAGTGGAGTTGATACAGTATGAGTGTTTCAAAGTAGGTCCGTTGAACCACTCAGATATTTTAGAAAATGTATCCGCAAACACACAAGCTCCCTCTTGTAAGAGTTTCGTTTCGAACTTTTAATTTCTGGTTAAAAAAAGTTATTTGAGTATTAATATGCTCAGGCTCTATGGATGGATGCGTGTGTGCATGCGTGTGTGCAAGCGAGCGTGCATGCCTGCACCTGTAAGCAAAATAAAGACAGAAAGGACATGGCCAACGTCAGTGGGCACAATTTATCAGTTAATCACAGTTTTTCTGTTCTCTTTTCAAACGAGTTCAAAGGCCACGGAAGGTACTCTTTCTCTCTTTCTCTCCCGCTCCCCGCTTCCTAACCATCAGCCACAGTCCTTATGCGAAGTCGATACAAATTCGCGAAAATTAAATGCAAGCTTGTCTTTTAATGCTCAAGAACGGCCTGTCAGGCACCGGCACAATAGACACTTGGTCTCTTCGATTAGCCAGCAATTAGGCACGGCATCATCCGGGGAGTACAACAAACACTTCTATGGCTTTAGAGCCATTCACTTTTTGCGTTCCATTAAGCAGGCATGCTCAGCCAAGCGTAAAGATGCAACAAGATAAAGCCATCACTTGACTATTATCGTTATTCCAAACGTCTGTGAAGATTTAACTGAATTTATCTCTTTTTGCCATTGAAACCTGCCATTAAATTGCAGCCGACCTTTTTTTTTTTTTTTTTTTTTTTTTTTTTGTCTTTCCTTTCCATACCTGGAAGTAAAGGGAGATGAGTGCAAAAGCACAGCCAGTATTTTTTCCGAACTTCTTCTGACAACTGTAAAGAGAGAAGCACGGAACAAGAGAGATGATGCAGGTAGAAAGAAAACCTAAACAGCAGCAGACACAAAGAGTGGTCGGGTGGACTTGGAAAAAAATTGAGGGGAAAATATGTCGGACTTTGTGAAATGTACCGAAGCTGTGACACTACCTATTCCTGCTGATGTTCTGTCAGACGAAATTGAATCTAGAGATAAATTTTAATGCAGGTTCTGTGTGAAACAAATTTACTGTCAACGAATATTTAAATATTCTTTTGCCCAAACTTCTGATTCCCGGCTTATATTTGTAATCACCATCTTTCTTTGAGATACGCATACCTGGCTTGTGTCTTGCCAGGTGTAATTTTTTCTGGAGGAGAGTTTGCGAGTGTGAAAGCACAGTCTCTGAATCTTTTCCATTCAATATTCTCAACATCAACCGAATCGCACTTTGTTTCTGCAGTTTGAATTTCTTTTCCATCGGCATTATCTCCCCTGCTGTTCAAGAGAAAGGTCAAGGAATACAAAGAAAGTATTAGTTCTCAGTCATTTAAATGTCTACAGTAGAAAACATTTTATTACCTATTTTTGGCATAGCCAAATCCGCACGATACAATATATTATTTAGAAATTCAAAGTGAATAGTCCGACAGTGTTTGTGAAATATTAATCTAAGCATATCACCTTTTGGCATGTCTTGGTCCATGTCCACTTGGCTGGTGTTGGTCATGATCCAGAAGGTTGTTGGTCCTTCAGTCCCTTGTTTTTATGGTTTCTGCTAATGTATTCGCTCAGCTGATGCAGAAGTCCGTTGTCCACACACTGAACATTGTTATACTGTAGTTATTCTCTCAACACTGTCTTGATCATTATGTTGACTTTGCTCTGTCTTGGACATAAAGTTCACAAGAGCGCTCCATCAGACCTCTCCCAAAGTAATTGATTTAATAAAATTCTGTCGTTTATTGACTACATGAGAGAATGTTGAATGTTGGCTACACGAAACAATTCTGTCTCTTGAGCACACAACTGAATTCTGCTGCTGACTACACCAGAGAATTCCAGGTGTTGGCTACACGAAGATTTTTCTGTTTTGCTCTCAGCAGCTGAAATAATATTGCATTGTCACAAAATTTTCTTTTTATGCACAAGATTTATGGGGAAAGATATCACCAACGTGCTTGCTGAAGCGGACATTGAACTCTGACATCCTCTATCGCCCTCACATCCCACTTTCTCCTCACCCCATCTCCCCTGGAGTGGCTTGTGGTACTTCGTCCTCACTTCACTCATGCAAGACATCCACTAGTTTGCATGATGCACCACACAACAATAGACGCAGATGCAACCAATGTTTAGTCCAGCAACTTAGACAAAAATGACCGAGAATATTTTTAAACGGTTTCAGTCTCTTTAAGGTTCAAAACTACTTGGATGATATCATTATGAAATTTAGTATCAATAAACAAGTTGTAAGCATATCTCCCTGTTTTATATCTGTGTAATATTTTTAATCTTTATGATATTATGCTAAATTCAATAAAAATGTTTTTAAACAAATTTTCTGCAGATGCCAAATATTGCACACTTGGCTCAGTCTTCACTTGTCCACACTTACAAACAACCCGAGCCTCGATGTGCATGAAGTTCTACCTGTTATAACACACCTTGACCGTTAAAACAAGCAGAGGCTGAATATGTTACATATTCTCCACTCATAAAACAAAACTAGCAATTCAAATGTTTATGTGATGCAACGCTACAGTAGTTAATATTCGACCTAAACTTCACAAGTTCAAAGGACTGGAGCAACACTTAAGAAGAATATGCACTCGCTCCAATGCAAAAAACTTGTTATATGTTTTATTATGCAGACGGAGTCTCGAGGTTTATGGCACGAGTGGCAGATGTAAGCTTACAGTTAAAGCTTCTTTTTTACACATATAAATGTTGAAGTGACCCTACCTGTATCTTACCTGACAATAAACTTTACACGTGGCGCTGGTTCACAAGCACAATCACCTGGATTTCTCTCTCAGTATTTTTTTTTTTTTGTTTTGTTTTTTGTGAGGGGGAGGAGAATTAGTAAACAATTTACTAAATTAAGAAACAAGTAACTAACAGCTCTTTAATTAATTAAGCATCAAGATAATTGCTGTCGAATGGATATAAATGTTAAGAAAAAGTGTTTAATATGGTCCACTTACAAAAAAAATATTTTTTCTCTTTCTCATTGTCCAATAACTGTTCATTTATTATTAATTAGTCTGCGCAGGGAGTGCGAACTATCTTTTCGTGCTGCGCATTACAAATACCCATTATTATTATTATTATTATTATTATTATTATTATTATTATTATTATTATTATTATTATTATTATTATTATTATTATTATTATTATTAGTTTTGGGTATTGGGGATGGCTTTTTTTTGTGGATAATTTCTTTTCTTATTAACCATTGTAGTTCTAGGATCACGAAGGGTCGTACTGTCTGGAAAACTCGGACTTGACTAAGGTAATAGCTGAAGCCGAGCGAGTTAAATGTTTCTCTGGCTTTTGATTATCATAAAATAATCACACACACATACAAACATACATAATATGCATGGACGAGCACCCAAAAAATCACACACCGTAAACAGTGAAAGTTTTTCTCCAGAATCGCATTGACAACTTCACAAAACTCATGTTCTCTTATCAGCGGGGACGTCGTCATCCTCCTCATCATCATTATCACCATCGTCGTCGTTGTCGTCCTGGAGATTGCATGGACACAGCATTTCTCACTCACAAGATTTCAAAAAAGAAAACAATAATTTAGCCCGAGGCCAGGCTCGTCAACATCTCAGGAACTCGATTGTGATGGCGCAGTTTGCGTTTCCCCCCGCCTCCTACCCGAGTAAGAATACCTCCTAAAGCAGCCTTACCCAGACAAACCCTTACATTTTTCCCCCGAAAGCTGGGGGTAAGCTGCCTTCTATTCCACGATAATCCAGATGCCCCTGATTCCTTTTAAGCTCAACCATGTCTACTATGAAAAGGTAAGGAGCATAGCAAGACGCCCGGAACAGGACACCCGGGGTAGACGAGCGTGTGGTTTACTGATACTGTTTATCGACTTCTTCTCCACCCGAGGCTTCGTGCGGTTCACGGACACGAAGACTTAGCAATGTGCTTCCATTTGTCTTCGTCAGCCGTATCCCGTGACATCTTACTCTCAGTCGCTGGTCTCGGGTTCCAGAGAATTAATTGCAGCAGATTCTTGGGGCCGGCGTGCACGGCGTAAGTACAGCTATTTGTCAACTAACGAGACAAGACTGACACCTGATGCCGGCCCTTTGTCGGGTACGCCACCTACTCTTTACCTGCGCTGATGACCCAAGTAAATCTTCGCCGATATTTCTCTTTCAAACTTTCCACACCTGAACCGTCAACTTACTGCGCAACGTTTTTAGACAGGTTGGGATTATAAGAACATAAAGGTAGAGCATATTACACGTTAAGGTCAGGGGTCAAGAATCCCCGTTTAAAATATATGTGTCCATGTCCCCTTTACCATACTTATTTACATACGTACAAAAATAATTAAATATGCATAGGTATAAATAGTTTGCAAAAAAAAAAATAATAAATAAATAAATAAAAAAATAAGAAAAGAAAAAAATTACAGCAATCATGATATTTTTACGAAACGAAAATTTCAGTAATAGCACAGCTGCATTCTTTCTCCCGGTAACGACATAAAATTTAAACCCCTATGACATTCCAATAACATCAGAAATACATTCATTGACTATGGCATCCCGATTACAACATAACTACTTCTACACTCGAAATAAACAATATTATAGAATTATTATGTTTGATATCTGCAGCCCCCCGATCGTGACAACCACATTCGATGTTTATTCAACTTACAACATAATTTTGTCTATTTTCCCCTAACCTAACTACATTCTATGTCTATATTACATAATTCAAGGAATTTCATGTTTATGGCACTCGAGTGTCATCGGGACTAGGTTTTGAAGTCTATGGACACCAACACCAACACAACTTCATTAGAAAGTCGTCTCAAGAACAGTGTGGTGACCACGGCATCCTAGTTGTAACATAACAAGAGTCCATGTATATGGCCCCTAAATAGCAATATTACTACATTCAATGTCTATGGTGCCCAAATCACGACACAACTAAATTAGATATTTATGGCAGCCCACAAACAACATCAACTCATTTCATGACCGCGGTGTAATTCGGTGCAGCACGGACCGGCGCTGGCCATAACATGTTTAAGGAAGGGCGGCCGCACAAAATAGCTCCTGACTTTATTAATAAATTATAAATCGCTGTCAAGGTGTTTCAGGAGTATGCTGCATCTGACACACTCGTCGTCTGTATCCACTGTGAGTTGGCAGGCAAGAATATTGCGATACATCTGTTTGTATATCTCAGTACTTGTATGTATTAAGACACAATATCAAAATGTCTTCACAAGACCAGGTGTACCTTTGCAAAGAGTATTGGTCTTCATCCTGATAAAGAGCTTAAAGGTCTAACAGGGTTCGATTCTTTGACTGGGTGATGCGCGGTGAAAAAAATTTTTTTCCCCCAAAACCAGCCTCTTTTATATTTTTATATTTATATTTTATATACTTTTATATTACGTTCTTCAACCACACACCTACAAACATCATCCTGCACAGAAAGGTCACGTGACCTCATGTTTGTTGACAGATCCGTCTCATTAACCTTTCATCCCACCTCTAGGTTTGACAATGTAAACATATGTATATACAATGCTGACGTCATTGTATTCATTGTTCATGAATACGTTTGAAGACGTGTATCTCCAAAAGAAAGGGGAAGTAGTCACCCGGATTTTGGAAGAAGTATCTTTGAGTAAGTTCTGGTCCTTAGAAGCAAATTTCACTCCACCAGGTCTTTAAGTCTCGTGTGACGTGTCGTGTATCGCCTTGCTTCACATGTTGAAGTCGAGTTGTCTGCCCAGTAACCAGGCGGATCTGTTCTTTATGAATCAGGCTGTCGAGCCACCAGTGGCAAAAAGAGAACTCGGGTCCCCCACCCCTCCAGCCTTCTATTAACCCTCATAAAATTATGGTATGCAGAGGGAAACATAATGGTAGCCTCCTTGGAGATGCGCTCATGTACATTAGCATATAACAGTCGATAAAGTATTAGCAAATGGTGATGTCATACGCATTATCTACAATATTATGCGAAAGGCGTTGGCTGCGAGTCGGTGCGATGCGATAAAATTTTGAATCAATTCAAGCAGGTCAAAGGGGCAAAGGTCACCGTCCTGATTCTTTCTGACCGTTCGGACAAGTTGCGGCTAACCATTGATAGCTACCCATACAGTTATGCACCCACACATACCCGTAACATGCACACACACACACACAAACACACGTGCATGCATTCTGCAATCTACAGTCCAGGTGTCAGAGGTCATTGCCTGCACTTTCGTCAGCAAGCTCATCATCGCCATCAAGCCGCCATCGCAAGGTGCGACGACATACACGCATTGTTCCTGACCATAAAGGGAGGTAAACAGCGAATTCACGCGGCGACCACTCCCCAGCCAACCCCCCGATGTAATTACGGGTCACCGGTTCTGTCATCCGTTTCGTCATTTTCAGCTCGTTACCGTCTGCGAGGGAACTTCCGCTGCTTCTCGCGCAGGCGCAGGAGGCCGGCGGTACGCGCGCCACTAGTTATCATCGCGCACTAAATTGACAGGCCCGCCACCATCGACCAGCGTAATCGCTTTAGAGTGCCTTCCCCTTGTCGCCATGTTTGCCGTTGCGCCAGATGTATTGTGGCGGCGCCAAGATCGGTAAATCAGTGCGGGGCGAAAGGGCGGGAAGCTACTCCATCGAATAAAAGTCTGGACGACAAAATTGCCTCCCATCGGAGACGACCCGAAGGAACAGAGGCTCCTTGGTGACATCATGGGATTTTTTTGGGTGGAAGGCGAGGTACAGAAGAAGACATTTTAAAGTTCTAGGGGCGTGCAACATTTTCTTCTAACGACTGAGTAAAACTCAATGTCAGATAGTACTTCCGTAAATTTGGGTAATTTATTCTAGAGATATATACAAATATCAGCATGTACACAAAACGCAAATGAATGATATACTGGGAGCCACGTGACTTTAGTTACCTCCAACAACCGCACTCACCACAGATGGAGTTCAAGCAAACACAATGATAAAACAATATTACAATGAAAAGGTCAAGGTGCACTTAGCATACACATTTAACAAAAAAATCACACTTGCAAGACAATTTCTAACTTTAAATGGATAAACAGAATTACCAGTGTTTTGGTCTTTGCGTTTATATACCTTACGTGGTTTGTAGTAATTATCTCTGAAGGACAGACTGAATTACTTTTGGATTATATTTTCCTATTCAAACAACTTTGATTGTGTTTTTCTTCTCCCCTCTTCGAGCCAATTAGTAGGGTGTAGCCTCAGCTTTCCGGACATCGTTCCATGGATCTTTATGTGCAAACCATTTATTTTAAATACCTGAAACAGGAATTTTCTTTCTTCTTCTATTACAAATCGCTGACAAGAAGAGCGAAAATGGAAAGAAAAAGGAAAAGGAAGCCAGGAACTAGCGCCGCCAACCACAGGCTCAAAACCGCCATTTACGGCCAAGAGGAAACAAGTTTTGGGGCCAAAAGACAAAAAGAGAGATAATAATGGTGGTTGCAGTGAAAGGCAAGTGGAGGCGGTGACGCAACTGGTCGCCAGCGAGGCTTGACGGAGGGCGCGCAACTGCACCCGTGTAAACACGGGTATCGCTGACACAAAGAGCGACTAACACCGGCTTAAACAATGGCCGCCCATGTAATGGCGGCGCCAGAGATGCAAGCGGCGATAATTACCTGCGGCTTCGTTAGACAGTATCGAGCGATTGGGTGGGATTTCATCCAAGCAGAAATCGGAGGTGCCTGACATGCACGCTGGACCTACAGGAGCCAACACTTTTGTTTGAAATTATATTTTTAAAAAGTTTTCAATTATCTATGATCACAATTTAACAGCGTTTTAAACCTTTATAATTAATTATAATAAATGAAGTAGGTGTTTATTTTATATGGTTAGATAATCAATCCGATGGAATGGCAGAATAATTCAATGGTTTAATCTTTAATTTATTTGTCATTTTGTGTTGCAGCAAACAAATTAACTGTTTAGTTTGCTTTACTTTGTTTTTGTTTGTTGTTGTTGTTTTTAGTTTTTTGTTTTGTGGTTTTTTTTGTGTTTTTTCTTTTGTTTTGTGTTGTTGTTGTTTTGTTTGTTTTGTTTTTTGTTTGTTTTGTTGTTTTTTTTTTTTTGTTTTGTTTTTTTTTTTTTTTTTTTTTTTTTGCTGTCCTACATTCATTTTGCAGACGGACGTCTAAGATAAATACCTGATAAAATTCTAGTTCTGATTCAAAGTCAGATACAAGAATGAAACTTTCTGCCATTACAGGTAACTCATCTCTCTGGTTTAGCTGTGAGTTTGGAACAAAATTATACCAAACTCCAGGTAAAATCACAAAAAGACACAGGTTGCATCGCCGTTCTGACCCGTCCATTAAAAAAAAAATCCTCTCAAATTGTGAGCTTCCCTCGTCACTAAAAACAGCAGACGACAGTTATGCTTGAATGAGCAGACGAACAAACGGTGGCTTCCTTCCCCGTGCGAGTTTCAACAGGCGCCATCTTTGTGGCAGGTAATCATGCAAAATGGCGGCGGAAAATGGCGTACGCACCGGAAATTGCCTTTTGCGCACGCTTTCACATGCCTGTCGTTAGCGCGAGATTTAGCGACGATTTCCTTACACGGCGCGCGCACAAATTGCAGGAAAACCCTCGTGAAGGTTCCCGGCATCTCATTCGAACCATTTTGTTCGTCGTAGGAGGTCCCCCACACTCACTTGCGTGCCGGGTTTGTTTGCTGCTTGCCCATCTGCATAATTTTACTCTCGTCGTCTGCAACATGAATCGTTCCATCATTCTTTCCTTGTGACTTTTCCTGCTGTCCACCTTCGACTTCGATTTTATTTATCAACCACAAGCGAACCATGAAAGAGCTCTTTCGCGAAAGTGGGGCTGGGGAGGGGCTGGATAGGTTTCTGAGGATTTCATGCTTAGCTAGTCGTGACACACAGATAACAGTTTTTCTCTTCATGCCCTTTCTTCTCTTTTCCTCTGTCTGTCCGTCAGTCCGTCCGTCTGTCTGTCTGTCTGTCTGAGAGATAGCGACTACGTGGCTCTCATCTCCCTTTTATTATTTTATTATTCTTGTTGCTAAAATCTCATTAACCTTTTGCGATTAGATAAATAACTAATGTTGCTGTAAGGGCTTGTAGGAGGAGTTACGTCCCCAAGAGGGTAAGTAACTCGCCGACACTCAGGCTGGTTAGGTCCTCAACACTCGGGGATAAATGCAAAGCCAGTCCAGGTTCTTCCTGAAAAATCTCGAGCGAGTTGCTGGAGTCTCGCCGGGACCCTTGCTTTCGCCAAGACTTTGGTTTAATCACGATTGCCAAAGTGCAGAGCTGGGGGAAAGCAGGGACTTGATGTGTTTGGCATGTCTGTCCTTCTTAGGCTGTCCATGTTTTGGGGGCTGACCTTAAGCTAATTATGTCAACTGCCATTGGAAAAAGGGGGACTCGCTGGGTCTCGGCGATATTTTTCTTCCTGGAGAAGCCAGAAACTTTGGAATGGGAAGGTAGGCGAAGGTTTGGTGGGTGAGGGGGGAGTATTAATTGCTTTTTTAAAGATTGTTTCCTAAGAAAACTGTTGAGCAAACTTGATGCAGATGTCATGAATAGCTTTAACCCTTTAGTCATCTTTGGAGAGTTTATCTCCTTCAGTGAAACACTGTTCAAACTTTTTACATGAAAGGGATTATAATAAAAACACAATAACTGCGATTTATTTCAGATGGATGCCAACAAAAATGTCATTTCAGAGCTCTTTCTTCATATACAAAAAATAGTCTGGGGCATTATATTTATAAATTCTCTAGAGAAATAACATAATTAGCCATTTAGTCCAAACCAACTTTAAACCAATTCAAACCAATATTATTCGATTACATTGTTTTTACTTCATCCAAACAGATGCGTTATCACAAAAAATGTCAATCGTCTGTTTTAATATTTTATATAGTAATTTCTAGTTTCTTATAACCATACTTTTATATTACATGTTATCATTGAATAACTTAAAGGTTTAGTAAGGTTAAAAATCTGTTCCTGGGTATTCATGAGAATTAAAAGCGAATTCGCAGCCAACTAGACGGTGAAGTTGTGGAGTTCTCACCCCAGTCCTGTGATACATTGGTTTAGACATGTGTGTCCTTGTCTCTACTTCGTTTTCAAATAGGACTTCATTTTATTTCCCTCCACTTTTAAACAGTTATCACATGCTCCACTACAGCCTCATTATTCTGGTGGAAGTGACGACTGACAGTGCCGTTGCTCGTAACGGCGGTGTTACACATTTAAAATTGGGGATCTGCGCCATTTCACCCTGCCTCGCGTCAGTCCTCCCACTGTAAAATTTACTGTGGCCATAACTCTTTATCGCCATGATTATGTCAGATGCAAAAAGTCATGTTACTCCTTCGTCCCGCTCCCCCCTGCTTTTCACCTGCTGCCGCTCGCCGCAATTTCTTTATGCTCCGGCAGAGGAAATGTCCCCGTTCACCTGGAAAAAAAGCTGCGACGACAATTTCACGAGGAATAAATATCCATAGCTACTATTAAGAACCAGGTATCAGGTGACAATTTTCCATTGCAAAGGCAGGCCCATGCGCAGAGGGGGGTAACTGGAAAACTACAGCACGGAAAATGAGCTGAACGCTAGTTTTCGTCATCGGTTTCATCGAAATAAATTCTGTCTTTCGTGGCTCCACCATGATGTTGACAGAAAAAAGCGTTTCTAGAATAATGAATGAATAAATAAATAACAGTAATAATTATGATTCTGTCTTGACTTGTTTGTCGATGTAGGATTGCACGTGACTACTCCAAGATGGCAGTCATATTCACTTTAAAAATGATTTTCGTTTCGACACATTTTTTAGACATTTAATTGTTTTCTGTAATAAAAATAGTTTAATTTGAATCGTACAGACACTAATTAACAAACTTACAAACTTTTAAAATACACCTTTAGTAATTTTCCTGACTTATGGTATTTCTGTGTGCGCCGTACGTTCCTAACATCTGTCTCGGTATATTCATGCCACTCTCCTCCGGCTCGCACGCACGCACGCACACAAATGAACAGGAAGCAAGAAAGATATGAATAAGTGCACACACGAGTTTAATGTGTAAAAGAGATACGTGTGTTTATATATGTGTACATATGTACATAAATACAACCCTTGATGAGTGCCAACAGACAAGCAGTTACGCTGGTCACTTAGTGCTCGTCGTCGGGGGATAGGGGAGGAGGACAACAACTGGAGGATTCAGTGGTTGATATCATGAGCAGTGGTGAGCAGTGGTGAGCAGTGGACCAACCTACCCACTAATTGACGATTGTCTCCCAGTTCTCGCTCTGTCCACCTGGTATGAAGGATTCGATGTCGAGTTGGGTCACGTGGCACAAGTCGACCAGCTGGCGCAGATACACAGTTGTGAGAAGGTTCCTGGCTGCTACCAGTGTGCGACTGTGGCTCGAGTGTATGCGAGCGTGTGTGTGTGTGTTACCCTAGCTGGCAAAATCCTATGAAGACTGCAATAGAATCCGCTCATTTCTTGCCAATATAACATTCCATGCTTTTGTCTTCTGTATACCAATATCCCTCCTTCTGTCACTCTCTCAAGTACTAGTGGCAGCTGTACAAGTCACGTGATTGTCGTCTGACTAAAACAACAGCATGGATAAACCCCAGTTACTTTGTCTGCCGTACAGGTCACATGATTACTATGTTAGTGATCCTTCCTGTAACCCTTGGTAAACGTGTTCATCATGTTGTCTCCTCCATCACCAAAGGGGCTCTACTCTCTTTGCTCATCTGGCGGCAATGTATTTCGATTATCTTCCCCTTGATTATGTCCTTTTGTTCTTCCTCCTTTATGTTTTCGGCCTCTAGACATTTTAAATAATGGCAAGAAACTGCACTTCATTTTTTTCTGTCCTATTTTTATATTATCCTTCTTTTTGTGGTCTAGATTTTGTCACCTTAATGTCTCCCTTTTTGCTACATTTCCAGCATGGCCGAACTTTTTGCCCTACTACCCCGATCAAAACTTTTAATGGATTCACTCTGAATACGCGCATACTTTGCTAATTTATCCAAAATAATGTCTAATTTACAGTTGCGTAGGAAGATGCTTAGCTTTGGAGAGCTTGTGGATGGTGGTCCTTCCTCCTACTCCATTGGCCTAGTGCACATACTCTTCAAGCATCAGCAGTATCATTGGATTATTTTTAACTCCAGGCTGAATGATGATAGTGTTATGCATTACACATGTGGCTGACAGTCTGTACGATTGGTCAAGCTGACCTCCAGGCTTTGTAGTCTTGTCTGCAGACAACGGACTGACTAAACTGGTCACGTGTCTGACTCTAGTCGCCACGAGTTCAAGGTGCGCTTACAATCTTTTACAGACGAAAAAAGTTACTGAGAAAGTTTCCACCTTCCGACCGCCACCTCGGTCCAGTCCAAGCTTCCAGTCCCACTCCGCCCCGCCACCCTCGTGACGTCACTTTACAGCCTCTCTGTCGCCGACCACCTGTGGACATGCGCAGGGCGTGAGTCCGGTGCGTGCGAGAGAGGCTAATCCTCCGCCACAGACTCCACATCCAGGGGGCGCTGTTATCCCACTGCAGAAGAAGCCCGCAGACAACAAGACGACCCGCGAGCATTTTATTTGATTTATGATTTTCATAAACGCATCATCTCCTCGGTCATTCGGTGGAAACACCACCCGCTCCGCGCTTCCTTTGTTTGCACTCGGCGCACAGGTAGGAGCCGAGGGGAGGTGAAACGAACTCACTCGTTACGCTAGAGACTTGCTCGCGGAAATTAGGACTCGAGCCAACGCGAAAACGATCCTCTATTCTGGCATTTCCGGATCTTATCTGAGCAATTTCATTATCCACTATCAACCACCAATAAGAAAATAATGGACAGGATTTTAAGTCTGATGGGCGGGGACAGATCGAGGCAATGCAGTGCCAAGGCTTTTATAACGAAACTGCAAAATGCTGCACAAATACTGGGAATATTTGAGAGTTTGTGAAAGAAAGAAAGAAAGAAAAAAAAAACAGAGAAGAAATAAAAATAATTTGACTTTTTTATACTGTGATTGCTCCACGTTGTAAATTACAAAAGCCGACAAAGGTAGGCAGATGCACACACTCACCACAGGCTCTTGTAAACGTATTCTTATGACATAGGCATATCTAAAAGATAAAAGCCATGAAAGAAGACACCGATATCAATTAAAACTGAAAGTAGAAATGGTAGTTTCGTCACTAACTATTGACAGATCAAACATCAAGACAAAGTATGTGGAAGTAGTTCAGAATCAAAAGTTAATTTCTCAGAGCAGGTCAACTTAAAAAAAATTCTTTGGTGTTTTAAAAAAATCGTCTCTGCATAAAAATTCTTCTTTTTTGCACGCAAAGGTTCCTCCATATCTTTGTTAAAAAAAAAAGGTTTTCGGGCTAGACGGAAGAATAATTTTAATCCTTCCCCTTCTCCCCTAACCCCGCACTCAACCCCCATTGCGCTCCCTCATAAACACACCAACCCACTACCACCGTTACCCTACATACAAAAACACACATACATTAAATACATATACGTAGATATACACACGCCCACATCAAGAAGATGCTATTCTGAAACAGAATGGAAAGACAGCGTGGCAGACATGAGGGCAGTTTACTGTGCGGACAAAAGAAGCTGATTTTTTTTTCTCCCCGTCAGCTGTTTTGAGACATTTGCATGTTTCCTCTAAACAAAATCCTCTCAGGACTCGAATAACATTTTTGAGTAGCCTGAGTTGAAATGGTGAGGGTGTGTGTTTGTGTCTATTTTAAAAGCATCGTAAATAGCTCTGACGGGTGAGTACAGAGATGCACGACTTCTGTCAGCAAAACACTTTCTGTCGTGCGTCATTCTGACCGGAAGCTGTTGGAATATTATGGGCAGCTTCGAGGGGTGTCTTTGAAAAACTGGAAAGTTTATTTTAGAAGTTGCTGGAGCCTAACTGATGGCGTCAAAGCACTCCTACGATGTCAACCTCTGCGATTCTCAAATTTCTTTCCGAAACCTATGCTGTCATTACTGTCTAAGTATAGCGGGCAGGTAACTCTTCCGTTTTGACCTGGCTGGTGACCATTAAGTAAACAGATTGAACATCGTAAAAATGGAGTAGACCATATTAACAGACTCCTTTTTTTATTTCTTTTGATTCATTCTTCATTCCTTCTCGTCCACTTTCTTTTTTTTTTCAAGTTTTCCTTTTTATCTCCCCTGAATCACTTCCTCAATTTTATCTTTTTTCTGCATTTTTCCCCTTGTCTGTATGTGTATGTATCGTCTACTTTCTTTCAATTTTAAGTCGGGATTGTTCTTTGTAATCCCACACCCAGCGTTCTTGAAAGCTTGCTCGTCGCATCCTCAGACCCACTGAAATGACGAAGAAGAAACTCCGAAAATAGCTGAGCATTTCAAAGTCTGTGTGTGGAGAAAATGGCTCTTTGGGTACAAGTAGATGAATGACAATGCAAAATGGCTCAGTCTAATTAATTTAGAGATAGGAAAGACGAGCTGGTGCTGGAAAGGAAGACAAATAGGGGAAGGACACTAACTACTAGTGTAACTATGCGGGAGCCATCTCCACAAAACACTTTGAAGTGATGCGGCGTCTCTGAACTATTTTTTCTCATGTATATTATAGGGGAGCACTCGTGGGTTGCTCGTCAATAAATGACAGGATAAGCTGCAGAGAAGGTGAATGAGTGACACCAGTTTTCGTATTTTGAATATGAATTATATATTTTTTAATACTTTCATTCGAAGCATCGTTTACTTTAACTAAACAATTGCATCCTCTTGTAGTGGTCAGCAGACAACATATTCTGCTCCAAAAACTCAATGTATTTGGTTTTTTTAGTAATGGTTTAGTCACGAACAAGGGGATAGTCCACTCTTCGATGTTCTTTGCTTATTTTTGTTTTCTTTTGTCGAACACTTCCTCCCTCGTTCTCTATCATTTTCTGAAGTCCTGCTGATTTTAAGATGTGTCCATACACTTCTGTTTGCTGTGGCCAGGTCGTCACAGGGCTCAGTTATTAGCCCAATACCCGTTTGTAAAGTGGGGATGTGGTCTTCGATGTAGATGCAAAGGACTTTTTTGAAGCTTCTTATTTTTAGTCAACTGTTTTCTCCTTTGCAAGTCAGGGTCCAAGAACATTGCAGTTGCCGTAGAGTAAGGAGAGAGAGGTAGCTAAAAGTTACTTAGCCATCAGCTTAGTCATTGCTGCAGCTCTCCATGTCCTCCGGTTTTTCAAGGTGTTCAATAAGACCAGCAAGCTTTAGTTCCTTGTCAGCTAATCCATCTAATCCATCACCTCTCATTCGGGGTAGGTCACGCTTGAGTGGCGTGTTCTAAACAAATCCTGCGACTAGGATGGGTACAAGTCGGAAGACCGGGCTGGAGGTGGAAGGGGGAGCAGAGAAGAAAGAGGGGAGGAGAGGAGGTTGGAAGGAAGAGAAAACGCAAGGATCAAAGCCCTGGACAAAATTGGATCAGAAAGTAATCACCAGTGACTGAGGACAAGGCGTCGGGATCCCGGGCAGGCGCCGGGCTGCCATGTCTGCAACATGATTGCACTGAAGCGTCTCCCGTGACAGCAGCTACAACACGCAGACGACTTCACAGAATTCTCCTGCTCTGACGCTAATTTACCTGTCCCATCAAAACACGCACCTGAAAGGTTGTTGAGGGAGCCAAGGTGGGTGGGGGAGAACGAGAGAGAGAGAGATTAGATTGAACAGTACGGTGCAGGTGTCGTGATCGGAGGGGGGAAAGTGATCGAAAAGTAACTGTGGCGGCAAAGAGAAGGACGAGAGGTGGAGGGAAAAAGAGGGGGGGGGACAAGTATGGATGACAAGGTGACTGGGCTGATGTAAGCTACCCAGGACAGCGCCAAGGGGCGTGGCTAATTATTAAAGGTGATTGACGGGTCTGTGATTTTGTGAATGCAAAGTCTGCCTTTATTGGATCAGCGAAGAACGATCTGGATGAGCCGTGGACTACATCCCCTCCTCCCATATGACAAATGTCGCTCAGCTCGCTGATATTTAAAGATGGACATTCGACTTGTTGAAATTCTAAGATGATTCTTAGTCTAATGAGATTCAGACAGCAATGACTATAATATAATATCAAGGAACCGAAGGCTATATATATATAAATTAAATATGAAACATTATTTTCATTTTATATTAATTTTGAGTGTTTTGAAAGATGAAGCTGTATACATGCATGGTTTGAACCCTTGATTGTTGGATAAGGGAGCTAGTGAGTTAATGAATCAAAATGCAAAAAGGTTCAAGATCTGCCTCCCATGTAGACCTACCAGAAATAATTCCCTGATTTATCAGAGGAGATAACTTTCTGTGATCCGTCTTCAATGTTTCATTGAGTGTTGCAAAGGTCTCTTGGGTTCAAATCTCGTCTCGGACGAGACGTTCATGGTGCTCTTTGTCTGCACCTGTTTGGGTTCTCTTTACCTTCATGCGTGCAAGTACATTCGCAAGGAAGCAAACAGACTTGTGGACAGGTGCAAATGCACACACATACAAACACATTCATTACCAAGCATGTGGATGAAACTCACAGGATGCTACCGAAAAAATGTGATTTAAACGGTTCTCTCACATCCTTTAAAGATTACCATGTAACCGCTTCTGTGTCTGTAGAGAATGAGGTTCACCTCACAGTCACCTCACCAGGTACGGGACATAGGCACAGGAGGAACAGTGACCGAAAAAAAAAAGTGGGGGGGAGGTGGAGAGGGATAGTGCCGCTGTTCTTTCGCTCGCTTAATTATCTGCCCATCCGGGCTGACAAGACTTGCCGCGCGGAATGGCCGCAACATGTCTGCGCGAAGCTGGTTAGAGTGTTTTGGCGCTCCGTCTCTCTGTGACAGTTGCCCGGAAGAAGCGGAGAAACAGAGCCTCGTGCTGATAATGGAGCAATTTGACCACGCGCCCTCTCGCGCACTCGCCGCACCGCCTGCCAAGCGCAAAACAAGGGCAGGTAACACGGAGCAAAGACGACGGTGTCAGGCTAGAGTTACGCTCCTGACTGACAGGTAGCGACTGGTAAAGGAGTGTTGTGCTTAGGAAAATATGCGTCTGTGAATAGCTGTACCTTGAGCACCTGCACTGTGTTCCTCGACTGACGAGGGTTATCTGTTCTACCAAAGTATTTTCATTTTTAAGCAACAGTTTCAAAGATGCAACCATATTTTAATCCCGATCCTTGTTTGGACTTAACGGACAAAGGGAGAGAAATGGAACGGGCTTGAAATGGTCAGAATTAGTAGTTGTCTTTCCTTGACATGTTTTCCATAGTCGTCTGGCTTGCACTGTGAAATTCTCTGAATGTTTAGTGTCTGCGGTTTCACAGCTTGTTGTCCAATCTTCTTTCTTTCTCTGTTTTTCTGGGGTTTTTTTATTTTGTTTACTGTTGGTTTTTTTTCTAGGAGGAACATTCCAAAGTCCCCAAACAAGTCACAAAGGAGGTATGCTTTTATTCTGACAAATATTTTAAGAAAACGATCTTGATAATTTCGTTTCATACAGCTTTAATTCCACAGCTGTTGTTCAATTTAATAGCAGTAACAAGTGGTGTTAAAACATTATGCATGTTGAAAAGCTGACCATGCGATGTTACAATTGTAGTACCGTGTACTGAAACATGAACAGGGAACACACGATCCTTGCCAGACAATAAAGATTGTTTCAAGATATTGTAGTGAATTAACTCGAATTTTTATAGCCAAACGTAGATACGTGTAGAAAAACAATCTTTGGGTTGCATGACTTCTAGTAAAGAACTTTTTATGAGAGAGAGAGGGTGTCTGCCATGCTTGCTTCTGGACCCAACAGCTTCTTGTGGTGGCTGACAGAGCTGTCTCACCTGACATGCTACTGATCTCGGTGTTTTGCAGGCACTTCATCTTTCCCACCTGTAACCACCACCCCCACAAACATCACCTTCCTCTGCCTCTGACGCCAGGTAATAGACGATGGTTGTTGCTGTCTCCCCTTCATTCATCATCTGGTTGCAGTGTCTGGATTTCGACTGCCAGGTCTCCCCCACCTGACCTCATCAACCCTTTAATAACTTTAAAGTTCACATTATGTATGGCCATTTTCTTATCCTTTTTTTCGTTCCAAGTAATTTCAGCTTTTAAACTTAGTTTAGGTTTTTAGTTGTTTTTGTTTTTTTATTTTTTTTTTTTAGGGGGATTGCTTCTCACTCCTCCCCTAAAAGAAACAAAATATGGGTGGATGCTTTCCTCATTGAGACACAAAGTCTGGAGTCATTCACAGGTCTTGTTGACTTTTCTACTTGTTGTTGTTGTTTGTTGTTGTTGTTGTTGTTGTTGTTGTTGTTGTTGTTGTTTGTTGTTGTTGTTGTTGTTGTTGTTAGAAACCCTAACTAAATGAAAATGAAACATTGTTACAGTTTTCTCTCAAATTAATTTCTTTCTGAGCGATGTTAAAGAGTTACCCGAAATAAAGTGCTTGGGTACATTTTCGTACTACAGTTTTCAGTTTATAATGGCGGCTTTGTCTTTTACAGATCATTGATAGATATATGTCACTATCTCATGCTAAAAATTTAAAACAATTTTTCATCCTTCTCTATGTGTTTTTTAGCATGCAAAAAAGTGTTGTGCTAAATAAAATGTGAGGTTTGGGAGCTGAAAGTAGAGGTGTTCTTAGGTTCACGAGTGCTAGAAACATTAAGCTAAAATGTTCAGGTTGTTTTGTTTTTTTTAAGGAAAACGAGGAATGGCAAACTTTTTAAAGTGCTAAGAAAGTTGAAAAAAATCATTTTCTAAAGATCATCATGTGACTCTGCTACTGGGTATTTCAGTTATTACGGCCCTAAAGCTTTCTTTACTTTTCATGTGTGGAAAACCTTGACGGTAAAGACTACGATAGCTTTTTCATGATATACCCGGTTCTGCTTCCCCAGTTTAGTACCATTTTGAAGCTAAGCACACCTGTAGCAGCTTTTGAGTCTCTTTTAATCCTCACCTGTAAATCTGCGAACACAAGTGTGTGGAGGGAAATGATGTCAAAGTCTTGTTTCAGGGGGACAACACTCTGGGGAACCCTAAATGGAGTTTTCATTGCTGCTGGAGGGCAGTCGGAGGAAGGGCGTGAAACTCGATCTCTGCTGAGTGATGGTCCCCACAGGCATCAGCTTGACAGGCTGGAGCACATTAGCCTCTCACTGACTTTAATCCAGACCTGGGGTGGGTGGCTGATGTGTCACCGGACACCGCTCTCGTGACGTAAGGATCTGACCGTTGGCGCCCTCGTGTCCACAAATTCCTCTTCTCCCTCCCTCCTCCTTCAACCCTCCCCCAAACATTTCAAAGAAGCGTCTATAGCAACAGTACACATGGAGTTCTACTAGTTGACATTACAAAGCCACCCGCCTATCCCCGCTTACCCTCGATTGGAGCGTGACATAAGGTTAGCCTCATCCCGGGGGATACCCGTGCCACCAGACGACACGACCTCATTAACACCCGGGCTTGTCGAGCGTGCCAACCTGGTCTTTGTGCTTCTTTGACGGTGGGCACGTCACGGCAGGTGGTGTTGATATGTTTGCTGGACCGTTAAGTGGCGCGTGACGGGTATATTCTGTCGGGGTGCGCTGCAAAGGCGGAGGAAGACTGGACTTAGCACCAGCGTGTTTACATTTAGCCTTTGTATGTGCGTGCATGGTATGTGTATGTGTAAGTGTGTTTATCGGGTGTGAGTGAGGTCAGTGAGTGCTGTAAAATAAGCAAACGCGCATTGTTGAGAAAGCTTAATCTAGAAAGGAAGCCATAAGCATTTCGAAGTCACAAAGATGTGTTATTATTCGTGTTATTTTCTTGTGTTATTTTTTGTTTTATTTTTTGTGCTATTTTGTGTTATTTCCTTTTCCCTTTCTTTTTTGTTTAATTATTTACGGGAAAGTGAAATCAGAGATATCATTAGGCTTTCAATGGAAATATTGTTTTATTATTATTATTTTTTAATTAGACAACGATATGTTGTCTACGTAATACTATAAAATAGTCACTGTTAAGTCGCGATTTAGACATCTACAATGGCAAAGAAAGAAATTTGCCGTAAGTAGATAAGACTGTATCCATTTGACTATTCTTATGTACAGGAAAAAGTATTCGCACATTTCTGGTATCGTTTTATAACTTATAAAGCCCATAATATTCTAGAAAAAAAGATATTAATATTTTGTTCTGAATTTCAAGTTTACTAAGTTTGTCATGTTAATCTAATAAATCTTTGATTCTTGAAAGGTCGTAGTTAATCCAGTTGAATAACATAGACTCATAAAAGAAATTAATTGCAAGCAGAAGGATGATATGCATAACGAGAATTTTCCTTCAAAAATTTTGTATGTTAAGGTGCTCAAAAACTCCCCCGAATTTATCATATTTGGACACCTTAGAAAGAGGTTAGAAATGATTTCCAATTAGTGTTCTGCAAGTTTTTCTTATCCCGGACAACTTTAGTGCTTTGTAAACGGTGCATTTGTCAAAAAACTTTAGCTCTCCTTCCCTCAGTCTGTATAATAAAGGTCCTTTCAATTTTATATCTCTTATTCTTCCAGATAAAGTCAATCTCATTCTTGCATGTGTTTTATTTGTTTTATTTAAAACTTCTCACATGTTTTGCAGACTATGAAACGATTATAAAGCACATGAATGCTAGAGGTGAAAGTATTTTCAACATGATTTCATATTCTCAAGGAAAGTAATTATCATTTAGTTGTTCTTAGTGTGTGTGTGTGTGTGTCGGGGCGGGGGATGGGAAATAAAACAATTATGAGTACTGTTATTTTTTAATTAGTTATTGTAAATAATAAATGTTTGTCTACTCCTAATCATCATCATCATCATCATCATCCGTACCCGCGGCTAATGACTGTCACATTTTATGAACTTGAATGATAACATCTGAAGTGGTTTGTCGCCCTGCCGAAGGTATTCGCTGTGAAGTATAAAGTTAGACCGCAGTGTAAGGGAAGTAACAATATTTTCTATTGGCCGTTTAGTTCTGAAGTAGTGTCCCTTAGACTCCCACCACTAGATGAAGCTGACGTAAGCTACATCTTGCTGGTGATGATGGATTCTTTTATTTATTTAGTTTAATGGTATGAAAACTATGAAAAACCGCTTTCACTGAAACTATTTTTATATATTGTGAAGAATGAAAATTATTACTAAGTGAAATGTCATTGAGTCCACAAACACTGCAGTTTACTGAGTAGATATAGTTTTCCAGTATCTGTCGTTAAATGTGAAAAAAAAAAAAAAAAAACCACGACCAAGCAGTATCATATGTATGTCAGGCAAGTGTGTGAATAAATATAGATGAGATCGATACTAAAGGTGGAAAAGTATTTCCCGCACTCAAAAGGAAGTTAGCCGTCAGGCCTGTAGGCAGCCAGCACGACATCTTCTATTGTCCGCATGGCCCGGAACCTACAACAAACACTCAATGGCGCGGGTCGATACCCGTGTGTTTCAGAAAGGCAGTCATTGATTGCGGCCGCTCCTGCACCTGGCTTGTTTGTCCACGTGTGTTTTGACAACCGTTCCAGTCGGGCAAGTCGCCTTGTCTTTGCGCTGTCTTTTTGAATCAGTCGCTTGTCGGTTCTGGCTGGGATGGGCATGTTGCCAGTCATGTGTCCTCAAAAATACTCAGCACTTGATTATAAACCACAGGCTGATGTTTTAATGGTCATCGTAAATCTTGGCCAACTACCCATCCCATCTCCACACACACGCATTGTGGAGTTTCATATATCTTTTCACGATGTGAACTCTTGAGGCAATATTGCTCTAATAACAAACATCACTTGTAGCTTTGCCAATGTGTGTGGTTATCTCACTCCTTAGGTTGCTTGATTTGGATAGTTTAATTGTGCTTTTTTGTCATCACAATAACGAACTTCATTTTACTTAATGATCATTGAGAAAAAAGAGAAAGGCCAGACATGGTCCAGGTAACTTTATTACAGCGAGCTTTAAAACATGACACTAGGTGAAGGGGGAAAAACTGAATTTCAGGTTTGTTTATATTTTGGTCATTAATTCAAGAGAACATTTGATGACAATGTTTAGCTGACTTTAATTACAGTCCCAGAAAGACATACATTCTGTTACATTTTTTTTTTAAACAACTACATAAAATACAGTTAAGTTTTAAAAAGACTGATTGAAACTTCACTTCACATATACATGTAATCATAGTGTAATTGAAACAGATGAAAGTAAATCTGATATAATTTCTTAGATTTTCAAAAAATAAAAAAAAAATTCATAACTCACATCAGACACTTCAATCTGAAAAAAAATGTTCCGAATCACAATTAAACCAAGAAAAAAAAAATTAGGTATTATTGGTCGTGAAAGAAGAAGGAATAAAGTGGTTGTTTTTTACAAATCAGTAATGTGCATTTTACAGTAACATAAAGTGCAAAGCTATGAATTTATTGTAATTTCTTATTGAGTTGTCAGTCTCCAGCTTTGTTGTACAAAGGGACAGGGTTCAGAGTTCACAGAACTTCTGGTCCAGCACCTAGAAATGAGTTCTGTTCCAGATCAAAATGCTTGAGTGTATACTTTAGTGAAGAAACATATGCAATTTTATTTTCATACAGAATACTATGAATATTTTTAAACTTAATAGCAAGATTTGTATTTATCTGATCTCATTTAACTGGCGTTTTTAAAAAAAAAATATTATCACACTTGAGAAGTATGTGTATTTAATGATCTTTCCTCATATTTCTGGTTACACTTTTCCAGCCTGTACTCAAGAGAAGGCAATACTTTTGGCCAATATGTAAGCCAGAACCAAAGTCTCGTGGTTAGACCATGACATTCTTTCCTTCGATTTGTTTTTTTTTTGAAATTTGGAAGCTTTGCTAACTTTGTGTTTTGCTTACTTGAAATCAGAATGAAGCATCATCGGGCATTAGAAGTCATGTAAAATTTTTACCTTCAAGATACAATATCTAGATATGAAATATGCTTAGCAGACGATGCACAATGCCCCCCACCCCCTTTTGTTTATCATGCTAAATAAAATGTGAAAATTGTTCTCACAACACTTGATTTGTGCAGGTTGGGATGACAACATTACATTTAACTATCCAAGATATACACAAGGCCATGTAAACCAATCACCTATTAAAATGTAAACATTTTAACAGAGTCTACACAAACGGTGTTTTTTTTTTAAAATTGGAAACTACTAGAATTTGTAAAGCAAGGCCACGTCACTAGAAATGTTGTTATCACAGACGAAGCTCGGACTTAGAGATCCTGATGAAAAATAGAATGTGGACACATCAGGATTTGAAGAACAATAAGCAAAACATCACGACAATTCTCTGTGACGAAAATGATTTCACAAAACACGGATGATTTGAATTTGAATTTTTATCTAAAGCAGGTTTTGAAAGCAAGGGATTGTGATTGGTAATAGAAAGCATTAGCATTACATGTGAAGTCTGATATAAAGATTTAAAAAAGTTCACATACCTACTACAAGCATTTATATACAATAAAAAGTATCAGATAATATTTTAAAATATTATTAGAAGTAAAAAAGTATACATTTATATTTTCAATATCGGAAACTGTGAAATATTCCTTTTAACAACAAATAGAAGCATAACCTTTGGCAAATTGAAATCCCTTTTATGTAAATGTCACATCCGCTCACATTGAAGTGTTGCTAAACCATATCTCTAGACAAAGCTTTGGTTTACAACAATTTTTGTTTTATCTGTAAGTTTGATTAAATTGCTGTTTGATTGTCTATTTTTGTAACCAAGACCTTTGTTTCCAAGTTATCTGTGCTTTTTTAGTCTATCCCCTAACTTAACAATTTCTCATCACGAGCAGGTAGCACTGGAAAGGCACTGCTGGGGCTAATAATCAACATTGACGAAAGTGTACAGATATTTGGTATATAGTGAGTACAGACAGTGCACAAAGATACAAGGCAATAGAAAAAAATCCTCAAGTAAACTTCAGCAGAAGTCATGGATTCTTTTTATAACTGCTTCCTTTCCAGCACAGAAAAAATGAAGATTTCCCCATTGTTTATCTAAAAAGAAAAGTGCATACGATATAAGGACAAAAAAAGCATTCTATCATATTTGCCGTTTGTTGCAACAGTTTGAAGAAGATTACATCCTTGCAATTATCTAAAAAGACAAGATTTGTTATCCATAAGAAGTATGATGCATATGGATTGCTTTAAGATGGCCATCATGTCATTCTAAAGAAAATTTTAAAGAGAAAAGCCTAAGCTGCATTGAAGGACTCGATCTGGCATAGAAGACTCCTCATCCAGAACCTTCTTGGTAAGTCAAAGGGACGACCTGTCGTCTGATATTATTTGCCACAAAATAGTACAAGGACTTGTTTATCCTGTACTTAAAATGCAATGTAAAATGCTCTTAAAACAACTTGCTTGTTTATATGTCTTTCTATCAAATAGTACAAGGACTTGCTTGTTTATACATATCGCTCGAATAAGGGAAAGAGGTGAAGGGAAGACGAAGGGAGTAATACTTTGTGTGGACGGGTGGCTGGTTGGACGGACAATGAACATATTGAACAATATGAAGCAGGTGCGGATGAAGTCATCACTAGTTGACTTGCTTTGTTTGCACTGTCCTTTGCAAAGAATTTCAAACTGTATGTAAAAAGCTGTTAAGTATTATTAAATACCAATTTTGGCATGCTTCCGGGTGTAAATGCGTAAAATCTGTGTCTATTGTATGTCTTCAAGATAATGCATACCTTATATAAACAGCTCAGTCTATTAAAATATGCTTAACATTTACAATGTTCACAAACACCATTGTATGTATTGTTCAGTCGAAAATGACAATTTCTTTCTTGTGAAAGTTATCTGAAAAGAAAAATGAAACCAAACTGCTGTCATTAAAAAGGTGCATCATATGTCCAGTCAGACCTCGTGATCTTCAAAATCCACCAACAATGTCTAGAAGTGAAGGTGTTTTCATAAAGATCAACACCTAATTTCTACGAATCCAATCAATCAACTATGTAGCCATGTCTAATATAAAAAGTACATAGCTCTCTATTAAGTAACACAGTCTGAAGCCTGGAAACAATCTTGATAAACATTTTCTTCAGATAAAATTGTCTCAGGCTGCACAAAAATTTTTTTGAAAAACGTGATTTTATGGTGTGAGAAAATAGTGCTCAAACGGTTCAAGGCCAAAGGTCAACAATGAATTCAATTTATGCAGCCATATAGATAATTGCAACAACAAAAACATCAACAACACCAACGTCAATCAAGATTAACAGCACGAGTACCAAAAAAGCACAGACAACAAGAATGATGCCATCATGAAAAGTACCTGGCATACAATAAGGAGGAATGTCAAGACAGATAAAAATTCAGCAGTTTGTCCTTGCTTTTCAAGGCAGTTGTCATCATCTACAGGCACTTCAAACATGTGCGAAACGATTTCTGCCGTCTTCCTTGGCGAAAGTCCAAAAATATCCCGTTTATCTACTCCAAAAGCTTCATTCTTTGAGTTATTTGTAAAAAGAATCTTCCAAAGTCCCCAGAAAACGCTGGTTCCTGGGAAATCGGATAGCCGAGTGGACAGAGCTTGGTATCCGAAGTGAGAGGCGGTTCGATACCCGTGTAGAGCAAAAAAAAAAAAAAAAAAAAAAAAACAAAAAACAAATAACCCTAGTCATACCGGGTGGGTGGAATGGGTACCTGACTCCATAGAGGGTTGGAGAAAAGGCGGAGAGCGAGAGATGGGCCCTGCCTTCACGTAAAGCTAACCCCGAGAAAACTGAGTCTCTAACACCTCACTCCCCAACAATCTGAAAAAGGTCAGAAGACGACCTTTACCCTCACCCTACCTGCCGAAAGGTCAGCTACAGGATCGCTCACTGGTATGTTGCAAAATATTTTGCATTAAACTCGGTCCACTCGTGCAACTAAAACAGTAAATAAATAAAGTTAATGAAAACGCTGCGTTCCACACTTGTCTCCTTGGCTTCCTGCTGGATAATTTCTCTCGTTTAGCATAAAAATCGCATTTCGCATATCGACCTTTCCACCACCTCGTCCCCACAACAATCACCCAACGACCTATTCTGCTATAAATAACAGCTTGGACTTGCTGCGCGGCTTCCGGCGCAAGGTGTCGGGGCGGTGACCAGCATCCGGTTCATCCGAGTTCAGCCGCAAGATGTCGGCCGTCTTCTTGGCCATGGCCAGGGACGGTCAGAGCATCGTACTTGGCCATGATCTCGTCGCGGATGGACCAAGCCGACTCACGCCCCGCCCGCCGCTCGGCGCCGGAACCTGCCCGTACATCGAAAGGTTTGTTGTGGAGAGGGTCCCACAGGTTCGAATCCTGCGACTCCATGTGCCGCTGGTACTGCGACTGGGTGATGGGGACGATCTCGATGGGGCGGCTACCCGCCAGACGGTTGAAGTCCTGAGCCTTTGTGAACAGGTTTGACAGGCTCCATGCCCTCCCGCCTCTGGTCGCTTCTGTAAACACACAAGACTATCATGAAAGAAGGATGGCATTGACATACTCAAACTGACATATGAATTGTCAGTGGTGTGAGTGTGTGTGAGAGAGAGAGAGGGATAGAGTGTGAGAGATGTAGAGATGCCTACAAATGGTCTAGATGTAATATTGTCTGTTTTTTCCTTTATCCTTTGTAACTAGAACTTTTCCATGCTCAAATTGTCCATTGGGATTATTGAAGTTGGTCATTGCCATTGCCATTGCCATTGCCATTGCCATTGCCATTGTCATTGTCATCGTCATTGTCATTGTCGGTGTGTTCTAAACACAATACAGCGTTGTGTAACTGGGGGAAAGAAACTACTAGAAGAAATGTTACCTTATTTCCTCCAGCTTCTTTTCTCGCATGAAAGCTTCCACCCTGTCCTCTTGCTTCTTCTCCTGGTTGTTGACTTTCTCGTCAAGCTTTTCTCGCTCTCTCTCTAAGGTCCCCGAGTTTCTGTCATTTCTGTCGCTCAGGATAAAACTCTCAATTTTCTGGTCCTGAAACAAAACATTTCCCGAACCTTCAATTCTATTTTATTCAATGTCTGTGTGTTTAGTCAGTACACCTGGCGGCAATTAGTGACTTAGAGACTTTCCAGGTGTTAGCTCACCTGTCTGGACTCGGGTCGTTTCCCTGCAGTCGGGGCTATTTTGTGGGGAGTATCCCATGGCAACGGGCTCTTCTTAGTTTCCTCGTATCTGACATCAGAGAAGGACGAGTCATCCAGCCATGTTCCGCCACTTACAGTCTTCACACCTTCTTTCTCTCTGGCATTGTAGTGATCACCATTTTGAAGAAGGTTAGTGCTGCTGTTTCCTGTAAACGACCCGCTGTCGTCTTCATTTTGAAATCGTTTGTGTTTTCGTCTGGAAAAACAGGAAAATAAAATTCAGAATGCACATACGATTGATGGTAAATTCCTTTAATATGAATTTTAATTATCTCTTTATATGTGAATACGTGTATGTGTGTGTGAGTATTTTTTTTTTCATTTTATTAACAGACGTACAGGGAAGTCACCAGCTTTTTTTATTTAAATTTTGTCAAAAGGATTTTTATTGCTGCATCGATCAAGTTTATCGATTAATGAAACGGGGGCTTTTAGCAAAAACATGATTACGAACTTAAGGCCAGCAGGAAGAAAATATGCACACACGCATGAAAACACACACACACACACACACACACACACACACACACACACACACACACACACACACACACACACACACACACACACACACACACACACACACACACACGACACACACACAGACACACATCGCTGATTTCACACAGACCGGTATTACAAGAAGTCTTGCAGCTTGTGAAGTCAAAACCTCGTCAGTCCAGTTTGATGCCAATCCATAATGCACTCGGAACTCACCTTCGAATGTATTTCCGAAGCTTGTAGACGCAGTAGATGACACTGCACCCGCCGTAAACAAGGACCATGAGGGGCAGGACACAGTACATGGCCAGGTTGTTGTTGTGGCGTAGAACTCCTCGATCTTCTCCCACAAAGTCTTGCTGCCCTCATACTCAGCTGTGGTGGGGCTCTCTGTAGTTTCACCATCTGACGGGTGGGCAATGAGATAAAATAAATAAAAACAATTGCTTGTTTATAGAGTTTCTATCCCACTAACAAAGGTGGACTCAAGGTACTGACATGTACACGGGTAGATGAAACTGGAGTACCCGTGTTTATTAACAGAGTATGATGCTTTGTGTCCATTGTAAGATGAAGGCTTCTTTTCTGTTGTCCTTCAAGAAGCCTGTCAGATGGGGTGGGGAAGAATGTGTTTATTGTAATTTTTAAAAAAAAATCAGTTTATTTGAGGGAATGTGGGAACCCTTGTCCTGATTGTCGACCTGACAAATCTTTTGTCAAACACTTTAGACATAACACTCAGATCACTATCCTCTGATTGCCCCTTGTCACAACATTATCTGACAAATTGTTTGTCCCAACAATGTCTGACAACACACTTTTACACACCTGCAGACCTCTCGTGGCGAACAAGTGAAATGCTGTCATCGATGAGCAGTCCATCGTCGGAGTAGATGTCGAGTTCTCCAGAAGTCGTCGACGAGACAGCAAGAGGACAGACTGTCTCCTCTGAGCACTTTGCTTCGACCTGTCTGCTCCTTTGTCACACAAAACCCATACATTGATTATTGCTTCATTAATTTTGCACACCTGGAAACAGTTGTTGTTTAAAGCCAGACTTGTTTTCAAAGAGTATTGTCATCCTCCCTTCCCTCACTACCACATCAGGTTTTATTTTTCCTTTCTCGTACTTTTCGTGTCATGTTTTTTTTTCTCTGTATGTGTGTAAAAGAAAGTGATAGGGATTGTCTGACAGAAAGAATCAAATTTTTTTCATATACAACAATGCTTTTAATATCGCCTTTGCATTGCCATGTTAAAATTATGCTTCATATTATCACTATCTCCTTTCCTTCTTCTTGCTTTTCCTCTTCATTCATCAAAATCACTGAAGTTTACACCTGGAGATAGTTTTGAGGTTTGTACTAGTAGCACACGGCAATATTATTACTGAGGTTAAATAATTGATTTCCATCTTTGCCCACCATCATGAAAACGGAATCTGTTGTCTATGAAAGCTCGGTAGAAGCAGTTGCTCTTTATTAATTGTGTTGTGTTCAAACCCTTCCTTCAGCCTCTGGTTGCCTGGCGACGTTGCGATGACATTGGCTTTTGATTTCTGCTCTGATTCCTTTTCGTTTGTCTGCGAGAGGAATGGCCTGGCATGGAGACTGGTAGGAATGAAACATTACTTGGTGCCACGAAATGTTGTCCGACAGCAAACAGGCCTGGAGTCTGATGTTCATCATCTGATGATGTTCATCATCATGTCAGAGGGCAGTTTCTGTGATAAACTTCTAATTTATGTCTTGTCTGCCTCGTCAGGATACAAACTAATCTTTTCAGACAGTTTTTTTCTTTCTTCTCTTTCTTGGAAGATTTCAGGCCCTGGAAGAGAGTCTTTCATATTGTCTAACTGTCCATGCCTCTGGTCTGTTGTCTATCTGTTCATGCCTCTTTTGATGGCTTTAGGACTTGTTTTCATAATGTCCCTCGCCTTCAACATGTTTATACTCTTATTGTGTCCCCGAAGCATTTTCGAATAATTCAGTCATTGATTTGTTTCCCTCCCTCCTCTGTTAGATGTACTGGCACGCGACAAAGGAATTATTGATTGTCTCGGGACTAAACTCGTTGTGGAACAAACATCTCACATCAAATAACAATTGATTAATAAAAGCTTCTGTACAAAATCCGGAATGTTCTACGCAGTAGGAATGAGCACACCTTTTGGTTATAACAAAAATCGTGTAACGATGAAATGCATTTTGAAAGAGGAAAGAAGTCTTGTTGGTGTGTGTGTGTATCTGTGTGTATGTGTGTGAGGGGCGCATGTGTATGTAATTTATTGCTATAATGACAGACCATTTTTTTTTTTTTTTCCAGATAACTACTAAAACGAGGCAGGTGTGTACAAAGCTTCCGGTTAAGTCATATTCATTGTTTGGGCTCACCGAGACTAACAGCTAAGCGTTGGTCTCGGCAGACACCGCCACCGTGTCCACCTATATATGTCCATGATGTGTTTGACTTCAAAGCAGAAGGTACCCAGTTCAAGGGTCATTGAGTCTTCGACTGAAAATTCTAGCAGCTGGCGACCTGTCAATGAATGCAAATGATGACTGATGGAGGTCGGAGGGAGAAGGTTATAATCCTCTTTCCACATGACTAGACATGGTGAACCACCGACTTTATTACCTCTGTAAATGCGGCCCTTGACTTTCCCAGAACCAGTCATCTGTATGCTCTAATTATCATACAATAATAATCATATTGCTGTGTTTGCCTCACTTTGCCTGCTGCCTTGTTCATGTTCATTTAATTTCGTTGCAGGGACTTGTTTACAGACATTAAATTAGGACATCACAAGTAACTACATCAGTGGCATGATCGACAGACATGATGAAATAACGGACAGAGGTCGCTATGGCCGACTTCTATTTCTCCGTTTGGTGACACCAGCAGAATCTTTCTCCGGTCTGTCGAAGAATATTGACAACAATAATGACTAGTTCCCATTCCAACGACTCAAGCGTTTATACAAAGAGATATAAATGAAGTAGATATATGATAATTATATGATATACGTTTGACAGAAGGTGTCTGCGTACCAGAAACATTTATTTCTTTTGGCTTGATGCGTGTGTACCCGAGATTTGACTATTGATATGCACCCTGTCTCCTTATCGATCAGTCAGTCCACAGTCGGCCAGTCAAACACACAGTAACACTGTGAATATGTGGACTGTGGCAAATACAATGTGGGAAGCTTGTATTGGGGCTGACGTCATGTTGACTGGTTTTTGTTTTGTTGTTGTTTGTTTGTTTGTTTGTTTGTTTGTTTGTTTGTTTGTTTGTTTGTTTGTTCTGGACTAGGGACGTGGACGAATGGATGGTTCATAAAGGACAAACGATGGACACTGTATGAGAATCAGGACACACTTGCCCATGGCCACCCGCTTCACAGCCCCACCCACAATTTCTCTCTCACATACACCAAGAAGAGAACATGGGGGAGAAGAAAATAAGACAACCATCAATCAAAAAAATAATATACAAGTTAAAATTTATATATCTATATATACGAGAAAATAAAGAACCAAACGTTAAGTGTATGAATGGAAGAATAAATAAAAGCAATGAGATATTTACCTGACGGAGGGAAGCTGTACAGCAGCAAAGTGAGAGTCAGTGTCTGAAGAAAGCGAACCATGTCTGACGTCCCTCGTCGTATCCTCAACTCACATTGTACCCGAGTACCCACAGGTCTGGTGTGCATTTGAAGTCAACGATCCCGCTTCTGCGACGCAATGCAGGTGAAAATGAGTTGTTCCGGCGCCGACCGCTAGAGGTCGCCCGGGCTGCTAGGGAACTACAGCGTCAGTCGTGTCGCGCGCAGGAATACAAGTGTCGCTTTCGAGCGCGCAGGCTCTGATCGCGTTACCACTGACAAAAAAGAACAGTGCCGGGCTAAGGTTTAGCTTCGCAAACAATGGCCGAGCGGTGAGATATTGCTGATCGATGTCCTGTCCTGTCCTGTCCTGTCCTGTCCTGTCCTGTCCTGTCGCTCTGTGGTCCACACTGTCCAACATTGTAGCTGAACAGGACCTAGTGTTTATGTGTCTGCATGAGCAAATATTTGTCTAAGAAGGATTGAGAGAGATGCACTCTCTGACTCACACACACAAACAAACACACTTACTTTCCATGATAACTAAAAGGCGGATGTGGACAAACAATGCGCGAAAGAAATCAATAGCGCGCGTGTATGTGTGTGCGTGTGTGGGTGCGTACTTGCTTATGTGTGTGTGTGTGTGAGAGAGAGAGCTGGTTGGCATCAGTGACTGATGACTGTTTGTCCTCTCTGTTGACTTTTGCCATACTCAGTCTCTGCAGAGCATGTTTGTGCCTTTCTCTGTGTACCTGTCAGTTCGCTTAAATTTTTTTAAGAAACAACAACAAAAAAAAAAAAAAAAAAAAAACGGAAGCTGTGTTCTACATCACAAACTGTTATGAAGGGGATAAATAGGTGACACGGAACCTTTAGTTCACAGACTGCCTTGAATGTATGTGAAGCTTGAGGAAACAGAGTCTATCATGCGTGAAGCAGGTTCCTCGCGCACAAAAGCACCAAAGCGTGATAAACAGCGAGCTTTCTCTTTGTGCCTCGGCATTATTATTTTATTTTTGTTTAGGTCTGAGAAACCAGTGGTGCAAGTAACCAGACAAGATGACCCGATGATTACGATGACAGGTAGTGATGTCCTTTCCGCTTCATTGCTTCTATTGCAATATGTTCTGTGTCGAATCGACCATTCTTATCAAGTAACCGAAGGGTGGTTAAGCCAGTAACCTGTTTATTATTTCTTGTGCTGGAGATGTTGAAGTGTTTGATTTAACAGTTTTTATACATATTTTCTTATTATGTATGGAAATGTAATTTCGATTATAATTTAATCTTAAAAAGACGAAGAGCTGCTGAAGAACTATCTCCATCCCTTGCTTTAATATAGTGTATGCTTCTGTAGATGACTGTAGCGATGACTATCATCATCTCTCAGTTCGTGATGCTGTGGCAAACCATGGAGCATGGACACGTTTGCTGCTTGTTCATTGGTTGTCACCATGACAACGCAGACCTAAGCTCCTACGTCACGGCTGTGCAATCCCGTGTCACGTGTCTGTGTTTGCAGGTTTTATCTCGGGGATAGAAGTGAGTCGCTTGTGCAGCTTCTGGCACTTAACATCTTGTACTAACTAAACCCGGTCTTTACAAACCGAGCTTTTGCTAACAAAGATTTTAAATATCGTCTGTCATCGTTGATAATAATGTTTTCTGATGTTGGAGAGTTTAGTGACAGAATGTGAAACCTGCCAACAGATCTTCTACATTACCTTGTAATGCTACATTGATTCTGTTTTCCAGTTTTAAAGATTAATGACACTGATGACCTTCGACCTTCAACACCGCTGGTTATTATTTATTAACTCCTCTTCTGTTTTCAGGTTCGATTTCAGCACTGTCCTCTAAATCCTGTCTACTTCTGGAACATTCTATGCTGAGTTTCCAGGTGCCATATCACATGTCTCACTGTGGATCATACTTTCCTTTGTTCTTTTTATTTATTTATTTTCAGTCTTTGTCCTAAATCTTCTTTTCCCTAGAATTGTCATTAATACCATTGCTGCAGAGTGTAGATGATTCTGTTATTGTTGATGCTGAGGTTGGTCGAAATGGAGGTAACAGTGGTAGATGTGTTAGTGGTAATAAACTAATGGAAAATATCAATGAATAAATAGGTGAACCAGAGAAAGAATATTTTCCTGAAAAGAGAACAAAGCATAATATATTATTTTATCCCTCTCTCTATTATAATCAATGAAACTGTATCTCAAGTGACCAATCCATGGGCAAGGTATACAAGGTGTCTGGAGAATTATGAACCAGAAAAGAGCACAGACCGGCAAATGACAAATCTGGCGGCAGACAACTGATACCTTTATTACCTATGATCGACCATCGATTACCTTTGCTGTCGCTAAGCACCAACCCGGGTAGTCACATCGATCTGCTTCTCACCGTCCTCTGGTCACAGCTTCCAGAAGTTTATTGAATGTTCTAAGCGGCCTTTCTACCCTGACAGCTGTCTCTGATCTCGGGGTGACAGTACATCGGGGTATTCTGTTGGAATCCCAGACCAGAGTGACAAACGTGTGTGACGTGTGCAAAATACGAAACCAGATGGAGTCTACGAACACAGGAAAATGTCACAAGAATTCTGATTGTCCGCAGAGGAGACCTAGATGCTTGACAATGAACGAGAGGAAGAAGACGATGGACCCAGACAGACAACAAGGAGAGAGAATGTCCACTGTTGATGGATTTCTGAGAAAGGTACAGCAGGAAGGACTAATAACGAATGGAACACTTGGGCAGTCAATGAAATAACCGAGTCGGAAGACAGACAGACAGACAGACAGACAGAGAGGCAGACAGAGAGACAGAATTGACAGAAAGCGTGAAATTGCTTCACCACCAGACATTAATATAAAAGTGTAATTCAATACAAACAATCAATAATACTCCCATTGATCAGACCGTTAACCCTGACTGCTACCATACAAAGGACCTTTCTGACACGAGTGCCATTATTTTCGTGATTTTTTCCCCTGACACAGATATTCTCGGTTCAGTCAAAGCAAGAAGTACATAGGTTTGGTCCAAGTGTCCCTGTCAGCCGTGGAAACAGATGTCCTCCACAAAGATGTCGCTCTGCTGATGTCAACAAATGTTGTCTCAGTTGTGGCTGTGGTTACTGTATTGGAATGGACACAACTTTCTCACAGAAATAGCAGCCTGGTCCTAACTTCTCGACAGCTTCTGTTGTAATGTTCTGTCTGATGGTACACAGAGTGCACTCAGACACAGATGAGGTCACCAGGCCAGGCCGGAAATTGTAAGCTGCGCATGTCGGCGTCCTGCAACAACGCTCACTGCATCGAAGGTGACTTCCGGTAAACTGTTGAGTCTCTTGGCATCGAAAGCACTCATCAATGTGACAGCGAAAGAAATGTCCCATCAGTGGATCTGAAATCGAAGAACAGTATTTGGTTGATAAACTGTCGATGATCACAGAACGACATGAGAGCAAGTGCACAACCACACGTTCAGGAATAAGTAAAAACACAGAAAAATCCTGAGTAGGGGCTTGGATAGAATGGTTCATATTAAAACTACTTAATAATGTTCATGAGTGTTTTTTTCTTTAAGTTGGAAAATTAGTAGAAAATGTTTGGGTTTTTTTTTTTTTTTTTTTTTTTTTTTTGAGAGCATGTAAATCACATGTTTGGGTAGAAAGGGTTAGATAAGACAAAAGAATGGACAGAGAGTGGACAGCCCCTACACACAGGTTTCTGCTGTAGGAGTCCCTTCTGTCGACTCTGTAGTAGCAACTATCGAGTGGGTAGTCGAGGACACAGCCTCGGAAGTCGAAGTAGTGGTCAATGAAGATGTTGATGTGGTGGTGTGGCCAGTGATGGAGTTTTGCTGGAGGTTGGGATCTCCAGGAGGCGGTGGTGGCGGCGGGAGCCTCTGATCTCTAGGAGGCTGGCTGCTAGAAATTATTCAACACACCATGGGTTGGTGACCACATGCTAAAAAAAAAAAATCACTTATGGTTCTATAAGCAATGACACTTACATTAAAACACCAGCCAAAAAGATGAATTTAAATGAAGATAATATTAGGAAAAGCAATCAACAACCACAAGGCTTAACTTTATATGAAAACATAACAGTAATCCTCCCTTCTCAACAGTAAAAGTTTTTGATTAAATGTTCACATGACAAGATGGTTTCTGAAGCTTCTGATGTCAAAAACTACGATATACGGTCTGTCGCTGTTGTCGCTCCTCTTGAAGTGACTCAGTGTACCAGTTGAACACAGGAAGATAAAAGAAAAACAAAACAAAAAAAAGGCAAAAAATGCACTACTTAAAAATTTTACAATCATTTAAAGACATTATATTACTTTTAAAATCCAAAACTTACAAAAATTTAAAAAAATATATTCACGAAAGTTGTACACTTTTATCAGTCTGGTAAGAAATCAAATACCAAAACATGAAAGAAAAAGCGGCCGCCATGAGATGCCCACACGCACGCTCGAGCCCTCGCTCATCTTCCCATGATTTTCCGCATAAGAAAATAGCAAGATTGTGAAAAAATTTGAACTTTTTTGGGAAAGTTTGTCTTACTATTTTTTTCTTAACTTCTGTCATTATTCTCTTTCTTTCTATTTTGTTTCCTTTTTTTTCTTCTTCTTCTTTTTTCTTTCATTTTTTTTTTCGCCCTTTAATGTTTCCTTTTTTTCTAAACTCCAAGAGAGTATTACAACTGGTCTCCTCAGATATGTCGATGTCTACTTATATATGAATGTTAGTGTTTATAACTCCTAGCTGTTTTTTCCCCCGTCAGCTAATGCAAGAAACATCGGTTCATAACAGGCGCAAAAAGGAAAAAAACTAATGAAAAGATCTACAATTGTAGCTGTACATCATACACAAAATACAAGTAAAACACAGGTTTACCTGATACACCTGAGGACACAGAAGAACGCTTGGAGAGTAAGCAGAGCAGGTGGCATCAGACGAACCATGATGAGTGTTGAATCCAAAACAACTGAGGTCCAAGCCATACATATATAATAATTATCTTCTTGATTGCTTGAGAGTCCATTCTGATTGGTCGCAACAGAAAATGTGTGAAATACAGACTATTTTCATTGGAGACTGGAAGAGTATGCTCCGGCCAAAGCAAAGCCTATTAGCGACTAACAAATAATGCAAACGAAATCCTAGTGTCATCCCTATCCTCCAACATTCCTTGTTCCACCCAGGTGTCACGCAGGGTGTGAGGTGGTCTGTGTGCTGCGCATCAGACATGGAATTGGAGCTGACAAACCACTCTAATGATGATGGCCTAGAGGCTGAAGAAGCTTCTGACGAGGAGTTTGATGTCACACAAACGACAAGTGGACATGGGCCACGTGTTGTGTGCATAGATTCTCGTTAACAACAACAACAACAATAACAACAACAACAACAACAACAACAACAATCGGGAAAGTTTGAACGTTCTATGCACGTACCAATGGGTGCACACATTAATCTTTCTGTTCTCCGCGAACAGTCTATGTCTCTATGACTATCCAACAGGCCAACACTATGATGGTTGTCTTCAATTTTTCAGTCCGGAAATTCTTGAACTCTGGCCATTTCTCAGTGATTGTAAAACTAACCTGATGATCCTACTGCTAGAATTCGGCTATTTTTCAGTGATTGTTTTTGAGACCAGCATCCATCATTATTATGTTTGTGTGGTTATTTTTTTTTTAGTAAAGTGCTTTTAACGTACCTTTAAAGGGAAAGGGGGAGGAAGAGCACTATATCAATAAACGTATTATTATTATTATTATTATTATTATTATTATCATCATCATCATCATCATCATCATCTTTTTGCCAGTCGTCACAGAGGACTTGTCTGACTGTGAAATTTTATGTGAGATGCAATTACTATTTTATTGTCATTCAAACATCTAATAAGACTATATCGATATTTATTTATTATCTGTTTACATGATTCCAAATAATACAGCATATGGCTAAAGATAACAAGGTAGAGGAAAAAGAGAGAAATGAATGCAGTTGATTACAGACCATTCGTGAGGCCTCCTAGGTCGGTAATATTTTTCCACTAAAAATAATCAGCCTAGTTTTTGTTTGTTAGTTAATTTTGGCTGTTTTTTGTGGGGTTTTTTTTCTTTAGTTTTTTTGTTTTGTTTTGTTTTCTGCTGATTTTTTTGTTTTTTGTTTTTTGCCTTACTTTATAGGACGTTTTTAATCGTCAAACTCAGACATGTGACTATGACACATATATTAGAACATAATCGTCATGTCAGCTTCTTCAACCCTCAGGTGACCTAACGATCGGTACACGTGATGATCAATGTTCCTGATGGACTAGATGAACTGTGACATATTTAATAACACGACCCCCGGTTCAAAAGGTCCCATTTAGTGTTACTAAAAATATTCGCATATCCGTCATCATTGGAGGCGCGCTGTGGCGACGAGAGAGCAGACAACAGTCTTGTGACGACAAGTAATCGTATTTACTTACGTAAGCTCACGTGCTCACGTGCTGTGTCAAGTCCAAAGGTCGAGCATGGTAAAGCACGCTGGTCAGTCTATTGTGAGGAGGGGTGAAGGACGCGCACAAGCTTGACCTGACAACTGCCTACGTGTGACCCCAGTCTGACCTTTACAGATAATGTGGACATACCTGCATGGACTTCACAGATGCGCACGTGATGCAGTGTGTGTATGGGAGGACAGCAAGAGGTGAATTCATCTCATTCTACACCCCATTAAGACAATAACCGGTTGCAATCTGTACGAAATTTTCATCGACTATTCAAGTAATGCTGTATGAAGATGCTGAAGTCTGATAGGGTTAGTATGGTTAAATTTTAGAAAGAAATGTTTATTTTAATGTTTATCATCAGCTATCGGATATCATAAAAGGATCCGTAAAATTGTGTGAGCTGTGCTGGCTTCCTGCCCAAACAATAAAAAATTTCGTTCGTTTGTTTCGGATGTCACAGTGGGCTCTAAATGAAAAAAAAATAAAAATAAAAATGAAACAAATGTTGAGAGTGACGTAATGTGAGAGGATGCCTTCTGCACGAGAGCGGGGGGAGATGAGGAAACATACAGGGAAGAAGTGGGAGAAGCTGTAGTCACGTGGGCTTTCACGAGGGAAGAAAGAGTTACATAGTCACCGGCATCACATTATATTCCCCCTTCCTTCGCCTCCATCTATTGTCCCTCCCTACCTCCGTCTGCACTGACCGGACAGCCTTTTGTGCGAGGGGACGTCACCCAGGCACATCACCGCAATGTTTATATCCCCTTCACTGGAAACAATGAACATGCACTTCCCTTGCTCTTTGACCTGGTCGGACGTCCGCAGAGCGCAGGTCATATCCTGACAGCAACGTTGTAACGTCGTACGAGTGACGTCACCTCCTTGAACTCGAGGGCTTTGCACGTAACCCGAGATGGCTGCTTGACATGTCACAGCTGTCAAGTATTCGGAGAATAAAACAACTCGCACAAAGTCTCGATACAACAAACTCGTACTTGGACCAGAGAAAAAAAAAAGTTATAATGTATAATTTGTTAATTGAGATTTTTAAAATGTGAACAGAAATTTAGTTTCATTTATTAGTTTTAATTTTATTATTTAATTTTCTTGTCACTAAAATATATCATAGGCGGTCCGGTGGCACAGTGATTAGCGTCTGTCATCAACACAAAGATTGGATTCCATGGGTACGGATCTCAGGGCCGCTGCATTTTCTCTACACCTGTTTACAGACCTTCCCCATCTTCCCTAAAATAACAATACAAAAGACGCAAAACACACAAAGTGAAATTTAAAAGTATATTTGCGCTTAATTGGACTCTAGAAAATTAATGCAAAATGAATCCGGTGTGAGATTTTCACTTCAGACCTATGTCTATGATAGTAAGAAAGGGATTATGAAATACATGTATATCAGCCCAGTCACATTTATTCAATTCTGTCTCCTATACTACCTGCCAATTGATGTGAATGATCGAACTGTCCCTTTTTTTATGGGCTGGAATAAACTGTCGCCTATTTGAATAATACAAGATCCATTCGGTGACTACAACTAATCGAGTTCCAGTAGGATGTGACCGTCTGACGCGAGCATTCACGAGGAGAGTCAAGGCAACGGTTTCTCAAGATAAAAACTAATCGCACTTTCTTACTTATACTCATATGGCTCATCATCATCACTTGAGAATGCGCAAATAATTTTATCAATTTTTGTTGGAATATCAGTATTCCTCAGTGTCGGCGGCTTGTTGTCCACGATGTCAAAGGTCATATCCAACGGAAGGGAGGACGTATAGTCCACTCAGCACGTGACAAGTCCCAAGCACCACGTACAGATCGTGTCCGTGGTCTCCCTGACAATTGATTTGCTTCTTTGGTCGTTTACACGTGATATTCACATGAGCCTCATTAACAATTAACCCGCTTCAGAAATTGGTCATTATGGTTCTTTTGTTACTTTTTTTTATTTCTTCTTCATTTCGCAATCAAGGCTCAGCAACAACCACTAAAAAAGTGTCTGGGTCATATTTTTTTACGGTGGTGGTGGCTTGTTTCTATATTGTTGTTTTTGCTGTTGTTGTTATCCTCATAATCGCAGGAGGCTATAATTTCTGAGTGCCTGATATATGTTGCAATATGAAAGCTCCTTATCCACAAGGATCCCCTTTCATAGCTGAGTACCATTGAGTGCTACGACAATCTACCAGGGCATAGATATTGTATTTATTGTATATAAATATTGTACTGTTTCATGTTTAAGAGATATGAGAGGGTTTGTTTTTTTCTAAATGTGGGTTATCTGCAAATATTCATCCTTCCAGTGTGTCCAACAAAGAATTGATGGAGCGGGAAAGGGAGCAAGTGAAGTTCAAGGTAGACTACTCTGTCATCTCTTTGGTTTACTCGCTAAGCTATTAACTCCCTTAGCAAAAAAAAAAAAAAATCCCTCTCCCCATTCCAAAAAAAAAAAAAAAAGAAAAAAAGCTGGAATTGTGGAAAAAAACAGCTTTTTGCACTTACCATATACAATGAAAAGCAAAGGGACAATAACAATTTTTTACACCTCTAACCCACGCTCTAAACAAGGAAACATATGTTACAATATTTCTACAATAACTGAAGGTATATTGTATGTAATAATTTATTTTTTAACGGGACATGTGTAGTTATTATTCCCGCCAGCTGTGTACAGGAAGTTGCTGTTCGAGAGTCATGAAGTTACAAGAAAAACTTCTGCACTCATGTGTTCCTTATGCAGTTTCAATGTGCTTTTAGCCTCCTATAGGTTTATATTTGTCCTTAGCAAATATCTTGAGACATGAATACTTCAGTCATTTTGCTTTGATGACATATGTAGATTCGATTTCATTTGGAGGGAACGAGGAAGGTTGTTTTGCAAGGAGTCTCATGAGTATAAGTCAACACTTGGAATATGAAGTTTAAACAATGTTCGTGTAGGTTGGTTTTTTTTTTTTTTTTATGGAAAGTGGCCTAGAAGGTCAAGCGGATCTGTTACCATTATGTCAACAAAGATACATTTGTTCATGAATAGAACTCTTAAAGAAGCAATCCAGTTCAGGCAAACACGGTAGATGTACGGCCTGTCACGTGAGGAGTGGTCACTGGGGGGCATGTCATGGGATTGCCACCGAGGGTTACTTCAGCTTCCCGGTCCTCACATGGAACAAAGATAGCATCTGTGCGTGGAGCTCATCATCGGTGTAGTTACCATCAGTTCGTGCAACTTACTGACGTAGCTAGGGTCAGCAGACGCAGACAGGAAGAGGAGAAAGTAGGTGAAGAAGCATCTTGTGACAGTCACTCCCTGATCAAGTCACGTGCGCACAACTGAACGAGACGCTACATGTGATCACGAACCTGTCCATGATATAATGCATGACTAGTGACAGGGTGAAATTAATTAATAAACTTTCTGACATCTGTGCTCAAGGCGCAGTTCACAAAAATCTTGTTGTAGTACCCCATCTTCATCTAGTTTGCTTCTCTCGCCCCGCCCCGATCCACACGGCAAGAAACAACTTAAATGTTAACATTCCATTTCCTTCTGATTTAATATGCACTACTTATCCGACATTTTTAGAAATACCGAATTTTAGTATTACTGTACTTGAACTCCTTCTGCCTCCCCATACTTCACCCTAATGAGAATAACATCAACACAAACGTCACTTGTTTGCGCGGTTTGCTTTTGTTTACTCACCTGTCTACAAGTGCTTACACACCTGGCATTGAATTATTTGTAGTCTTAGTGTTTTCTTCACCTCTGACTTCACCTCTAAGTTTTTCTTTGCTATTGTGATGTTGGCTCGCTGTCAGTGTGTTTAAAATATGTCAAAAAGACTGCGCAAAGGTTCAAACCGGATCAAAAATTTTAAAAAAATTAAACTTTCTCACTGCTGGTGGGTGCCATATATTTAAAGTTTAGGACACATTGCTTCGTAATTTTTTATGCTATCCTTAATATTGCGGAGATAGAATGGCAGTTTACAAACCATAAACTTAATTAAATTTTTTTAACTACTTGCTGTGTGTCAGGTGGTGCGCGTTTGCGAGGTTTTCATAAATCGAAGTTTCTGGTTTGCGAGGCTTAAAGGATTTATTTAGACAAGCACATGTGAATGGAGAAGATCTATTGAATAAAATGGTGAGTTTTTGCAACAAATCACGCTTGAATGAAGTGTGTGAATGATGAGTAGTAGTTCAGTGGGTGCTGGCCTCGTATAACTGAGGGCTTTTAAGGTTTGTGTTTATTTAGTTTTAGTAGTAGTTAATGGAACTGTACAAATGCATGCAATGAAAAAAGTGTTGTATATCTTCCAGCATGATTTAATTTTTTTTTTTTTTTTTTTTTTTTTTTTTTTTTTTTTGTCTTAAGAGTTATTCTAAACCGTTTTTTAGAACTCTATATTCAGGAGGTAGAACAAACAGTCCTCACCCAACCCCCACCCATCCATTTAGCAGAGCAACATCAATTTTTTTTCTATCCTTTGATATTCTTTAGTAATCACATTATAAAAATAACTCTACAAACTTAACCGTCCTACGTAAACACCAGATTAATATTTTAAACGATAAAAAAATTATCAGTGTCTATTCATCAGAAAATTATCACGTGACATAGTTTCATGTTCAGCAAAAGCGTTCACTGTGGGATATGTTTGTCTTTCTACTCTTGTTTTGCAATAAACAAATCGATCAATCAGTCAATCAATCTTGTTGTGTATACAACAGTGGACCTTGCTCGGGCTCTACACCACGAGGTGCGCTCACTTCTCCAAGTATTTGCTTTGAGGTTTGACATCTGACAAGTGACAACCAGGAGGGTAAGGAACCTTCTGGGCATTTCACCCTGTATCGTGGCTTCACCCCGACACCCTGCTCTGGCAAACTCACTTGTTTCTGGAAGCTGGACGTTTGCCAGATGGCTAACACGCCATTCATCATGTCAACACATCTTCAGCCTCTAACGCAGAACAGGTGCGAGGAGCAGACAACTCCCCGGCAGCAGGGGGTCGTGTGCAAACAGAAGCGCGGTTATCGTTCCTTATCTGTCATCGGAGACAGCCTCCGAGGTTGCTAGTAAGCCAGACAGCCGGCCAGCCGGTACTTCTGAGTTTACTTCTCGGCTACTGTGCTTTCTCTTAAATAACATTGAGTAGTGGAGACCTATATGAGAGCAGACGTGCTCTGAGGTGGTCACGTGGGCATTGGTGTGTCGGTGACTGCCGAGCCCGATGAGTGAATTAACGTCTGGCACGTGTACATGTGCGTGCATGCGTGTCTCCTGATGCCACTAATGGAGACCATGTTTGTACAGGCGGAGCCCCTGCGGCTTGTTTTGGTGGTGAGTCCGTTTGTGTGTGTGTGACCGCGGGTTGGTGTGTGTGAGAGACATATATATATACACGTGGCTATTACGTTGGTGACGTAGCAAAGGTACGTAAGAGCTTTTCCAGGAGAGAAAATGTTAACTAAGAGATTGGCTGCTGTGGTCAAAATAGAACAGTAATAACTACTCGTTGGGGGGTACGAGGAACAGCTCTCCCCCCAACTCCCTCGACGCCCAGCAGCACGTGTACAGTTGGTCGTATAACCGACAGTAACCACTATCTTATCAAACACCAGCTGTTCGCCCCTTATTTCAAGATTCGTTCACAACCAGGGTCAAAATCGCTATCAGCCAACGCAGACTCTATTCATCTGCTATTATCACCCAGCTCACCCCCCCACACACACACCCCTGTACCTCTCCGCCCGTCTCCTCCATACACAGCAGGGAAGAGAAAGATCTTAAGCCATGTGACCATCGTCATAATGTTTCATTGGCCAATCAGAGGGTCATGAACTCTAGAGTTCGCAGGTTCCCCTTCTTTGTGTCCGGGCAGTGGAATCAAGAAACACAAACCAGCCAGCAGATAGCGGCAAGTATGAACTTGAGGAATAAAAAAAAAAAAAAAACAACCAAAACGATATCAATACTGGTCAATTTATTTTTTAAGACTACAAACTGTAATGGTCTAACATAGATATGCCACCGGATTGAGATAGACAACCATTGGTCTAACATTAGTCTAACATGCCACCGGATTGAGATAGACAACCATGGGCATGTATAATTTCTAAAAATAAAACAAAACATCAGTACGAACCAAGAATAACAGTACACACGAGAGTAAATGGCAGACATGCTCAAGAGTAGGAGACAGACGAGCTCAAGACTCCGGACAAAGAATATTTGTAACTGTAAGTGGGTCAGAGTGGCGGTCATGCTGACCTGTTTCCATACAGCGCGCGCACCATACATCACACAAACGACAGTATTCTCGCTACATACAGCTTTGGGGCAAATATTAACTCCCAGGTTTATTTCTAGCAATCACAGAGCCTGGTCCTGTCAACACAGGGGCCGGCATGTCAAGTCTGTGACTCACAAAAGACACCAACAATACTTGTCTGCTCAGCTGCCGTTCAAACAGTTTGAAACTTGACGTCATAATGGTGTCATGGAGACAGTTGAGCGACTTCGACTCACGAACGCTTGTCTCTTTGTTCCATCGTGGGGAGGGGGAGAGAAAACAAGCCACCCATCCACTCTCACACCCGTCGTGGCCTTGAGAGTGGGGGAAGGGGTGCGGAAGTGACGGGTGTCGGAGGGAGGGGATCGAGGGGCAAGTCATCGAGTTCACCCTTGGCCGCGGCAGCACTGTCGTGAGCACGCGCGCTCGCTGCGTGTCCCTTGTTTACGTCAATGAGCAAACAAACCACGTGAGCGAAAGAAGAATATGACTTGAATGTCGCATACAATCGGTATTTTGAGAACGAAATGAAAGTGGACTTTAACCTGTGTAATGAGGCAAGCTGGTGGACTCAAGACCATGACTAGCTTACAGTCTTGAAATGGGGGGTGGGGATGGGGTGAGGGGCTGACCACCATCTTGGTCGAAGTCGTGTCCATGTGATATTAAGGTCTGTACAAATGAAGGTGGCTCAATGTTTTAAAACAACAAGGAAACACTAAGCAATTCAAGAACACGATTTTCTCCCCGTTTCCTCGTTGAGAGGATGATAAAGCAAGCAAACAGACAGACTATATATATAAAAAACATACACACACGCCAATAAATTCTATAATAGATTATGAAAATGAATCCAATTAGGATTTCCTCTTTCACTTTACTGGCTTCTTCCGTATTTACTCCAGCATCCTATGTAACCAGTCTTGTCGGCTGTATTAGCAGATCTTGTCGGTTCTCATTACAGAACACGATGGAGGCTGGTAAATACACCACGTGACCTTCAACTGCTGCCAGCATCCACTGACCCTCCACACTTGTCCTCACAACTTGTTGCGCAGTGCTCTCGGTTTGTGCGGTGCATGCGCAGGTGGGGTTAGGCCTGATGACAACGATGTGTCGTGTAGTTGATGCTGTCGTAGGTACAGAAATACATCATAGTTCAAAGACTTCATGCTGCACCGTGGACAGTTGCATCTGACATTAACGGTTTATTAATCACGATTCAACAAAATGACCCCCTGACCTGTGACTAGCTCGTGCGCTAAATGTGTTGTCCACTTCATTATGCTTCATTACTTTTAAAGGATAGGCGGCTTTGACACACTCCGCCGGCCCCTCTCTCCCTTCGCTGAAAATGTAGGTTAACCAGAAAGTCTTGACCCCAGTCTGACCCGAACAGCTGTAAGAAGGCATTCCCTTTCGGCCAAAGACAGGTTTGAGAGCCAAAGGTCTTGTCCTTACAAGGCAGGCCAGCCGCTCTGCAGGTGTCCATGAATGTAAGAAATTTACCTTCCTCGGCGTGTTAATGTCAAATGATAGTCAATAATTCATCAAATTACTTATTTGTTATTGAATTCAATGTTTTGAAATGGTAAAAGTCGAGAAAACAGCATTTTTACCGAGTAAATGACTGAAGGGGAAAGGGTTAAAGGTCACCAAGAGTCAAATTAAGAAGAATGTGGCAGACAGGTAAATGGATCATACCAATGGCTTTAGTTTTAATTGATAGAAATCAATGGTATACATGTATAGACTTGACAGCAGCTAGACGAAAGTTTCGAACTCCTAAAAAAAGTTGCTGTAATAGCAAAAGTCTCTGTAGCTCCACTGGAGATGTAGCTTCCTCACATCTCTCGTTAGTTCTCGTAAGACAAAGTAACCGACCAATACTTTTCGCAGAAATCTTTAGAGTATTAATTAGTCAAGGCTGGCTGGTTTGATTTTGGTAAGAAAGTGTTTCCATGTGGTGATCCAATGATCCCTTCGAGGGAACTATAAAGGCGATGAGGCCAGAGTTCAGACATTTGAGTGGAAAGGTCAATGACCGCCAGTACCTACCGCCATTGAATACCCAAGGTTGGATTGTAATATCAAACTTCACATGCGGCTCCATTGGATAGCTTCCGGTCTGTAATATAAAGCAATCACATCGTCTTCGTTGTAAGTTTGTTAAACGCCATTTCTATTATTATATTATTATTATCGTTGTTCAATAAGCACCTCAGCCACAAAGCTTGACCTTTTAATTAACTAACATATTTCTAGTTTATTTTTGAGCTGTTCTCTGCTCACGAAGATCATAGGACATCTATAACTGTCTTTGATAAACTGCCATTGCTTCTCTTTCTACAGACCGACAGTTCTAGCAAATATGCCCGCCTACTTTTAAGTGAAAATAAAGTTGTTTGACTATTTGAAAAATGCAATCAAATATTTTTAAAGCGAAATAAATTATCCTCGTAAAAATATGTTACTACACCTGCCCGGGTGTACTCTGGCAGGTCATGAGATCATTCAACATAGAGGAGGGACTGATCCAGATGGTAGCAGCACTCTACAAGAACGCCTCCAGCGCGGTACTACTCAACAACCAACTAGGCGAGTTCTTCGCGATGACGATCGGGGTCCGTCAAGGGTGCCTACTCTCTCCCATCCTTTTTAACATCTTCCTTGAAAAAATCATGCAAGACACCCTCCACAACCACCTTACCTCAATCTCCATTGGTGGCAGACCCTGTGCAACCTCCGCTTTGCAGATGACATTGACCTCATGGCAGGCAGTAACAACGAACTTCAGGATTTGACGGACAGACTCTCCAGGCGAGCGGGGGCCAATGGCATGGAAATAAGCTCAGAAAAAAGCAAAGTAATGATTATTTCCACCACCGACAGCAGCAGCAACATCGTCATGAACGGCCAGAAACTGGAGGAGGTCAACAGCTTCAAGTATTTGGGTGCCACCCTGACTAGCGATGGTTGCTGTACAGCAGAGATCCGTATCAGGATTGGTATGGCAACATCCGCAATGTCCAGGCTGGATAGGATCTGGCGAAGCAACTCAATCAGCTTCAGTACCAAGCACAGGCTGTACAAGTCCCTCGTAGTGTCAATCCTACTCTACGGCTGCGAGACTTGGACGCTGCTTGCCGCAACGGAAAAGAAGCTCCAGGCCTTTGAGAACAAGTGCCTGAGAAAGCTGCTCCGCATCTCGTACCGCGAACACAAGACCAACGCATACGTACGGAGCACCGTAACCTCCCTCGTGGGCCCACATGAGCCCCTTCTGGCAACAGTGAAGCGGCGCAAGCTCGCCTGGTTCGGTCACGTCACCCGCCACAACACCCTGTCCAAGACGATCCTACAAGGAACCCTCGAAGGGAGCCGTCGTCGTGGTCGTCCGAGGAAAAGCTGGGTCACCAACATTAAAGAATGGACCGAACGCGAGATGCCAGACCTGCTCTCATCTGCTCAAGACAGGACCGGGTGGAAAATTCTGTCTGTTGCTGCTGCCGGACGGTCCCCCCTACGCCCGGACCGGGCATGGGACTGACCTGACCTGACCTGACACCTGCCCGGTGCACAGCGGTTGATGTGTTGTCATTAGACACAGGATAATACAAGGGAAGATGTAATCTATTTTTAGATGCTAACAGCACCAGGTAGGAACAAGATCCTCCTATACTTAGCCGGTAACAAGGAATTCTAGGAATCACAGACACCTCCACAAAACCTGGTTTCTGCTGCCCTTCACCGACTCATTTATCAGCTGGTGCCAGACTTCGCATGTCAGTTTTTGTCGGTCTGCAAAGATAACGGGTATGTGGGTGCTTTGAGATTTGCCCGGATTGATGGGTGGCGGCTAAGCAGGGTACCGAGACCTGACCTGCGTGCGCGCGTGCGTGTTTGCAAGCGTTTTATGCATTTGTGGAGTTAGTCTTAAGTTAACTCGTGTTAAAAAGATGCATCATAGGATTGGAAACCGTTACGGTTAGGTCAGAAGGTGAGTATATGAGGGTTTAGTATGTGTTGTTTGTATGTGTGTGTCCGAGCGCGCGCTCAGCACAACATTCCAAGGGCGCACCCACGTGTACATACTTAGAGGGTTCAATGGCCGCAGTGTTAAAGGCTCACTCGAGTCAGACATAAAAATAACTTTAATGCACCCGAACAGTACTTACCTCTCTCATTAGCTTGGCTAAAATTAAAAGTTTTTTTTTTTTTGGTTAGAAAAAGACCTACAAAAGTCCATTCTAGCTTCTGAGGTCCTGACACTACTGAAAGAATACCTGCCTTTAGTTAAACAAATTCAAGAGGTTAACAAAGGCCAGTGAAAGCGAATGCGACAATGTCCACTACATGAAGTTTCCATAACTACGTTATGTGAAATAATTTATTTACTTAGTTTTGAGTAATTCAGGGCTGGTAGCCAACAGTTCATAAACTCATTCATTTGACAGAACTCTGCACTCAGGTTCGCCTTTAATTATACACTCTAAACCAGTTTGAACACGTGATTCGCTTCGATCGGTCGGCAGCCAGGGTTCTCAGGGGACGATATCACGGGCATCTGGCTACCTGGAAACTAGAAAACCGGCTAACTTGCATTTCTAAACACTGGTGCTCACCCTTGAGCATAACTGACATTGTATTTGTGGAAACTTCGAGATGGTCGCAGTCATAACTGAGTCATTCGACAGCAGCTTGGTTCTGATGAGTCAGCAGGTAGTGCGTGGACTATTGGCCTGAAGATGCTCTTGGCTTGCTACACCTTACTGGACTCGAGACCCAGACATACACATCACGGTCTGATTTAACTTCTGGTTTCCATCACAGATGAGTAATGGTGGGTCAGAGATATTGTGACCTGCGCATAAGCTGAAGTGCGTTTTGGCAGCATCAGGGTTGGTGTTACAGGACCCTTGTTGTCTACTAGGAAGAACAACACAAGGAAGAGCTGAAGAAGAGAGCAGCCAATTAGCACGACTTGCCACATGAACACCCCATCACAGGCTATTCTCTAGATGGTAAATTGCTGACCCAGAATCCCAAGGCCGTAATTTGTCTCGATTTGAGATACTCTTATCCTCGACCTCAACTGCCTCTCGATCTTTATATGTGGGAGATGTGGTGGTGTGGGTAGGGGGGGGGAGGAGTGAAGGAGAATGTGTGTGTGAGAGAGATTGATGAAGAAGTATCATAATTACATTTGGAGAAATTCTAAAAGTGAAGTACTAATTCAAATCTACATACTTACATATAGGATGTTAATATGTCGGATTTCTATGGTATACTTCTCAAGGATTATTATTAGCTTTTTACCCTAGATAGGATGGGCCGACCGTTGGTACTCTTGCGTGTGGAAGGACTGAATTTAATTGCGCACCTTAAAATCCGCGAGGGTGAAAATACCACAAATTCCACGCATTTTAGTGCTGACTGTCAGCAAATAGAGGGTTCCTAACTGAACCATATGACTGTAAGAATTAAGTTTCACGTTCATCATCATCATCATCAGCAGCAGCAGCGACAGCAGCAGGACCATCTCAATTTCTTGTATTATTATCATCATTGTTCAATAACCACCTCAGCCACAAAACTTCACCTTTTCATACAACTAACAAACGAAAATCTTTTTTTTTTTAAATGGATAGTTTAAAGTTTTAATTAAAAAAATTATCAAGGAAAGGCCTATCAGACATGACAAAAGAAAAACATTGCACGGCTGTCCAGTAGCAGAGAAGGAGAGAATGAAGCAGTGACTGTGTCACAGGTCCTTCCACTTTACTTTTAAATGTATTTTGCGTTTCACTGTCCGCCATGAACATCGAACACTTTCATCGATCATGATATTTTAGGAGCAGATCCGAACACAGGTTTCGCGGGCCGGCGTTGTTCGTCAGCAGCCTCCAATCTATAAATATCCGTCAGCATCGCGAGCCTCGATCTCGCCCGGCTGCTCAAAAAGCGATCACATGACTATATAGGCGTCGGAGATGGCGGCTGCATCTGAGTGTCCGTGTGAGTACTGGGCTTGCATTTTTCTTTCTTTCTCCACAGTCTGCTGCCAGGGACCTATCAAACTGGACGAAAGAACCGTTCTTTCAAATGTTTAAACGGTGCAATTTTTGGTTTGAGCAGAAGCTAGCTTTCTAAAATATTTTTATACATTTTGTTTGGAATGTCTGCTTCCCTCGCAGAGAATAGCAGGCGACCATTAAATTGCCCTGCGCGTGCACAGTAGCAGAGCAGCAAACGTGCAGACGACCGGTCTGAATCTCATCATCATTGATAATTAGCATAGTGAGTCAGAGCAGCAGAAGTTATCATCCTTAGATGATTCAGAAGGGAACTGATTTTGGCATTTTGTTTGAAAGATTTAGTTTTGAAAAAGATCGTCTGCTCGACAAAGCTCGATGAGTAACTCGTATTTATATCAGAATGTCGGCGCGCTTTGGGCATGTGGCACGCCGGTTGTCTCCTCTTTAACTACCAACCAGCGTTGCTTTATTATAATTTACCAGACAGCGTCTGTAACAAGTAGAAATCACGTTCTGTTAAATATCTCGAAAAATATCCAAACTCAGTTTTGATGCCTGCACGGATTGCTTTTAGCAGTGTTGATTTTTTTTAAATAAGTTATTTGTTAAAGATCGTCAGAACGTTTTTTTTCTTTTTAGAGTTGCAGTTTCAGTACACATTGTACCCCATGCCATTGTGTGGGGAGGAAAACAGTCGTGTAGCATTGTTTGGTGTGAGCCTTAAACAAACAACTTTGAGACTAGATATACCTTATTTTAAAAAAATAAAAGCGTTTGTCAGACTTTGTGTTATTGATCATAGTTTTAATAGTTTTATATTTTTTTTTTAGGATGCTAGCAAGGCCATGCTCAGCCAGCACAAACTCAAATTAGAACAGAAAATTTTATGCCATACTTTTCCAATCTGTAAAAGGAAAACTTGTCTCTGTTAATTTTTTTTTTTTTTTTTTTTGCTTCAATAGAAATGTTTTAATTTCTCTGAACTAAGAAATTTAGTAACTGAAATGCATATCATTGCATTTGTCACTGATCATACATATGATACTTTTAATAAAATCAGAATACACATTAGAAGGCCACAATGTTTTTATATACTGTGTATGCAGGAATAATCTATGTCATATTGATGTAAAAGTGAAATATGACCATTTACTAAACATACAGTTATCTGTAGCTATTGGAAGTTATAAAATGATTTGCAAATGTATTTATAAAGCAAGTGAATGTCATACACCTGTCCATCCACAAATATTTTTTCAAATTCTTTCATTAGTTGATGTTACAGCTATAACATTAAATGCTTTAGACATGTCAGTTAATTATACAGGAAACATAATTGTTTTTAACTTCTACTAAAAAATCTGTAGTTTTATTGGTAATTGTTGTAATTTACTTGCAACATCAACACATGAATAAGTTTCATTTATTTATGGAACTCGAAGATGTTAGCATGTTTTTTTCAAGAATAGTCCATTCATACTGTACTGTCAGCAATAATTTTTTTAATTAGTGTCCAGAAACAGAACTTTAGGTGTGTATAACTTGAGACTTTTATAAGCTGCAGCTGGTCTTTTAGGATATCACCTGCTCTCAGGAGTCAGATCACATTTATTTACTTCTAGTGCAAATCTTTTTGTCTTAGGAAACTGAAACTAACAAGCTGATGCCGGAATATTTGAATGTGTTGGAAGGGGTGGGGTGGGGCACATAATCGAGGAGTTGGGGAGGTAACAGTTTGTGTTATTTACTGCCAGGAGATATACTGACATGCATCCTCTGTTTCATTGTAGCATAGAGTCAATCCAAGAAGTTACGGTGGCTTTGTAAGAAGTTGAGGCTGTAATGATGTTTCCTGTTCCCATAATTATACCTTCAGCACAATTCAGTTACATTCTCAGAAATAACTAGCCTGGGAAAATGAAAACAGTAACATCACATAAACTATTTCTGCTTGTTTTTTTAACCCATTAGACTAGACATAATATTAATTGTAAACCCTGTTGCATTAGTATTGAGTGATCAAAGGTCACATGACTATCATAACGATCTAGGCCTAGTGTGTGAAAACAGAATAATGTTTGCCATAATTTCTGTCATATCTTGTTGGATTTTGGAGCTTTTTGGGCCACACATCACATTTTAATTTGTAGTTTTGAAATGAGAAAAATGACCATTGCTCCTAATGCAATAAAATGTAAGTTATCTGGCAAATTAAAACATTCATTTGAGAAAGATTTGCCTATGTCACTCTTATTCAGTTTTGATAAAATATTGTTATCAGTTGATAACGTAAAGAGCAGGCACTTAGCTACAGTGACAAGAAGTCAGCAGTACTTATGCCATTAACTGCAAATGTTACATGGACTCCGAATTTTATGTAAAATAATTATTCCAAGTATTTCTTCAACTTTTATGCAGAAATAACCACAGACAACGTGGTATTTTAACAGTATTGGTGTAACCCTTAGAACTGCTTGCGCTTTATATGACATTATGAGCACAGTTAATCCTTGTTAACACCAAGAGGTTAGGTCAGCAAATTTATATTGCCTTTTTAAATTCCTCTTGCATTTATGTTGTTTATCATACACTTTAGCTTCTCTTGCCTATGTTATGTATGTTGGTCTTGGGTTGAGTTACACAGTACACTTGTTTTAACTCACATTTTTCAATCTGCCATTTGGACTTGTTTACATCTTGTGGCCTTGGATGCATAGCTAATGTACTTTGGGACCAGGCTGGGATGTCAACACTGTCAGTAGCAGTATGTACACACAACCTCCCATCCCTAGTACTTCCCCCACATCCTGGGCAGCTTGTGAGAATAGTAAGGCCATGAATGATTACTGGTTCTAGATGTGAATGATTACTGCATGTATACTGATCCTAGACATAAATGATTACTGGTCTTAGAGAGTGACGATTTTAGCTATGACAGAAACGGACATATAAAGGATTGTTTGGAATATTCCTTTTGACAAAGTCTACTTGTACATCAAAATGTCTATGGTGTCTGAAGACAGCATCATTTGTGTGAACATTTCTGTCTTCATGCAGATGGTTTAGACTTTAGAGGTTTGGAGGTTTATATTGATACAAATATTTCACAACGTATTAGCATTATACACGATGATGAAGAAAGGAGGTATAAATGAATAAACACTTTTCGTTGAAATGATTTTAAAAGTGGAGATAAAAATGTGAAACTGGGGAAGTGAATCCAACAAGGCGAATATAGCCCCGTTCTCACGATGGGCACGCATGTGAATTCTTTCCACTGCGAGGGCGTTAAAAAGTAGAAGGGGGGAGAGGTGAGACGCACGCGGGCTCCAAGGCTGCACTAGAACGAACAGGCGGTGATGGGAAGTTTTGTGTAGGAATGTTTGAGCGGTTTTCAGCCGTGTGTGCTGTAGGAAGGCGTGGAACCCCACACAAGAATGTGTAGTGGAGGTGTAACACACACTTGCCAAGGATGACAGATCTCGAGGGAGGCAGAGACGGTTATTGTCCCAGGGAGATGGGAGAGACTTCCTCTTAGAGGAAGAAAGGACTTGATGTTAGCTTTTACAGCAGACATAATTTCACTTTTTTGAAAGCGTGCTTGTTCTGTAACATAAAAACTGGAGGGGTGGTGATGGGGGGACACGGATGTGGACGAGAGGGAGAGGAATGAAACGAAGTAGTAAAGGTCACAACGTTGAGAGAAAGGTCAATTTGACGAGTGTCGGGGAGTGAACTATTGCACAGGCTAATGCACTCTTCCGTTTTGGTCACACAGATATGAGAATTTTTTTTTTCCCGAGGCCTTAGACGTTTAGGAAATGGTCGTGAATTTCTCTTCCTTGTCTCAAACAACAAAAATGCAAGACAAGAGTTGGCTGAAACCGATTGCACTCTAGTGTAGCTGTTGTACACTTGGACTGGAAAAAGACTTTTGAATAACTGCGCATATAACAGTTAAGAGGTTTTTACGTGTTTATGGGTTCGCTTTTCTGGAATCGTCATTCCATCCAACCTGGGTACTTCAAGCATGTGTGGTGTTGACCTCGTTCAATTTTTGCGCAGGTCGTATTAAAGACTTCAGGTGTGATTCATGTCTGTGTAGTCTGGAATGTGTGTTGCTCATTACTGCGCAGACATGGGGCAGTCAAGACAGGAAAACAAACTCTTGGCACAGTAACGAGGGCCATGCAGCCTCTGGAGCTTGAAACACGAATGATGCTAAGGTCGCACGAAAAGTAAGAGGAAATAACTGCGTATGTCGTCATGGCTGTCGAGGGAGCTTGGGTATGATTTCACACCCGTGCACGATGGTCGGTTCATGCACGCGCGCGCACACGCACACACAGGCTGAGGAAGGTCGGGGCAGGGGAAGTTTACGAGAACCGCTCGCTAACACTGCGGGCGCACGCGCGCGCGTACGTGTCCTCGTGAATCATCCCCACTGTGAATCAGTGCTGCTGATTCTCCCCGCTCGTGGTTGTCAGAACCTATTCTCGGGTTTCACATCTTCCCCAGAGATTAGACAATCCACAGGCTCTCCGGTATGCAGTAGACAGCCTTCGCTGGAATTGCCAGTCGACTGCTTCCATCCCTGGATGCACTAAGAGCCTTAGAAATGGTTGAGGGCTAGGTCCATGCGTTGTGACCTCCGCCCTCTATAAAAGCTCATTAATTTTTGTTTGCGTTAGATTTACGCCCAGCATTTCATCCTTTCCTCCATTATAGTTTTATGTATGTCCTGTTAATCATCTCACTAATTACAACTTTTGTAAATACTCTGGCATAGCAGTCGATGTGGTAGTAAAACAGATGCAATGCAATCTACACCTTTCCACCAATCAGCTTTTCTCAGAGTAATAACATAACAAGTGCTTCTGGTGAGACATATTTGTGTTATTGCCTGATAATCTTTAGGAATACAAAGAAAACACAATCTCCGTAAACAAATTTTTTTTTTAGATTGTGCCCCACATTTTTCATTAAGAAGGAAAATAAAAGTTGCTTAAATGTGATGTAGAATTGTTGTCGTTCTCATAGTTGAATACATCCTTGTATCCCTGTCCTCCGTGTATCCGTGCAGAAATCTTCGATTTTTAAATACTAAGTTTCTTTTAAAAATTTTATAGGTGTCTAGGTAGTCTAGTGGAGAGAAGCCTGGGTCATGTTCTCTCAAAACTTGCTGTATATAACGCTTGACAGCGCTTTATTGTAAGAAAAAGATTGATTGGTCAGCACACGACCTTAGAGATAAGGACCTTCCCCCTCTCCAAAAGCAAACGTGGACAAGGGACAGAAAAACTGTTTTTAAAAACATTCTTGGGGTAACTTCCGGTTTCCTAACGTTGAAGACTGGAAAACTGAATTAATAGATATAGATTAATTAAAAGATATAGATTGCCTAGTGGAAGAGCTGCTGGTTGAGGTGGCTTCTAGATACGAGAAAAGACATCGACGCGTCTGTACCATCAAAATGTTAAAGACAAGATTTTATTCCCATGTGGTCGACAGGATATACGCGAGCGACCCTGTACCCAGGCTCCGCTCGCTCGGTCGGGTCGCGGAGACAAATTGCTTGTTGCTGGTCGTGACATTCCGGGGACCATGGGAAAAAATAAGAATCAAGATTCCTAGGATACTGAGCTCACCATCCATCTGTAAAGGCGTTCACACACTCCTTGCGACATGTGGTGTGGAAAGGTCGCAGCGAGTTTTTATTTTAGAATTTCCCCGTAAAAAAAGGAAAACATCGGCACCTTTGCTGAGGCAGATTTGCATATTCATGACAGACAGTGGTTGGCTTGTTGGGTATGCCTACCCACATTCCGAGTACTCGCAGCCTCTCTGTCTCTCTCTCACACACACCGGCAGATGCAGAGGAGTTGGGTGGCAGCTTCAACTCCCACAGCACCATCCTTGCACGCGAGACGAGTCCGCGACTGACCCAGTTAATTAGCCAACGGCTGCCGCTACGCTCCCTGATTAACGCTCCAATCCATATTTCCGGCTGCATCGTTACGTCACTTGTACCCGACTGGACCTGGAGATGGCAGTTGGGAATAAAACGGTGGGGTGGGGAATAAAGTTGGGGGCCAGTCGGGTGGACGCTTGTCTGGGCAGTCCGTCATTCGCTTCGGTGGAGAGGCCGGTTTTCTCGTTCCCGGCATGCTAGAGGACGCTGCAGCAACGTCTCGTTGCCATGGCGACGGCGATCTCTTCCCCCTCCTTCCTTCCCCCAATCGCCAGGGAGCTCCCTTTATTATTCACGGACTACAAGACTCCGAAGGTCGTCAGCACTTATGCCATTTACCGGGGAGAGGGGTTGGGAGGGGTAATGATGCTCTTTACCTCCTTTTGCAGGGAATCACGTGATGTTGCTGGCAGCAGGGAGTGGGCTGGCATGTTCGCCGAGGGTACTTGCGGTCGCGCTCGGACACGGTTCTCTCCAGACTGGCGGCGTCTTCGCCGGCCGACCCTGGGGTCAGGATCGGTGGGTCGGCGCGGATGTCTGCCACGTGTAGCGCGCGGTCCTATGGCAGCATTCCTGGTAGCAGACATGCGCAGACGGCGTAAACCTACTTGTGACCGCAACCATCATGTTGCCCGCAGCATATATACATATTAATGCTCGATAACAACTCTGCTGTCAAATTCTTACAAGCTCAGATGTGATAATAATTATATAAGGATCCGTTTTAGAAAGCTGCACAGATTGATGAAAGGATGGTAGCAAAATATTGTCAGGGCTGACTGTGGAAAAGAAAACTATTTTCCCAGATAGAAAACTAAAAACTCGCGTAAAAAAACAAGCAAACAAAAAAAAAAAAACCCGCATTTGGGCAGATGTGATACTACGATTATTTCCAAAAAAAAAAAAATATAAGAAAACTTTTCATAGTTTTTTTAGGTTGTTTATGTATTTACAAAATTAAAGCTATTTGATTACTTATCCACATATTACTTGTTTGTTCTCAATGCACCTCATCCCACGCTTTCTGTTGTTCCTCAAATCCTGACAGTCCTTCCTTCCATGGAAGGTTTCTCTACGATGCACATATTTCCATATATTTTCTTGCCACACCACTGGTGTCTTGCCACATAATCTCTATGGATATCAATGTTTTTGCAAATATACCCTCATAAATACCCTTGGTGGCAAGGGAGGAGGAAAAGTTAGTTTCTCTTTGCCTATGGTGATTGAGGTCATTAGTGTAGTTTGTTATTGATATTATTTTAAGCATTGTGTTGTTTGAGTGATCAGAATCATACTTTGCTCTGACTGAATATTACTTCGTGTCGACTTAGGTTGTCGGGTGGGTGTTATTAAGACCACCCTAGTGATGTTTCCCTCCCAGCCCCAGCATTCTAAACCCTGACTGTTGTGTCGTGTCAGCACTGCTAACTAGGTTCATTGGGTTGCCCTCCTACACTGATTGGCTGATTAAAGCTGATTATCACACACCACTTGTAGCTGCTAACCCCCTACACTTTATTTCGTATTGTTTCCACAAGTAATCAGCTGATTTTTCTAGAATCTTTAGTCGTTAGGTCTTCACTGAAACTCCACTGAAACTTTCAGCATATTTATGGTACTTGAACATTTCTAGTCTTTCGCGCAAACTTCATTTTCCCCTTCCCCAACCACTCACATCTCCCTCACTATACATGTGATCTGAAAAATAGTAGAAGTGGTGCTCGTGGTCGTCATCATCGTCCATTTCCCAGTCATTCGCCATCGAGTCGTTCTATTTGCCTGTCGGAGACTAGTGCTCTCACCCTACTAACCAATCGCATTCAATCCCATTAAATCCCATTCTGTTGGCACAGTGTGGTCCACTGTGGTGTGCAAGCACTCCTCGTCCTCTCCAAACTGTTCCACGACCGGAAGTCTTTTACTGTCTGCATGCCTCCCGTTTATCCTCATTAGTCGTAATAACCATGACATCTTAGTGTGTGGTTGTTGACCTCGCTAACCCGGCAGTTGTGTGGGCGTGAGCTTATGCCAATCCTATCTTACAAAATCAGAAGATATCTGAACTTCCCTGTACCAATAAGTAGTCTGTAACTAGAAACAATTTGAAAGAAGTTTCAGCCACGAAATATCCAAGAAAATGGCATCAGCGTGGTCCTTTGAGCAATAACATTGACAGTGATTCCCAATAAATGTATGTTTGCGAAACCGGTCTTGTTGGTGTCATCTGGGATTAAGGGGTAAATAAAAACTAACAGCCTAACAACTTGATTGTGGGGATGTTTGTGGTGTAACTGCAGACTGGTGCATGCAGCCATTCGTTCAGCTGGGGCGCTCAGGGTTACCCAATCCTTTCAAACAGATGCCTTTACCATCCAAACACTCCATCACACCCTTTTCATATCTTCCCTTTATTATTTGATTTCTAAACATTCCAAAATGTTTCATTAATGACAATATGTTATACAAAGGGCGATGTATTCTTCAGGAGTACAGCTGGTGGTGCGACAACGACCGGCTAGTGACCCGTCCACGCTGTCCCTCGCACCCGATATCGTAGAACCTCGTGAAAGTCTCGTTCGCTCGTATTGATCTCCCTTCCAGCTCCTCTCGGGCTTCTGCAGAGTCTGGCCACAGGCGGTGTCACACCGACCCTGATGCCAGGCGGAAAGACGCAGAACTTACGGCCTAGCGCACAATCAATATCTCATTCCGGGTGCAACCAATGGCCGTAGAACCAACACCATACAGCTTGGTGTTGTCCGAGAACTTGCTAGGGCTGTGTGCGTGTTTGTTTGTGTGTGTGTGTGTGAGTGTGAGAGAGAGAGATCTTAGAGAACATGGAAGAGGATGAAAAATTGCATTAGAAGATGGTGCGAGAGAAACAGATAAAATGCGTGGAAGGAAAGCACTTGACCTTGGTGCCGGTCTGGCTGCCCTCGACTACCCCAGAGCTGAGCAGAGACTCACTTGCAGTGTTGGTATGTGCGACTTCGTTCCACATTATAGTTAAAATCCTTCATACAGCCCTAGAAGGTGAGAAGATATGGCATAGCAGCGCCAGGAAAGCTTGATACAAAGTATTCATCATCGCCATCCAAGGTGTAAAGCACGAGAGTGACCCCAGAGGTTGAGGGGGAAACGCGATGATGGTCCCAGTGACAGAAGCAGTCGCTGTGAACTCCGGCATTTTCCCGAGCTTCCAACTCGAGTGTTACAAAGCAGCCAGCAGAGGTCCACCCATAAAGGGTTATTGTCTCCAAGCATCATTGTCCTGTTCATCACCTCATCGCCCGCTCCCTGCTTCCTGTTCATGACAGCAGTTTGAGTAGGTCAAAGGAAAAGTGCATGTTTTGTGTCGCTCAGAAGACAGCAGCCTGCAAAATTTTGTTATTTCTTCATTACCTCCTCCCCTGCTAGACAGTAAAAGTAGGTGGTTGTGAAATGTCAGCAAAAATAAAAAGGTGCAGAAATATTATCTATTCCATAAACAAACAATAGACACGGCCTCATGTGCTTATAAAACTTATTCTGGAGATGGCTGGAGGCAGGAAGCTGTGGAAGGGCAAGGGAGGTATGAGATGCAATGGTTCTGGTTCCATGGATTCCGGTTCCTGTCAGTGGTATATCTTCATGCCATCTACTTCTAAACAAATTTACTTTTTCTAGCGGTTTACTATTTTTGTAGAGAGAATAATAGCAGTTCCATTGTGTTTAAACATTTTCAAAATTAAAAAAAAAATGTGCAGGAAGTCGTCATTTGGACATGCACCATCATGGCAGTCAGGAGGTTAGCATCACTGACTCAGACATTTAATAAAGTGCCATAAGGCTTAGAATGGAGAAGCAGACCACTGGTTGTAGTGGCAGTAGGAAGACAGATGTCAGCGCAGGGTCTAATCTGACAGCCTGTCAATAATGGCCGCTGTAGTTGTGTGGCCTGCAGTTTGGTCACAGCAGCCTGGCCAGACATCCGGCGACAGGGGCAAGGCATTTGCCTACCCTCCCCTGTCCTAGCAAAGATTGAATGGGCATGGCAGGATGTGTCCCCTTCCTACTCTGCCCCCTTCCTTACGCCCATTAAACTAAACTATGATGTGGCACTGTGTAGGCCAGTTCAGTTGGTGTTTGTGTCAGTATGTTGTTTAGTATTTGGTCATAGAGTCAATCAGCAACATGTAGAGGTTGTCTATAAGATTACAGTTGCTACAGTACCAAGACCAGTATGATTTGGGTGGAGATTCCCTTGTTTGTTGTTTTAAGATTTTAATATACTCAGACATGTCAGTTTGTCTTGTCTAGGGGAAGGTGACCTAAAAAAAGGTGCTAAAAGGTAATTGAACAGGTAGGCTGATAATATATTTTTGTTTCAGTTTCAATAGTTGACAGCTTTACAGAGAAAGATCTTCAGTTCTCTGTCTTTGTTTAGATAATCTTTCACTGGCTGCCTGCATGGGAGTCTGTATATTAGAATAGTGGTTTGTAACAGCCAGAGGTAGGTAGGTGAGATTAATGAGCACCCACCTACTTGCTAGTTATTCGTGATAAGTGCCTTTTATTGTGTGTTTAGGCCCAGTCTTTTTTGACCTTTTCAGGTCCATCATTTCAACCTCCCATGTTCTGTAAGGCCCACCCATAACCTGGCCTTTTGTCTCCCTGGACAGCATTTTATGTGTTTGTGTGAATGTGCCTGCCAGAGAGAGAGAAAGGGGGAGAAGAATTCATGAAGTTAAGAGAACCAGAGCAGTGGCTTACACAGGACCAGTTGCTTCACTAGTGTACCCTAGTCAATATCTGACAGCACTGTCTGGTTCAGCAGCCACTTAAAAACAGCCAATGAAAGGGTCTATCATTGATTTTGCCCTTCTTGTAACCAGCAGGTTTTCCAGGCTTTCTCCCTAGTGAATAAAATTTCTACATGGGTAGAAAACCAATATGTATGATATTGATGAAAGCAGACAGTATTATTTTGTATAATGCAAATGAATGTATATGTTATCAGATCCTGTTTCTTATGAATATTATATATTTGTAAAATAAATATATGAGTCATGACACTTGCCCGGTCAGTGACATTAGCATTTGACTGTCACAGGTGACTTGATTCCTAGGTGTTACATGTGTTATGGTGAGATACCATAATAGTAATTGAGAATACTTCATTTTTTGGTTAATGGATAAATAGGCTGACAAGCTTCTTGATGACCTTTATCTGGCACTTAGCCACAGTCAACCATGCACCTGCCAGTCACTTGTTCGTTAGAGAGAGAGAGAGCTTAACAGATGCATCTTAGTACTGATAGTATTTGATTTAAGCAGTATTTCCAAACACATTCCAAAAAAGTAAAAGGCGAAAGATGAATTTTCATAGACAAGGTAGCAGTAAATTAATGAATAATTAGGATGTGACTAGTGTAATGCAAAGAAACTTTTACAAATTTAGTTTTTGTCTGAAAGTGGCTGTATTCTTCCTCTACCACCCATTTCCTCATCATCAGTAGCTTATCCTTAGCCTCGTTAACCAAGAGGAGTGGCTTAGTATAGGCCAGGGAAATCACATGTCACTATTCTTGGTTTCTGTTTCTTTGGGATCTGCTCAGCGTTTGTCCTGTCTAGTTCTGTTGTCAATCACATCTCTAAAATCATATCTCACACACACACATACCCTACACATGCATTCATATTATCTAAGTTCAACCAAATTTGATATGTCTTCAGTTTCACATCTGTAAGGGTGGCGCGTTCTGAGTTGACTTTTACCCAAATATACGGATCGTTAATGTGGAGGAGAAATCCAGAATTTTAGACTACTTAAAAGCATTCAGTACTGGGGAAAACCAGTCAAGTTTTTATCTGTAGTTAAGCCCATTTCTATTGCCTGTTATGCAGTATTGATTTCATGCTTCTGCCTTCAGGGCAGCAAACCTTCTGCATAATAATTGGTGTAGACACACAGCTGATGAATCCCACTGATACAGCAGAGAAACTATTTTACGATGTATTCCAAGCATAACTACTGTATGCATGCACACCTGTTTGAAACTGTATGTAAGCTGCTCTGCATAAATTTATGCATTCATGTAGATGCTCGGCAAAGTCATATGTCTAATTGTGTCAGCAAGATGGGAAATGCTTAATATCATTAGTTACTGTGGTCATTTGCTAATCCTCACAAAATAATTTCATGGCAGCTTACTCTTGATACAAAGTATGGAGAAGAGGTTAATCTTGTGAGACTCTTGTAATACGTATATTAGTAATAGTCATCAAATGAAAAACTAGATTGTTAGAAATAATGTTTTAAGTGTTTTATACTTACTCTTTATGCTAACAAGCATTAACAAATGTGTGACTTTCTGTTTTTTAAATGCTAGTAACAATTTTGTGAGAATAATGTAAAGACTGGAGAGAATATTGTTTTAGTGCGCACATCATTGCTGTCTTCACAAAGAATTGTTAAACAAATATATTATGCTGATTTTTCCCCCTGTATAAAAATATAATGGGTAAATCAGGAAAAAAATAATATTAGAATAAATAATTTCAGGAATTGTACTGTTCTTGCTGAAGGTGCTACAATTTTCTTTACATTCATCTATATATTTGGATGGCCATTTGTATATTGCAGTGGTGCTGGTTACTGGGGCGACAGGGTACATTGCATCCCATGTCATCAAACAGCTGCAGGAGGCAGGGCACATGGTGCGAGGCACAGTGCGAAGCCTGTCAGATGAAGCCAAAATCAAACACCTGCAAGATCTTGCCCTGAAGCTACCTACAAGCTGGAACTAGTAGAAGCAGATCTGACAAAACCAGAATCTTGGGAAGCGTAAGTTAATTGAAATGTATCTTCTTTGAAGCAGCATGGCATATTCACTATCTTTAGCTTTCACTCCACATGCAGAGGGTATTTCCAGTGAGTGAGAGATTGTGTGTAGGGTGTCTTAAAACTTTTGCTAAGGCAGCATGTAGGTGCACAACACTCATATGCTCATGAAATATAGATACAAACTGTGGACTGTCCCTGATTTCTGACATCCAGTTTTCAAAAGCTGAATTTAGAAAAGCATATGTTTTGTGAAAGCAAAAAACTGGTTTATGCAAGGTTTATACACATCTGCTTTCCTTCCACCAAATTCCACAAACACGATTCTTTATCTTGCAAGCCAAGCACTAGCCTACATCTCTGGCTCACTTTTGATCAAACTCAACATTTTCAAAGCTTTAATGCCCACACTGTACCTAACCCTAATCCAGCCTAATCTTTCTAACCCAAACCCTAATCTCCATCTTTTGTTGTCCTTTGTTTCTATATAGTACACAGTAGATAAAAGACCACAGACAGTAAAATGTTATGTTATTTTTTTATAAGATTATTCAAGTTATCCATTCATGCTTCTTGCAATATCAGAATTGGTACACCATCTTGCAAGCAAGGTACTTACACTCACTGACCTCATGCTATTTCAGAGCAGTAAAAGGCGTAGCTTATGTCATCCATGTGGCAAGCCCCTTCCCCAACTCCCAGCCTAAAGATGAGAATGAAGTTATTCAACCTGCTGTTGAAGGCACTCAGAACATCTTAAAAGCCTGTGTTGCTGCCAAGACAGTCAAGCGTGTTGTTCTCACAAGCTCGTGTGTTGCTGTCAATTGTAAGTTTTTTTGTCTTTTGTCATCTGATGCATTTTTTTATAGAAAAAAATAGTTTACAGCATTTCTGCAAATACAATGTACAAAACAAGCTATTTCCAACAGGTGGGACTTAGTGAAAGTGGTCTTCAAAAGTATTTTTATTGTTTTAGTTTGTTTATTAGGTGTCATAACATGCATTAACATTGCTGGCTATTTGTTTTACACTCATTCAGATTTGCTTGTCATCATCATAAGTTAACATTTCTTTTCATTAATTAAATAAAAGACATTGATAAAGCTTAGAGGAAATAGCAAAATTTCTCATAAAGAAGATGAGACATTTTTTTCATCCTAAGGGAGCAATCAGTCTAGTGACAAGGTCCACACTGAAGAAGACTGGAGTGATGTCGAAACACTGGATGCATATGCCAAAAGTAAGACACTGGCAGAAAAGGCAGCATGGGACTTTATCAAAGAACTCCCAGGTGAGTTTTGCTATCGTCATCCATCATCTTCATAATAGTCTTTGACAGTCTGTCACAGGTACACTAGTAAATGACAGCTAGATGGTTGACCAGATAGATTTGGACATAACTCAGTTTATTCAGTTGTTTCTTGTGGAAAAAATTAAAGATGCAAAGCAAAATATCAAATGGTTCAATTCCAGTTTCTTGTTAAAATGGCATTGAAAATATTTTTTGTGCTTTTTATGATTTACTTAAAACAACCTTTATTTTTATCCTTGGGAAAACAGAAAATAAAACACGAGTATTTTTACATTTTTTTCATTATCTTGACTTTATCTACTTATATATTCAATAATTATCATCATCAGTAAAAAGTAATGAGATTCATGGCTGTAGGTGCAATAAATGTAAGTGTTTCTCTGTATGTAGAGCATGGCTTGTGGAGAGCAAAGCCAACTTTTTCTTCATACCACCTTTAATTTCCCGATAATCAAGTTTCCATTTGTGCTTGGTGGGTAGGGAGAGTTTTCCCATGACAGACTTGAAGCAGGGCCCTAATCTAGCGAACATCTGCTTTGGAGTTGAAATCACTAACAACAGGGAGTCATTGTTATAAATCAGTGGTACATTGTCTCTCTTGGGAAATAATGGAAAACATTTTGTCTCCATAGCATCAGATTGGTATCCAAATCTTGGGTATATTGTTTTATGTCACTTACCCAATGCCATCTTTGCCACCAGTTTATAATTTTTGCTCCATGCTTAGTAGTTAAGACTCTCTAGAAGAAAGATTTCCCCATGTTGCCTCAGGGGTAACAATTTACCCTTTTCTTCATACCTACAGTCTCGATTATATGTCTTCTACTTTTTGGGGTGCTGTTGTTCCATTTGTTTGCACATATCAGCCTTATGTACTTGCATACCTTTTTCTTGTGCAGATGAAGATAAAATAGAACTGGCTGTCATAAATCCTGCATATGTCATGGGTCCTGTGTTGCATGGCTCTCAGTGTACTAGCATGGAGGTGAGTGAGATCTTTGAGATTTTTCTATTGAATTACTATTGTTTACTCTCGGATAGTACTTCATTCTAACCTTCATGTTAACGACTCCATATTACACTGTTTATAGTATCTACATCCCTTCCTATGTTCATACATTGCTTTACATTCTACTCTTATACCTCATCTTTATGTTGTTCTATACATATTTCACTGTCCACTGTTATCTTTCAGTTATTATTGGTCTGTGCAGAGAGTGCAATCTATCTTGGTCATGATGCTTTGCATTATAAGTGCTTATTATTATTATTAATATGCTTTTAAAAAATTGCATGCTACAAATTTTATAATTATGCCATATTTACACAAATAACAAGCATAGAAGAATAGCAGGATTTCAAAGCTTTGTGCATTCATGAACCATCCTTTGTGAACAGGTATTGAAGCGACTGTTGGAGAGGTCCTTGCCAGCTGTACCAAAGTTAAACTTTGCCCTGGTAGATGTTCGAGATGTGGCTGCTGCCACATCAAGGCCATGACCTTGCCAGAGGCTGCAGGTAGGAATCTTCATTTTCTCTCCCTCTTAAATCTTTGATGCATTTGTGCACCACAGGTATAATCCATAACTCACCCACTGAACCAGACATAGATTGACGTTTTTAAACAAGCTTTAAAATTACAACTGGAAACGAAAGGGCACATTTTCTGTAAGAAAACGATTTTTACTCTTTATAGCCTTACATTAATCAGAATATCTGGATTGTGGATAGGGAGGTGGAAGCAAATAAAATGAAATGATAAGGAGAAATTAATATAAAAATGTTAAGGATTTAAAGGATAAAGATGTAATTAACACTTTACAAAATATTTGCAGGAAACAGGCATCTGATTGTGAACACCAACATGTGGATGAAGGAGATGGCACAGATTTTGGCCAAAGAATTCAAGCCTCAAGGTGGGTGATGTATTCATGTAATTTTAATATTTATCAGTCTTTAATAATCATTATTGGTTTATATATTTTTATGTTTATCTGTGGCCAGAAGGTGATGATTGAGTCAGTTCATACATATGCAATATTACTTTGGTTAAGATGATTGTCCAGTGAGCTCTCATTATTTGTGAATTAGATGTGCTGTTTAGCACCATTAGGAAAAACCATGAAACTGCTCTGCTGACTGCTTTTCTTTTAAGGTGCTTTTTAGACAATAATAATTGTTAAATCTTATTTCCCTAAGGCACAGAGAAAATATCAATAAAAACTGTTCGAGCTGTGTATTTGAATTTAAGTTTTGCACCTTTACTGATGCTTGTGCATGTGCATTGGCAGTTCAAGGGAGGACATTGCTAAATGTGTGATTTTCATTTGCACAGGCTATGGAGTACCGACAGTGAACTGTCCCTACTTTGCGCTTTACTTATCTTCAGTCTTTGATAAGACCATCAAAATGATCCTTCCTCAGATCAACAAGGTCCACAAGTTTGACAACAAGCGAGTGAGTCATCTTGTAGAATTATCAATACCTCATAGACCTACTAAAGGGAGACAAAAATAGTTATGGAGTAGCTTTTGTTGAAAAATCTCTTATTTTCCCAAAAGGCTACTTCAGCCATTGAAGTGAAGTGGAAATGTGTGACTGCTGTGAACTATAGAACCAAGGAAGGGAAGACATTAGACACTAAAGTAAAAGGATTTAAATCCCTCTTCTGCCCTCATTGTTTCATAAGAAAAGACTGAAGGTACTCAGACATTCTGCTTTTTAAGCATGCTAGATTGTCAGGGAAAATTAATGCTTTTGCTTTGGATAAAAGAGTGAGTTTGATTGACCTAACTTAAATGTTCTGTGTGTAGATGAAGGAAGTTCTGGGCATTGAGCCCCGTGATGCTAAGGAGACCCTCATTGACATGGCCTACAGCCTTATAGAAAGTGGCTTTATCAAGCGCACGAAGAAATATCGTGGCCCAGGTGGCATAGAGGTGAGTTGATGATGGTGGTGGTGGTGGTTAAGATATTATAATAGTTGCAATGGCCTGGAGACTGAATAATATTTGCTGGGATGGATATTGTCTATAATAGATTTGTGATTGATTTAGAAAAGTCGGGGTAAATATGTGCACATGTATGTGTAGTAAACCACTTTTAAATAATTAAGTGTGTTGCAGTGTTCAGTTATCTGCATAAAACAGTGGAAACTATAAAATTGCTTTTTTGTTTTGCTATAATAGGAACCCAAAGCAGAAGAAGGCAAAAAAGAGGAAAAAGAAGTGAAGAAGGAAGAAGGCGGTGAAGAGGTGAAAGAGAATGGTGATGTTAAAGAAGATGAGGATGATGACCTGAAAAAGGAGAGTCAAAAAGAGGATGGGAAAAAAGACACAGATGGACAAACAGAGGAAAAGAAAGAGGAGAAAGCTGATGAGCCAGCGTCGGAGGAGAAAAAAGAAGAAACAGCTGATGCCAAGACGGAGAACTAAAGCCTCATGGGAAATGCTGCAGCACTCATAAATGGATGAGGACAAGGACATGGCTAATTTTCCCCTCATTCTCTTTTTTGTTTTTTTTTTCCTTAAACCCCAGTGGTATGTATGTGTGTGTTACTGTCAGGGGAACATATTCCCTTGTTGACCAAGGCCATTAGGGGTAGGGAAGCTGAAGTCTGTGACTGTCGTAAGTTTACTGCCTGGTGGAAATAAAAACTTATGTCTGCTTTTTCTCCCACTTCCCTTTTCTGTTTTCAAACCTATTTGAAGACCATGATGAATCAACAGCCCAGTGTGATCAGAATCTTTGAAAGATGCAAACAGTATTGAACTTAAAATTCCATGAGCTTTCGTGGATTAATATCTTAAGTAAGCCATGCTTTTGTATTAGTGACAGGAATAGTCAAGAAACATGTTGGTTGGAAGTGAAATTGGAAGTTGCACCAATGCTTAAAGCAACATGCATGTTGTTTCATGTATGCATAGTGTATAATTGTGTCTTCTGAATCAGAATGAACACTTTTTTGCCCCACTTTTCAATATTGCTATTCTGCAATGTTCTTTTTTCTGAGTTAAGGAGATCTGAATGCTGCTCTTTTGGAAATTGGTTTTCTCATATTTAGCACTTGCTTGTGCAACCACTGGCTTTCAAGAACAAAGAAGTTTGCAGCACTTTTTATTGCTGTAAGATATTTTTGTGCAAATGTTTAGTGGATTAGGTTAGTGTATGGTTTATACTAGATAAGAGCTTAGACTGGAGAAGGTTGTGGCAGTCTAATCTGGCTGACACCAGTGCTGGTCGGAAGACGACCACATTTTCAACAGTGATGTGAGCCTTCATTGTTACGGTACTTCAGTCCTTTTTAAATTCCAGAGGTTTAAAGAATACAGGATCATTGATTCCTTCCTTCACTGCTGTCAACTGACAAATGGTTATGCTGGCTCATCAGTAATGGTTATTAAAAGGACAACTGGATAATACACAGCAGGCTTTTCACTTAGGCTTGTCTTGAGTAACGGTAAATATTGTTTAGAAAGTGGGCAACACATGGGCTTTTATCTGGGATCTTAGACTGATATTTTTACTTTATTGTTATACATTGATGAAGTGACTTTCCATGATGAAAATATGGTATGTTCATATTTTAGTGGAGTTATAGAATATTTACTGTATACAACACGCTGTTTTTTTTTTTAAATTGGTTCTTATGATGGCATTGTCATTAGTGTAGTAATCAATGCTTTTAATGACAGTTTGGACTTCAGTACCTTACCTTGATTTGAACCACCACAGACACTTTCAAGGTTTCGAAAATGTGACATTGTATTTTTATATTTAAATTGAGGGATGTTAAGAAATGAGGAAAATATGCATGTGAAAATTATTCCTAAAGAATTAAAGGATGAGGCTTATATCTGGGCAGTAATTTATTTGCAGACAGAACACAGGAACTTATTTAATAGGCGAGAGTGAGATATGGAGTTAAAAAATAGTGTAGATGAAAGACCACAAATATTGTGTTTCTTTTCATCATAACAACCTCCTGTGTTGCAATATTTAATATTACCTAGTCATTTTTATTTTTGACTCATATGAGTATGCTTTATACCAACTTTACATTCTTCAACTGTCAGAACTGTTTTACTAAGGTTTTTTTTAAATAAACATTTTGTAAATAATGTATTTCATCCCAATTATAGAAAATGAGATTAGGGTAGTTTGTTGGGAGTGCAATCTGTTGTTTTTCACAGAAAGGGACCAAAAATTGGTGATGCAATCAAGCTTTACCCTTTTTATTTGTTGTTGACCACAATATGTTGGTCAGACAAGATGGATGGAGTGCTTATATTGCTTAGTAGTCACCTAAATAGTTTTCAAAGCTGGTTCATCTGTAAAGGATTTTTCCTTGGGAAAATATTTCTGGAACCTTGTGATAGCTGTTCTCACATGTCCATCTAATATACAAGGAAGATGAGGTTGAGATGAGAGTACATTTTAAAATCCATGTGTTGAAGTAAAAAGCCACAGGTGAATTTTTAAATTATGCACTTAGGAATATAGTTCATAGGGCTTATCAGTGGTAAATAAATTGGTAGGCTAAGGGACATTTCAAGTAAATTCCTTTAAAACATTTTTTTACAATTTTCCAATGTAATTGAAGACCTACTGAAACTGGACATGGAAAGATCCATTCTTAACACAACTAGCACTAAGATTTTATGTGGGGTTATAGCACGGACAGTTTGTATGAATTTTATGTAATTGTTGATGTACATTGATGTATACACATCATAAGACACAAACTTTTTTTCCAAATCCAATTAATTTGAACCCTTTTTATTCATTTTTACCTGGGATTGCTGGAGAACTTGTAAATACATGTTGTCATTTTGAAAAGTGCTAGTCTATTGTTTTGTTGCTTTGTAAGGGCATATGTCTGTTGTAGGAGTCAGCAAGTACAACAAACAATGTGAGACTGGATGACAACTTTGTACATACTTGTGCATAAGCATCTTTTGCCCCCTTCCCCAATTTTTAAGACTCTGCTTTTTATAAATTTCGGGCAGCAGTCTTCCCTCTTTGTCATCATTTTTTGTTTATGAAAAAGTTTCATTGCAATGGAAATATGCTTGTAATAAAATCATGAGGTAAGGGGTAACATTAACCAGGGTAGATGTTTTCTGGGCAACTGTCATCTTGTTATGCCAAACTAGAGTGTTAAAGCACATTTTCTAAGAGTTTTCTGTCTTAATCTTAATTTAAAACGTTCAGATGTGGCAGATGGTGCTGTATAAGTAAAAAATATTGCTAAAGAATAACATTCGTTCCATGAAGTCTCTTTCAAATCAATTTTAAGCATCTTCCAAGAAGGGCTGTAAAATTTAGTTTTGCGTGGAAAATTCAGTACACACACAAAAAGAGAGGTCTACAAGAAAATAGAACATATTGCTTTACAGTGTACTGTTGCTTTACTGCTGATTATATTTCTGCTGTACGTTAAAGCCATTTTTTGTTATGCTTCTGAATGTTCTCAGTGGCCTTGTATGCCATGCAGGGTTATCATAAAAAGTGTTTTTAGACAGTGGTAAATCAAAATTCTTTGTGATTGTTCTTACTGTGCAGAATCGTAAACATTTGTCCTTTTCGTTTTCTTTACTGTTTTTTCATATTCTTCAGACCATTTCATAGACGTTGAAGCCCAAGCCCACACCAAGAAAAAAACCCAGAAATCCAACAAAACAAAATATAACAGAACATTAATTGTATTAAATGCATGAAGATATTGTGCACAGCAGCGATTTCCAGAAAGTGGAATGCTCTCATGAAACCTTATACTTTGTACTGGTTGCCTGCTAAGTTCTTGAAGATCTGATAATTAAGTTGATGAGCTAAGCATTCCTTTGGTTGCTTGCGGAATGTAACTAAGAAAGTCTGTGTATATCTTGAAGCAAACGTAAAGTTTAAATATTAACACAAGTATTTTTCTACAATCCTAAGTTAGAACATGATTTAAACAACAAACGCAATGGTAACATAGCAACAAGTTGAGGAAACAATCTGATACAGGCGTAGTTGTGTGACCATATAGTTGGTGGCTTGGTACTGGCAATTTCTGCATAATTTATACACAATAAATGCATTGCTCAAACATTTTCTGACTTTCAGAAAGCATGGCTGGCATTATTATACTCTGCACAAATGAATCTGCACATTTGGTGCCGCATTTCAAAATTCCAGATCTTCAACAAGATCTCTTACCACGCTGCTTGCTTTTGAAAGCTGTGATTTGGCACGTTTTTATTATGCTTTTTAACAGTTTCATTTATTTTTCTGTAACCAGTTTGAATGGTATCTTACTGTAATGCAGTTTTTAAGTAACTTTACTTTCATCTGTCTTTTTTCTTTTTTATCAAAGTAGTTTAGCTGCCTGAAGTGAACAAAGAAAGGAGCATTATTAATGCCGGGACTGATTTTATGTAAATGGCATGTTTGGTATCGCATGACAGGGCTAAATATTTGTGCAGATTTGGTTTTGTCTTCTGTGTGTTCAGAGAATCAAAGTATGTCTTTACTGCCTCAGTGCTTGTATTTGTCTCTTATCAATATTCTTTGTTGGTGCTCTTTTCTTTTTCCAACTTGTGCATGAATTTTATGTGCAGGATGACAATTTATTGCTTTGAAAGTGTTGTGACTTTTGTTGGAAGACTTCAAAAATGATTGCCCATCAAAAACCTGCGTTTGCATTTTATATTCAGTATTATCTCTCATATATTTTTTTATTCTGTCATTCTTCTTTCTTGCTTTCTGATGAAGAGAAAAATAAGGGTTGGAAAAAACTGCAAAAGAGATGATGTGATGATAAGCCTTTTTAGTCGTCAGATCAGGAAACAAAAGATATAGAAAACACTTGGGGGAAATAAAAATGTTTAGTGTGAAGGATAAATTGTAAAGAGTGCTGAGGAAGACTGTCATGGAAAATCAGGTCAATTTCAGTCTTCAGAAGTGCAGAAACATTGTATTTCTTTCCAATGCGCCTTTTTTATGAAACATGACTTAGCTAAATATCCAATTCCTCAAATCATGAGTGATATTAACAGAAGTCCATGTGGATAATCCATCATGAATTTTCCCATCTCTGTTACAGAATGTCTGTTTTGGTTCTTTCTGTAAGTTTTGGTTGGGATGTTCACTATCAGTGGGTCACATCTGTATGTGTATTTGCCTTTACTGCATGTTGGCATACTGATAACCATCCATTCAGCCTGGAAGCCATATTTTGTAATACTGTACTTTTACAGTTTGAATCTATGTACAACAATGCCATTGCATGTTCTTTGAAGACTTATTTTTTATTTTGTATTTTTTCAATTTGAACTGGAAGAAACAAAAATATCTTGTGCTGTTTTTGGTCCATTTTCTGTGAGATATCTGTTTTTTAGAGCTGCTTTAAAATGTATCATTCCACTAGCATATTTTTGATTGTTACAGATGTGTGATCTGAAGACAATGTTGCACATTTCTGACCATGTGATGATGTTTGAAGAAAAATGTCTTTGTTGTTTCAGACTTGAAACAGTGCTTGCCATGTGACTTGTTCATAACCTTTCCATCAGCACTGCAGCAAGGCTTAATGCTTCGTCACCATCTACTCACATAAATGAGATGTCATACCCCAGAATAATCCTGCCTGTACATTTCTTTTCCTGTCCCTTCTCTATTCCCTATCCTTGTCCCATCCCATAAACTGCAAACTAGCAGTACAAGTTTTTGTTGGTCATCAGTGTATGTACGAGGCCTCTAATGGTATCCATCATTATTCAGTAGTGATGCTTGCCCATATGACCCACATCAGTGACAAACATCATTCAGGCCTCCAAGGATAAACTAATGATTTATAATGTTAAATTTTTGTCTTTGATATCGGCTTATTTTAAAATGTGATGTGCTGTCACTTCTTCCACTTATCATATTTTAATAATTGTGCTGAAATTGTTGCTGCGTCATCTTGAGTTTGCATACAAAGTAAAATGTCTGCCAGCAGTTGTGTAAAGCAGTCTACAATATTGTGTCTGTACAGTTAACTCGTGAAACCGAATTTGCCAAGTTTCTTTTGGCAGCATGTAATTACCATGCTGAGCTGTCCATTCTGATGTCTTCTTGCCTGCAGATATTTTTCGCCTTGTGAGTGGAAGAGCATACCAACACCTCAAATATTTTCTTGGTATAATTGATAGTGCTCAATCAAAGCTAGCCACAGGTGTTTGTCTTGAGTGTTTGCCTGGGCTATCAGAAGCCACAGTGATGAAGGAGTGGCAGTGGAAGTTGGCAAAGTCATTCATGTTGGACGAGGGTGCTTGTTAGATTTTTCTTGAGGGCTGATGGGGGAAAAGGGAGTGGAGAGTTTTATAACTTCATTTATTTTTACCGACATAGAGCAGCTGCAGGTACTTCTGCTTGCATTTTCGCTGGTTTTCTAAACCAGCAGTGAGAAGGTCACACACCAATTTGGCACAAGCTAGCACCTCGATACTTTTTGGCTTCTTCCAGCCTTCAGTCCATGACATTTGTGCTGAAACCGCATATTAAGGCTGTGAGGAAGTGCCAGTAAGGATTGAAACAAACCTGTCCAGTCAGTAAAATTTAACTCTGCATTTACCCACTTGTTCGTTCCACTTCATTCACTGTCCAAGCCACACTTCTTTCCAACATAAATGCCAGTGAGGAAGGCAAGAATTCATTCTACTCTCGAAAAACATCAATAGTCTGAGATAATGTGACCTAGACAGTGATTTTGTTTTGTTTTTTTAACGAAGGTCTTGATAGGTTTGGAACAAAATTTTCTTGTAGTGCACCCCTTCTCATGAAGTGAGTGACTTTCATCTCACTGCCATGCTGCCTTGAGATTGATCTGTGTACATGCTAACGTCAACTTGCCAAGTTTGTCTGTGGGGTTCAGTAAATGTGGACAAGTTTTAATGTTTACCTGCTTTCCAACCACCGTGTACTGCTTAACCCCATGTAAGCCAGTCATTATACCAACAATTTTTTATTATGATTATGTACTGTCTGCTCAATACATTGTGCATTACGTGAAATAAACTTTTGTTTAGAAAAATATAATTGTTCTTTGTGACCTCTCAGCTGGAAAATATGAACAGGGTTTCATTAGCAGTTCCAGGTAACGATGAAATCTGAAAGAAATTTTAAGTTTTCTGCATCATTTTTATACCTAAATGTAGGATGTGCCATTAGTATCAAAGTAATAAACTAACATTTGAGAGCTAGGAGTGACAATCACTCAAATTTTGACATGGAATTACAAAAACTAGAGATGCTAAAAATCACAGCTGTTATGATATTGGCTATATTTTGTCTGTGCACTTGAAAGAAAGATTTAACAGAGAAAAAAATGCATGTGATGTCAGTCTTTTTATTTCATGTCGTGTTGCTTTATTCTCTGCTGATTGCTTTTCATGTAGTGCCACTGTTTTTATTCATTTTTGCAAGTTTGTTTTGGTTGCATGTCTGTTCCTTAAAAGCTTTTTTTTTTTATCTGCTGATTGAAAGTGCCACAAATGTTTTTGTCGTAGATTTTTATTGCCATCTCTACCATTAGCTTCTGATTCTAATTTCTTGTTCCTGGTTTTCTGTTATATTATCTAACATCAATCCTACCCCTCAAGCTCCCCAGAGGCTGATATTTGATACATGGCCAGCAGCAGAGTGCTATTGGCCTACACGGAGTGCTGGATATTCCTATGAAATGGTTGTTCAATCATGCAGTTTCCTGTATACAGTGGCCTGGCACTAATATTTCCCCTTGTAGGATATATGACAGACGTAGTTATTTTGAACAAGTGTGAGGTTCCATAGTGAAGGAGTCGGAAAATAAATTCTGAATACTTAGTTCATTAACACCAATATTAGTTAAGCTCAATTAATCAGCGTTTTATTTGTCGTAAGCTCACACAGAACATTTAAAAATGAAGGCGATATTGATTATCCCCTCCCACACACACACAAGCTGTTCTTCCCCAAAACAAAATATTAAAAACAAAATAATGATAAAAATCAGTTTATCATTGATGGTTCTGGCTGCCAGTACCTCTTGTATCTTCTGCCTGTGAGAAGGTTGGCAAGTGTATGTGTTGCAGCAGGCTGCAAAGAACCAATTTGTTGATAGATTTTTCTGAGGAACATAAATTTCATATTGTTCATTAATACATTTCTATAGAGTTCGTCATGGCGACAGAGCATGCAGTACTTTTTCATTCGTGCAAATTTCTTGCAGAATATTTCAAGCCTTTTAAATGTTTGAGGTGTCTATTTTGAAACTAAATTCTAAAGAAATTTGATTTAGTATTTCAGCATCAGTCTCAATTAAGGTATAGGAACAAAGTGGAATAAATTTTTATTCGTCGTGTAATTGTATCAATGTCTTTTCGGAAAATATATTTACTGAATCATTTAATGTGTACTATCATGTGTAGCAATTTTTGTTTTTCAAATTAGACCCAGCTGTGCATGTCATCAATGCTATTTGCTGTTTTTCTTATTTTTGTCAGAGACTACTTCACTGCCGGGATTACTATACACTAAAGACAAAGCTGTATTTTATTTACTGGGTGCCATCTACTGGAGGCGTGGGGTGGGAGGCATTTTAGCCAGTCAGTAAATCAAACAGACATTACTATATTCACATGACATTCAAATGGAATATAAAAATTATCCATTGCCCTTGAATTTCAAGGTAATGTGTGGGGCTGCAGGTCATAAACCTTTCTTTATGAAAACTTTCTTTATGAAGCTGATAAAGAGTCTGGCACCAAGGTAAACTCATTAACTTGATTATGAAAAGGCAGATGACATTTGAGACTTGAGGATTTTCACCAAACCGAAAATAATGGCAAAACTACAGTAAATGCTTCCCAGTGACACTTCATTGAAGCTCATATACAAGGTCACGGACTGCCAACACATTTTGTGCAATGATGTCTGACATTGTTTTTTTATTATTATTGATATATCTGTCAGAGCACTCATACGTTGAAGTTAACATTGTAAGTTTTTTTTAAAGTGCTAAAACTACTAGACATTACCTAAAAAAAAAATTGGCGAATAATTACAAAAGCTAACAATAAAATATGCAGCTTTTACAGGAAGTTAACACAAAAAAAAAATACGTTTGATTCAGATTAATATTTAATATACTATATACATCCGTGATAAGCCTTTGTACACACAAATAAAAAAACAAAAACTGCTGGGCCAGTCGGCTCACTTTCGGCGTTTTGATGGAGATTATTTCATTATTCTGTAAACACAGAAAGCGTTTCAAACAGTTGATCTCTGGTTTCCAACAAAAACAACAAACCGGACCTGGATTCTGGAGAAAAAGTTATATGGTGTCCACTGGCCATACAGACTCATTAACAATTCCTTGGATTTCCCTGTTGATAGGTCGTGAGCCTGTGTTGTGGTTTGTTGTTGCTGTCATCATACAAAGACAACATTGCCGGTTGTGGTGGTCGTTGTAAGCTACCTCCTTTGAAAAAATTCACCGCCTGCTGTTTTCTCTTCTATCGCAGGTCCCTTGAAAACTCCTCCTGTAGATGAGTTTAGTATATCCGGATGTTTGTTACACAAAGAGTGATATATATTGTCTCTTTGTTTGTCTCTTTGACAATTGTTTGCAATGCACAGTTAATCTGTGTCTTTTATTGTTCCTCTTGTCTGGATTGTTTTTGTATGCCTGCTTCAGCCTTTCTTTCATATACTATCTAAGCTATCTTTACACATTCATCTCTCAAGTTTTAAGCCTTATAAGTTTACTTCTCTGTATTACATTTATCTTTCATTCAATAAAATGATGTTAAAATTAAACGTGCAAGAATTTGTATGAAATATGAAACATTTAACAAATATAAAAGCACATAACTGCTAAATATGGTGTTAAGTGACTATTTTGTTATCACTAAATTTTTTCTGGCGCAGAAGAAGCTGAAGCATTTTCTCTTCCTTGGCCTGAGCTCTCATTTCTAAAACAAGGTTGAGAGTGTAGAGAAAGGGGTTCAGTACTGATTTAAGAGGGTAGATAAAAATGGCCATAGCCACGTTCACTTCCCTGGCACTGAAACACCAACATAAGCAAGGATGGCCACCATTCCGATTGGAAACCAGCAAAGGAAGTCGGACACTGCGACAGTAATCAGCCTGCGGGCAATGGTCAGGTCATTGACCTTCTTGGTGGAGTCGGCTGCTGACATACTATTCACGCGAACTGACCAAAAAATCAACGCTTGACCCAAACCTATTAGTAAGAAGATCACAAAATTCAGAAGGACCATGATCCCATACGAATAACCACGACCTAAAAATTCTCTCCTTGTAACAGGTAGAGGAAGACACATTCCATTTTGGCCGTAAAAGTTCCATCGTTCGGCAAAAGGCAGGAAAGGAACAAGAGCCAGTAAAAATCCAGCCATCCACACCACAACACAAGAAATCTGAGCTGACCTTTTGCTTAAACGAAAGTCGTTAAACGGAAAGCGTAAAACAAGCAGGCGGTCAAAGGTTATGAGTAAAACAAGGACCGCTGACACCTCACTGGCCATCAAGACCAGCATCCCTGCTGCTTTACATGGGATGCTGCTCCTCCAGGTGCTGTCATGCCACACGTAAGCACCCTGATAAACTGTGTCAGCCACCCCTATGACTGCCAAATACACGCCTACCAGACAATCAGACATGCACAGGTTGGTAACAAACACATCAAAACCATTCTTGCTTGAGACTTTTTTAATAAAAACCCGATAAACGAAACTGGAAAAATTTCCCACCAAAGACAAACCCGCAAATAGAGACAGAAATATGCGGTACAGATTGGACCGAAGAAGAGAATCACACGAGGAAATTTCGTCGAATGGAGCTTTGCAGTTCTGAGAGTTGAAATAATCTGGTAACACCTGTGGACAACAAAGTTTGTAATTATCCGCATGAACTGCCTTCAACTTGTTGACCCCTCTCAACACAGTGGAATGTATCTCGGTCATCGGGCAACCGCGCAGGTCAAGCAAGTTCAAATCACTAAACTCTGCAAAATCCCCGTCTACAAGATCGATTCCCATGTTGGACAAATTTAACTTTTGCAGGTTAGGAAAAATTGAAGCCACGCGGTTAAGAATTAAGATTTTTCAAAGAAATTCTCGAAATGTCGAGTGTCAGCACAGTGTGCAAAGGTATCTTCCAGCTTACTGAGCTCATAAAGAAAGTAGATAGCAAATTCCCTCCCATAGACAACACTCGTAAATTGATCAGGGCAGAAAAAGTATGGTCATTAAAAAATGTCAGTGAGTTATTACTTAAGTCAAGATGCTGCAAGTTAGGTAAGGTCAGGTCAATCAGACGACTTATGTTGCAATTGGCCAAGTTTAAATAAACAAGAAATATATTGTTAACGACATTTGAGGGGGACATTCCAGATCCTCTTGCGTCCAGATATCGGAGGTGTGGGTAGTCAGACACAAGGAAATGTCCACCACAAACAAAGGACAGACCGTTACAGGAGCAGTTTGCTGGACACGCCATGCTGCACAAACGTTCGTCGTCTTGCTGTGGGCATTGCGGGTGGCCGTCACACACGTGATCGGGGTGGAGACAGACAATGGAGCCCCGGCATCGGAAAAATCCTGGACATGTGTAGTTGCTGCACATAGTCTCATCCTCGTGGCCAGGACAGTCGAGCACGCCGTTACAGAGAAGAAAGACAGGCATGCAGTAGACATCAGCTCCTGGGCAACGGAAGTGTGTGTCTGGGCAGTCAGAAGGTCCTTCCAACGCGAGAAGCTTCCCATGATCAATGTCCACTATGACGGGGGGAGAAGGATTATTCATGACAATAGTCATTTCTTCTTCTTCTTGAAGAATGCCACACTGCTCGTCTGCTTTATTGACACACTGTTCAGTTCCATCACACTGTTCGACCTGCTTGATGCACTGTTTAGAATAGAAAACACACAGAGGGAGAGAATTATTATAGATACTATAGACCACATAAAGGCATGCAAATCTGAGCGCGTGAGAGAGAGAAGGACAGGAGTGAGAGAGAGAGAGAAATCATATGAGAGAAAAAAATATTGTTTCTAAGCCCTCGTCACCTGCTGGTTCCCACAGTCATAAGCCTTGAGATTGTCGCACGGCGGAAACACGCAAAAGTCCTCGTCGCTGTTGTCGTCACAGTCTCTGCGATAATCGCATACAAGGGTGTACGGCACGCTTTCGAAGCCGTTGTTGCAGGTGAAGAAAGGCGGAAGTGACGTCACAGACTCTAAGCAGGCCGTCACCGAGCCGTACGTGTGAACCAGGCAGGCGGATGTGGCGTCACAGGACAGGAAGTCGTGTGTGCTATGACCCATGGGGCAATGGCGGAAGCCCCTCGTCTTGCTGACAGTCGGCCTCGCGGGCAGAAGTGACGAGCTGCTCTGGTCGGTTCTCATCTGAGTGCGTCTCCACCTCACACAAAATGTCTGGATGGTTCGACGAGTAACCATCGCAACTGTCGGAATCGAAGAAATAGTTAAACGGGTTTTCGTTTGGTTGCGAGGTGTCTAACTTCACCATCATGCACGATGGAAATCCAAATTTTCCACGCGAGTGGAAAGAATATGCTACAGAGTTATCTGTCCACCGGTGTGTCTGTCCGTATCTGAAACAAGCAGGTACCAAATTTTAAAACAACTGAAGCAACAAGAATGGTTATATAAAAGATTTATCTAACATCATGGATACCGGATAATCATTTGAAACCATCGAGTGAAAAGCAAAAAAAAAAAAAAAAAAAAATGTATGCTGTTATACAGTTAAAACGTTTTCAAAAAAGCTCGACATATAATTTCTAAGACAATTTAAATAATGTAATATTAATAATTTTTCTTTTGAATTAAAATTATGTTTTATCTATTAATTAGAAGGATAGTCACAAGTACTGTCTCTTGCTGTTGGAAGGTTTTGGCTTATTAAAATATGTAAATGAGATTTCACTCCTTCACTCGATTATTTAAAATTATTTACAGTTAAATAAGTAGCAATGTCATTAACATAAGTATAATATTTACATGCTTGGCATCTCACTCGGAGTTTTATGAAGACCAAGATACACGAAGGCAGTCTCAAGCTCTCCAAATATCGTAAAACATCTTCAGCTTCCGTCTGGTGTTGAGAATTGCAAGACCGCATTCCTTTGATAGGCAGTAGGTGTTCGCTTCATACCAACTAGCTTGAAGATGTCCGACAATCACAAAACAACCCTCACCTGTAGAAACAAAACCTGGACCACACTCTGGGCTGGTGTATGGACAGTTCCTCTCATCCTCGTGGTCCACACACTCGGAGACAAAATTGCAGGAGTAATGTTGTTGGAAGTCGGGCCACTCCGGGACAGAACAGTTCAGTCGGCCATCTGGAAGCTTCGGTGGTGATGACGAGTTACGATGAAATGAGAATATTATTCGAAATCCTGTTTTTTCTTCTTCAGAATTGCTACGGAAATGCACAAACATCTCTGTGGTTTGGTAAACTGTTGGTGGCAGTCGTACTGTTAGACAGAGCTTGAGGGCCAGGTGTGTGGAGGTGTTGCCGCCCAGGTAGATCTCCGCTACATCTCGTTCGGGGGCGCAGGTTTCCAGGTAATTTTCAGTTTTAAGTTGTAAAACACTGAGCAAAAGGTAGTGGTCATCAGGTACTTTGACTTGTACCCAGCTGTCCATGGAAAGGTGGGTACTTGGTTTTCCAGTTCCATCCTGGGTTTGAATGTAGCCTTTAACACAAAAAATGTATTCACACCAGGTGTGTATGTGTGTGCTTGTTTTTTTTGTTGTTTGTTTGTTTGTTTGTTTGTTTGTTTGAGGGGTATGTAAGACAGTGGTGGGCTTCATAATTGTATCAATATGCAAACCAACACTTGAAAGTCGTTGATACCATTCGTTTTACTTTAAGACTCCTGAAAGTTGTTAACTGTTAAAAAATTGTGCATTGATTAATTATTTCTAGTTAAATGTAGGACTACCATTTTTTAGGGAGGTTTGATGTTTGTTGTTGTTTTTATACGAGCTTACCTCCGTGGTCAGAAGAGTAGATTAGTTCCAGCTGAGGTTTAGGAATTGCCGTGAAGCTGAGAGTGAAATGGCATGGACGATGTGTGGCACCATTGTCTCGAGAATAAGATACCTTCATTCTAACACGGCTTGTGTAGCTTTCTGCATTTTATTTTCTTCTGTACAGTTTGACACCCAGACTCCAGGAGTACTTCATTGACACCGACATCAAGTGCCTCCAGACGACAGTAGCAGTCGGCTTTTCTTTGAACCACTTTAGTCTCAGTTTGGCGACCATACTCTCTGGAACTGTAATTTCAATCGTGCATTCATACTTGTTTGTGGTGCTCACTAGGTCGGTCATGCTGACTGAACCCTGTTGACCTGTGACCTTCAGGACATTCTTACAGTCGTTGGCGTCTTCAATCACGAGAAGAGGACCTTCAGATCCGATACTGGTGTCCTTGCTGTTGTCATCATGAGAAGAATGATCGGTAGAGGAAGCAGTCTGGTATTGGAGGGTGAACTCATGAACTTGTATTATGTCCGTGGTGAACTGGAAGTCTTTAGTAGAGTGGAGTCTGTTAACAGTTGAGTGTCTTGAAGGATGTAGAGAAGAAGGAAACTCAAAACGACTTCATGTTTCTTGTAGTAATTCATAGCAGAGTTGTTGAAATATCTCGTGAACATGATTTTTAATTAAATAAATCCCTGTCCGCTTTTCTGATTAGTTTGCTGCTTGCTTGTATTGTTTAGTTTTGGGCAGTAATCAAGTCTTCCTTTTGTTTTTTCTCTGCCATCATTCTCCTACAACGTGTGTATGCAGAAAAGCTGTTATTTTTTAATAATATGATAGTATTAATATTTTGGAAGATAAAAAAAAATCTTAGCTAACGTTCAGTGTGAAGGTTAGTGCGGTTCACTTATTCAAAGTGTCGTTGGATTTGATATTTAATATTCTCTCGCTTGCACCCATGTTTATTTTATTTGTTTCTGTTTGTAGCATTCATTCATCACTTTTGACTTTACTTTTTATAGTCTTATTAGGTATGTGTTTAGTTTACTTCTTGGGTTTTGAGTAGTCTTTCAGGAAAGATAAATGTAAACTCACGTACTTAGCCTGATTGCTTTTCTTTCTTTTCTTACAAAGTTATCTATCGCAAAAGAATAAAAGACCTTCAAACAAGCAAATAAAAACAAAGGAAACGCAAATATGTAGATGAGAAAGTTATTATTTATTTCATATTAAAATCCTGACACTTTATGGTATTATTAATTACAAATTATGACAAATAACCATAGCAAAATGTCAACTGGTAAAACTTCGAATCGAACACATTTTGGCAAAGCACAGTCGATGTGTTGATGTAAATTTTTTCTATAAAGATGAAACTGATAGAAAGGATTTGCAAATATGATTTCTACTTTCTTGTTCACCCGTTTGGATATGCAGCCGGCAGTGTACATCGCACAGCACAACTTGATGAACTGACAGTTTGTATCACGAACTTAACAGGCTAGGCTTGGACTTGGCCATAGTAGCCCTATAACATATTCTGACGCAAGATACACTGGGAAAAAACAGGCTAGGCTTGTGGACTTGTTATTGATAATACTGTAGAGAAGAAATTGAGCATTATTGCTCTGTGTAGGGTTAGTATCACAGAAAAATACTAGACAGTAAAAATTGTTCCCCCTTAATTCGTTTTTTTCTGCAATGGTTGAAATAATGTTTGAAAACGTGTAGAAAACTCCTTAAGATACTTAGTTTTCAGATAATTAAGTATTTAGTAGTCTTAGCCAGTCAAAACATGTTTTCAATATCATCAATTCATAAAGGCCGTAGAAAGAGGTAATGAAAATAATCTTGAAAACACCACCTTGCTGTAAATTGTGTATCAACACTTGCAATATTTATCTCTTTTGTATATGTTCAGGATTTCTCATCAAGCATTAGTGTTGAAGTCCCGTTTGAAAATAATAAACATTAATGTAAGCAAAATATAAACTAAGTCGCTATATAATACTGTTATGTCATTTGAGTCCAGACTTTTATATCAGCCTTTTTTATCCACCTGTCTTCATTATTCTAAGCTCCTACAATTTGAGATGATTTCTTAATGTCTTTACAGTGTATCTCTACCGAGCACCACGGCGTGTGCCACCTTCTAATTTAAACCAAAATTTGTTTCTGGTCACAATATTCTTTTCATATAACCTTTTGCTGTGGCAAGACGAATGCATTTTAGACACGAAAGAATCTTGATAAGATAAGAAGCCGCTGTTATCGAGTACATCATGGACTGTCAACAAGTATCAACTCTAGGAGTACTAAGGGAAATAACTCAGCCTGTGGCTGTAAAATAAAGGGAGGTAAGTATCCTATTTTAAAAGTCTTTGGCTTGTGGCATGTACACCTGAAAAATGACAGTGTGTTAGGTTTAGTAAGACACTGATAATAACTGCAGACACGGCTGACATGACATCCGCCATCTTGTACACAGTTTTCTCCCCTGCGCCATCATTCAGCAGACAGGACACAGGGCCCTGTATTAACCCCTGATGTGCACTGCCATATCATGTCACATGCCTTTAAGGTGAACAGAGGGATGTTAGTTCTGGATTTATGAAACAGGATCCTTCAATGATGGAAAACCCCTTGTAAGATGTGATTTTGAACGAAATGTGTCACCTTCTTGAATATTTAAAACAAAATGGGTTATTGTACTACAATAATAAAGCTAATGTATTATTCGTTGTTGACTTACTGCAAGCAGTTCGTAAGACAGTCTGAGTTCTGATTATTGCTTAATGGTTTATTACTTCCACCAGTGCTTGTCTTAAAGACTAATTTTCGTATCCCCTTCGTATCAGGGAAACCTTTTACTTATCGGTACACATACAAAAGTTATGTGCTATTTAGACTGGCACCACAAAAGTTATTATTGCTGTAAACAAATTATGTAAGTAATATAATTATTTTTTTTAAAGTTAAAGCACTCTCGTGAAACACGAAAATACATATAGTCAAGCCCATTCAGTAAAAACAAATAAAAAAGTAGAGGAGGTAAATAATCGACATAATAAGAGGAACCTGAGCTTTTGAGTAAAAATTTGTCTGTTCTTGCCCTGATTTCCCCGTCAATGTTAACTTTAACTTTTTCTGCTGCTGGTAGATTGCAGTAACTAATGCAGAAAATTAATGGCATAATAGAATACTGGAATTGAATGTCGTTTGAAAAATTCAAGTTTTAAGTCTGGCATTTAAAATTCATTTTAATCGTTATTTTTTCCTAAAATTTGTCAGTATTTTACGAAGCTTTTTATTCCTAAGTTTAGCATCGAAAATGATCTGCTTCATTTCATTGAACCGCTTTACAAGAGCTCACGAGGGCACTACTTGCTGATATGGACATAAATTGGAAAATAAAGGCTCCACATTATTTATCACAATCTGCTTTTTCAGAGGCAGTATGGCTTAATATTTAGGAATAAAGAAATATCGAGGTAATAACATAGTTCTAATGATGAACCTTTGTTGCCCATATGATAACATCACATATCAAAGAATTTAAATTTAGTGTGATGCGACTAAGACTTAAATATATTAAAAAATTAAATAAAATTTACAACAAGAGGCCAATATTTTTTTCTTATGTTAACTATGGAACTTCAAAAACTTTATAGGATTCTATGGTTACTAATACATGTAAATATCTTACTCTTTATCTATCTGAAGATGAATATGAAAGTGCACGTCTAATATAAAACTTTTGTTAGCAAAAGTAGGGAGAAAACAGAATGACTTCAGAAAGGATAGCTAGTAAAACCACAGTTTAAAGTTGTTGTTGTTTTTTTCCTGTATCGAGAACATCGTGACTCTTTCTTTCTTTAATGTAACATTTTATGATATTCTTGTACATTGGCTACTTTTAGTGCTTGAAACAGTTTTCGTGACCTGCAGCTTTAAACGACTTATCAACCGTTCTTGGGTTATCCGACGATTTCGTTCACAAAATAAATTGAATATAAACAGAATCGGATTAAGTGCAGAGTTTAAGGGTATGACAATAATAGCCAGTGCAACATTCATTTCTGTAGAAAAAGACACACCACCATACACTGACAGAAATCCAAGACAGCCAATAAAAAACCAGCATAGAAAGTCGGAAATTATCAAATTGAGTATCTGGTGAGTGTCACTGTAAATGTCACCTGATATTTCTTGATTTACAAGCTTTTGAAACTCGTTTTTACTTTTTGCGCGTAAAAGTATCAGTACTTGTCCAAAACCTGTGACAAAAGAAAGGCTAAACATTGGAATTATTATTGCTTTGAAAACATAATCACCTCCTTCAGAAGTAGGACTTGAAAGAAGAAGAGGAATACAGATGGAGCTAAGTCCAGAGAGATGCCACGGGTGTCCCTCAGGCAAAAGAAAGACAACTGTCAAGAGAAACCCTACAACCGAAACAACAAAAGACAGAATTAAAACTGATTTGTTTGACCAACGATGCCTCTGACACTGAGGATATAAAACTAGGACTCGGTCGAGGGTTATTAAAAAAATTGTGAAGACAGAGACCAGACTTGAAAGCCAAGCAATGAAGCCGGCAATCTTGCACGGGACGCTGTTCCTCCATTGTTCATCATGCCAGAGAAACGAATTCTGAAAATAAAGGTCGGCAATATTAATAATTGCTAAATACACTCCAGTTAGAAAATTCGCCACGCACAGGTTTGTCAGAAGGATGCCAATGGGACGTTTATGGTCTAAGTTACAAAAGAGACAGCGGTACCCCAAGCACCCAACATTCAGTATCAAAGCAATGGCAGAGTACAAGGAACAGAATATTTTGTAGGTTTTGGACCCAAGCAAAGCATCGCAGGATGAGATCTCGTCTGGTGGCGCACGGCAGTTGAGGACATTGAATCCATCCGGCAAAACTTGCGGGCAACAAAGTTTGTAGTTGTCGGCGTCTATACTTTCGAGTTTTTCTAGTCCTTGGAAAATATCTCTTGGAAAAGTTGTCAGTGGACACCCTCGAAGATATATTGTCCTCAGACTTTTGAGAAGTTTGAAGCTTCCACCTTCGATTTTTTTCAGTCCTGTCGCAGATAAGTTCAAGTGCTGTAGTGAAGGGAAAACACTTTCAAGCATTCTAACATCAAGTGTATCAATACCAACACGTGACATATCTACTGTCACAACCGAAGGCAGAGCATTTTGCCATGGCGTGTAAGATGAGAAAAATGTTGAAAGAGGATTTCCAGACAACACAAGACTTTTCAAGTTTGATAAAGATTTAAAATAGGATTCATGAAGAGCAGACAGAAAATTGTCTCTCAGATCCAAGATGACTAAATTAGGCAGGGTTATAGGGCCCAGACTGTACAAGTTACAGTGTGCGAATATGACATGTATCAACATTCTGTTTGTTATTGTGTCCTCTGGTCTCAAACCTGCTCCTGTAGCATCCAGATAGCGAAGCTCAGGAAAATGTTCCGTTGGAAATTGGCCAGTACAAAGAAAAGACAATCCATGACAAGAGCAGTTGCTTGGGCAGATAATGTCACAGAGTAGTTCGTCATCCTGAAGTGGACACTGGTAAAAACCATCACATAAATGATTGGGATGGACACACACCTTCGAGTTCCGGCATCGGTAGAAGGTGGGACACAGGTAATTGTCACACTGGTCTTCGTCTTCTTTACCTGGACAGTCGTAAACACCATTACAGCGGAGAAAGACTGGCATGCAAAACACGGACCTGCCTGGACACTTGAAATGTGTCTGTGGACATGGCAATGACAAGTCATCTGTTGTATTCAAGGTTAGGCTCAAAACCTCCAATTTTCCGTTCTTGTCCAGGTTTATAAGAACTGGTGGAGAAGGGGAGTTATAATTTCTGGTAGAATACATCATCCTCGGACACAGTTCATCTGCTCCGTTTCCGCATTGCTGCTTCCCGTCACACAGGTCATGAGATGACACACACTATTAAAAAAAAACAACGAAATAAGCTAGTGTTCAGAGTCATTGCTTTTAGAAATGAGGAAAAATAAATTCGCATATTGATCATAGGATCCTGAAGCCTGTTTTCTAGAAGAAATATGTATAGTTAAAACAAAAAGATATAAAAATCAATGTGATCGGAGAGTTTAAAGTTCGTGATAAATTTTGTAGTCTTTCCTGTGAGAAATATAGAACCATTCGAGAAATGAACAAAGGGAGATAATCCTTTACACAAAGGTAATAAAACGGGACAGATGGGCTTCACTAATTTTATTGGGACTGATTCTGTTGCACTGTAATAAATAATAATTTCTTAGTCCACTGAAATGACTTCCAGCATTTTCTGAAGAGTTACTCTCTAGTGAATTGCCTCCCTTGGGCTCCTTATTTCTGTGCTTATATTTATAATATAATAAGAGGTGACTTTAATGGATTGATAATAAAAAAACAGAACAGGCATGATAAGAGAGAAAAGTAAAAGTTTTAACAAAAACTTATTGTTTGTATTATTATATTTACCTGTCCGTTGCCACATGTAAATGGTTTTTCATAAGTGCAATCTTGAAAGACACAAAAGTTCTCATCACTGTTGTCAGCGCAGTCGGTGGAGTGGTCACATACCCAGGTGTAGGGCAGGTGCTGAAACCCGTTGTCACAGGCGAAGAATCTCTGGGAAGAATTCAGTTTCTCGAGGCACAACAAAGGACTGGAACCATCTTCCAGCAGGCAGCTGCTTCTGGCATCGCAGGACAAAAACTCATGAACAAAGTAGCCTTGTGGACATACTTGCCAAGCCACCCTGCTCAAATTACGATCTGCATGCTTGACATAAGGCATAACGGGAGTATTTTCCAAGGATGCTTTGTCTGGATATACAGGATATTTTTCACATAAAATTTCTATATTTTCAAATGTTATGGAACACTCCTCCATATGTATGACCCATCCTCTTGAATTCATATACCCGCAGGAAGGTATCTTGCTATTTGTGAAGTTTCCATAGTACACCTTTGTTCCGTCAACCCACTGTGCTGGGTATGGATACCTGCAAAAATAAACCAGAAGATAGATATTCCGTTATCTAAAAATAGCGCAATACTTACAGACTTCGTTTTCGACCACAGAGATGAAATATATATTTATAAATATTACACGATTGAATGCAGCACACTTTTGATAAATTTGAGGTATATAGTACATAAAATTTATAAAGATAAATATTGACAGTCTAGCTACACCAATGATCAGATACTTGCATGTGTGGAAGGGCGGCGGCTGTTATCTGGAGGCCAACCAAGACGTCGACTGTTCGCGGTCGCACACGTAGTAGCGAGGTTACGGACGAGAACTTGTCGGGTGTGTTCAGGGTGGCTAACCGCATTTGTCGCTCAAGACAGTACTCGTTTGCTCCCCACCAGTCTGTACGAATATCAACAACAAGCAAGTAGCACGTGTCACCAGAGAAGACCAGCCCAGGCTCGCAGGCTTGACTGATATAAGGACACGTGGCTTCGTCCTCACCTCCGATACACTGAGGTACCAGGTCACATGGAAAGTTGTGTTGGAACCTTGGCCAGTGTGGAACCGAGCAGTTCCATTTTTTGTCTGAAAGTTGTTCTAATTGTAATGAATCATTAACAAAAGTGAACAAAAGCCGGAACCCAGAGAACTCGTTTTGATAATCGCTGACGAAGTGAACATGAACAATGCTCGTGTTGAAAACCTTCACAACAAAATTGTTGTGAATCAGACAAATTTCCCAGACAAGGTTTGCGGGTAGTGTGCCTCCAACGAACACCTGGAGGGAATCCAGTATGCATTCTATGTTTGTAGTCGGGAATGCAACATCAACACTGAAGTAACTGAGCAAGACTGTGTGTCCCTCGGGTATGTCCAGTGCCACCCAGCTGTCCATCAGGGGTGGGTACAGAGCCATGCCATCCCAACCTGGCGTCTGTATGTACCCTACGAAGAGAACATTATTAAAATATTAAATAATAATTGAATAAAGAAATATTAAAATTCTCTCCCTCCATGTCGCCCCCTGTGTGTATGTGTCCATCCATCTGTGTGTCTCTATATGTCACATTATGTGTCAAAGTTTCAGATTTAGGTTTATGAAAGATTACATTAGCCATTGCGAATAAACTTGACTGAAGATTGCTGACTGACAAATATATCTGGGCTTTATAATAAACTTTTAATAATATTTTAAACTCGTATTACCTTGGTATGGCGAAGAATAACTCAGCTCAAGCTGTGGCTTGGATGATGAAGGGACAGTCTTGAATCTTACAACGAAGAAGCAGGTGGAATGTTGCAAATAAGTAAAAAAGTTCGTTAAAGTTATTCTGACTTGGTTGGTCAGACTCAGCACATTCCTTACTCCCCACTGAAGACATGCAGTTGTTAGTAATGTGCTACTGTGACCGATATCTACCGCAGTCAGGGAACACTTGGAACAAGAAGTTTCTACTTTGAAGTATGTGATCCAGTGTAAATATATCAACATGTTGTCTTTAACAGTAATGTCTACATGGCATTGATTATTCTCTTCACTACCAGAAAGGTCTTCAATACTTATATAACCTTCTTGAGCTTCAACTTTGAATATTTCTCTGCAATCGTTGATGCTCTTGACCACGTGACTGAAATTATAAGGTGGATTTTGAGTTTTGTCATTACTTTCGTTGAAAGAGTTTGACAAAGGTGTGGCAAATGTGGATTTTTCTTGCTGGGTATCGAAGTCAAAAACAGAAAAATCACTGGAGTGGTCAGTACTCTGAGTGACGGGGAAAGTGGAGAAAAGTAGCACATAGTCCAAAATTACACAATTTCTGTAAAACTTCATGGCCCCACTGGCTCTTCCCTTCTGAAATGACCATCAAAACTCTCTTATGGACAAGACCCTGTGAGATATATCGGAATAATAAGTTATGAGCTTTTGGTTATCGTTTGACCATGTTATTGGATGAGAATGAAAAGGGAAAAATTAGTCTTAAGGCAAAACGAGTAAATGCAAAATCAAGAACCAGAAAAGAACTGAAGACAGAAAGTGGACTAGTAAACCCACATGCCAGTCCGTTGCCTGGTAACCCTGGTAGAATGAAGGAATAACTACTGAAATGTTCTAGAAGCTGGTTATAATCCTTATCTACCTGTCGGTCTCAACTTTAACATGAAATTTATCCGGCCAGAGACCAAGGAATAAAGATTGGAAACATGGATTCGACTATCTATTCATTACAGAAAGGCTCTCAACAAAGTTTATAAACGACTTTTTCGTGAATAACTCCAGTTGCTGGTTGTCTTCCATCTCTCCCGCGCCATGCTGACTAGTATTGTTCTTATAGTTTACAATCGTGCTGCAGAATTAGTTTCTCATTCATCTCTTTTTTTCAAGCAAACCGAGCTCACTAGCAAGCGAGGAAATGTGTATATAAATTTTATATTCTTATTATTTGCTTGTCGCTTACAAATAGGTTTTAATTTTGAGAGGATCTTGTATCCCTACATTACGATCGCTAGTAAGAGTTGTTTTCTGTGCGATAAATACATTTTGAAGCGCTGGTGTTCATACAACTGTTGTTGTTCTTGCCCAACATGAGTGATAAATGTTGACAAGTTGACAGTACTTATTCTCGTGTTACTTACTGTGAGTGGCAGCGACGACAAAACAACGAGAGTCTCTGTTGTTGATGAGCGAGGGTGTGGCCGGAGTTTTCTCTGGTTGTCAAACATTTTATGGGGGTGCCTTATCAGTTACACGTATTTCAACTCCTATAATCACAATATTCAACCTTTTAATATTGTTCAGAAGATATTATATGTTCTCGCTGTCTTCCTTTGCTGATATTTGTTTTCTTTGTCAGCTTATTTTTAGTGACATGAGCGCACGCGCGTTTCCCTTACAGGCGATACGTACAAACGTTTGTGATGTTCACATGCTCTTACCTTTCTCTGGAACAGTTAGAAAGTCCGAGATAAGCATCTTAGTCTGCTGAAGCTGTCCACCTGGTTGGTCTTCAACATCCTCTTTTTACACTCTTATCATCCTCATCAGTCGTCATCATCACCACTGCTATCGCTAGTCAGTTTTATTATTTCCATCATTATCACTGTCCTCATTCTAACCATGCCGCCCTTCGGAGGCCAAAGTTCAGGGGGGGGGGATGTTAAGAGCAGCATCTGTCAGGAACAAAGTTAAGCCATTCCGAAGCTTCTTTAATATCCGGGTATCGATTTCCAGTCTCCGACTCAGGGGTCGAGTAGCACCTGCAAATATCATTCGTTCGTGGTCGTTGCCTTTCTTCTCATCAAGAGTCTATCTTGTCCCTCATCACCGATGGTATTTGCACAAAGAGATTCTTTTGATGTCTACATCTTGACACCAGCGACACCTGTGTTTACTGGAGCTTTTAGCCCTGCACATCTATCGATATCCGAAAGATTAAACAGAATGTTTGCCCCCATCTTATCCCCGGGGCGCCGCTGATTAAACATCTCACAACATCTCCTGCACAGAGAGACTGAGAGGATGGACGCAGTCGGAGAGTAGAAGTTGTCGTAGGGGAGGTTGTTGGTGGTTAAGGGGAGGAGCAGGGGAGGGAGCATTAGCTTGTCGTCTGCTGCAGGCCGCACGTTGGCGCTGTTTGTTGTCGTGACGTAGGTGGTCGATGGCGGGGTGGGTGGGTAGGGAGGCGGTGTACAGCGCTGCGCGGACAGACACCCGGGTAGCAACACGCGAGACTATAGCAGGCTGGGCAACCACTGCTTCCAGGGTTAGTATTTAGGAACCACCATCAGTCTTCAAAGTAAAGATACAAAGGGAAGGAATGGTGATGAGAGGATGATGATAATGATGATAATAAGGATGATGATGAGGAGGATGAGGATGAGGGTGACGATGATGATGATGATATCTGTATGCACGTAACTATCCTTAGCAAGAGAGTTCCCGATGTTTGCAAAGAAAAATTCAATTACGTGCAAAATAAAATAAGAAAGAATGGCTGTGTATTGATTGCCATCACACCAAGGGTATGTCATTCTAACTAGAAAATAACATGTCTGGCCTCAGCAATCTGCACCAATTTACTAGATATTTTATTTTAGGTTGTCTTATTGTGCGTGTGTGTGTGGATCTCATCTCTTTTGTCAATATAATTTATGTCTCAAACATAGTATCTGCCCATCATCTCTCAGGTTATCTCCAGATAAGTAAAGCAAGGTCTTTACAGAGTGCTTCTTATATTTATCAAGTCAAAGGACATCTCAGCTGAAGTTATACTAGAGCAGAGTGTAACAGACTTACATATTTGTAATATGTAAAATATAATGTGTAACAAACCTACGTGTATGTAATGTGTAATGATTTTATATACATCTGTACATCTCCAGTGATGCTGTGCAAAATCAAGACATTTCCGTTATGCATGTTGGTCTTACAAACCTTCAATGAAACTGTTGGAAATTGTTGTTTACTGACATCTACAGTTTCCTGGCAAAATCTTCTCAAGCTGCCCGACCTGTTGACACTGTGGTTCACAGCGAGGGTGCTGGAGGAATTTACTGTGGTTTTATACCCAAGGCAGACATTTGCTGAGAGACCCATGAAGACAATTATCATGTTACCGGTATTTTTTTTCTCGTCAAATATGTACGAACTAAATATTAGTGTCTTTTCAGTATTTCTGCTTTAAAATATTTTCAGACTTACAAAATCAAAAATATAAAAATCTTCAAAGAGAAATGTATTTTCCAAATCGTTATTTTTTTTTTTTATTCAATTATCTCTCCGTAGGTGAAGCTTACTTGTGTGTGTACGTGTGTGTGCGTGTTCTTTGCTTAAAAATGTGTACCCACACACACACGGATGAGCTAAACACTCACTGAAAAAGCACACACACACACATATTACTTTCAGATATTGCTGTTATAATAAGTCCTGGAATGCCATTCGCCTGCCATTTGTTTCTTGAAGAGCCAATGAAGAACAAACAGCATCCACATCATGATGTACAGTCGTGTGTCTGTACTGTGGACCTCAGTGATGGTGAGTTTTTATTCAACCAGTTCTGTTGAAAATAGTATCTTTCGTTGAACTTGATATTAGACTAACATCTCACTAGAACTTTAACATTTTTGGAGTGAGACATGTTCACCGAATGGGTAAGTTCATGATGTGGTGGTCTCTACTACAGTAGAGATACAATATAAGGGCTTGGCTATGATGAGGAAGACGAAGAAGTCATGCATAACGATAAACTATCTGAACCTTGATCATTGGAACAGACGATGATAAAAAAAAAAATTTTATTCATTGGGCAACAAGAGGACAAACGTGCTACCTCATAGAAGTTAAAATAAACCGTGGGCGATGGTTCATTTCTATCAGGTCTTCACTCTCCCATGTATTTTTCAGAAGAACTTACAGGTGTACAAAGGACTGACAGTCTTGAATTTTCATGAATATTAGTCTTGTGTCACGGATACCTGTGTAGGTCTTGTAATGTAGCGAGTGTTTATGTTGACAAAGCTGCAAAACTCAAATGCTCTCTGGCTTCCAATCTGGATTTTAAAAAAAAAATCGCATCACAAATACAGTAGTTCTATCAGTATTTTAATTGTGGAGTGAATAGTGCTTACTCTTAGAGTAAAAACTACGTGATAAGCATCTCGTACTGTCGAGATGTGATCTTTTTAATAACATACAAAACATTTTGAATCCCATTATGTACAAGAGATGAGAGTTTTTTGTCTCATATCGCCGATGTGTTGAACTCATGGAAGTTGTAATGATGATGCATCACACACAACAGTAATGCTTCCTTGTTTAGGAGTAGAAACTTGTGAAGCATCAGTAATATTACCGACGGTCGAGCTGGCCTTGAAGGTGAATCTCGCCCCCATGGAGATGAGCGTGCACGCGCAAGCACACAAACACAAAAACTGCGCCAAGTCCTCGAATTGCAGACTTCTGTGACCTCACACCTCGTACAGTACACCATTAAACTTCCTTCTCAAAAGTTTATTCATTCTAAGCACACGAAACACCATTCCACCCATCTCACACCCACACACAATCACTCACAATTACAATTTCTCCATCCCACCCCCGAACTTTTATACCTCCTCTCTATTCAGAATTTGTCCAACACACACAACACACAGTCCAGCCTTCCTGCGGTTTCCCCGCTTAGTCCCACTCATGTTCATGTACAATCATTTTTTTCATTTCATTTATATGCTACCTATAAAAGTATAAATAGTAAATTTATTCACAGAACCATATACAAATGCTATAATAAATTCTTGAAAAGTTCAACATTGGACCTTGGAAATGAAACGAAAATGAAAATCAAATCTTGTGGAAATGACTAAAGGGATTCCGTTGAAGATGGTCACTCAGTAAAAAGACCATGAATTATTACACGTTCATAATAAATGTTATCAACAATTGTATGTTTAATTTTTTTTAAAAAAAAAATTTTTCTATGAGTGAATGAATTTACCCCGCCATTAGTATCAAAGCCTTAACATTGGTAATACTCCTGCTCCACAGCATGAACCAAAAATGCACATACACTATAAGTGAGATCATCTAGAAGCTGTGCCGAGACTGAATAAAATCAGCATTAACAATGATAGTCTGTTGAAAACTAAAGTTGGTGTTCTGTTGGACAAATCTGTGACGAGTGTGGTTGTGGACACTGTCTCTGTGCCATCCACCGTCAGAAATTGTTCGTCCACATCGTTGGAAATTTTTTGGTTGTTTCCAGTTTGAGTTCCCTGGACAAGCTGGCCGACTGTCTTTGCATCAGGACATCCCAGCCACCAGTTTCCTATTTTCCTGGGGTAGGTGTCGTCAATCTGAAATTTAAAAAAAAATAAATATTTGCATTACCGCAGTGACAAATGAGTGACTTGTTTGTAAATAAAACTCCTATATTTTACTGTTACCTGTGCCCTCAGACTGGCAGTGAAAATATACTGATGTATTCTGCTTGTAAAATAGACCAGTTCTAAAACAGTTCTGCATTTTCTTCCCTTCCTGATATTTGTTTCATCTTGGCTTGCCAGTTTTATAACTAATATACATACTGGATAAGTACTCTAAAAGCTGTTGATTAAGATGTTTCGTTGATGATAGTCGTTTTAATGTAAGATACCACCTCATTCGGTTGGTACCGATACCTTCCTGTTTCGACAGCTTTTATGGAAGTTCCGAGAATCCAAAGGTTTTTTTCCCCCTAAAATATTTAAACTGTAAAGTATTGTCTCCCTTGGATCCTATACGACAGCCGTGGTCCTGTTCACTTCTGTCTTACTAGCTAGTAGTGGAACATTTCTGGTTCGTTGTCTGTCTGTGTCATGTAAAATGTCAAGTGACATCAGTTCGTTAGTCCATCAAACCTGTCCCACCCTCCCTGTGACCACCCGACGAAGCACTCACATCAAACTCCACGTCGTTGTAGCGGTAGTAATCGTTGCCGCTGAAGAAATAAGTTCGTCCATTGCGCCACTTGATGGCGGCATCGACCCGGGGTGGCAGTCCGTTCCACACCGACAGAGGGCGCGGGTAGCCTTTGTCCACACTGTTTTCTGTATAGCGCCAGTAGTGACTCCCTGAGCAAGAGGAATGTATATAGTAAGTGTATTTGTTGCAATTATTTATTCATTGTTTCCCTTTACAGAGAAACAATCATTTCAGAGGTGACAATAAACATTATGAGGCAGAAAATGGCGAGTAAACAAACGTATACATCCCGTGGAAGAGGAAACCTAGGAATTATCCTACAATGAGTGGTTAAAGGCATAGCAAAGGGAGAGCATCACGAGTGGCAAGGGGAGTGTAAACTAATTTACCTGCCCCTGACAGTAAACGCTGAGAGATTGATTGATTTGCTGATTGCCGTAGTTATACATGTTCACAGATCATGGATGTTTATTAAGGATTGCCTCTACTACTCGCTCATTCATTCGTGCAGTAATCTCCCTTTTCCAGACAACAAACATTGATGTTTGTATTGACACATCACTTGAGAACATTAGACTGATGATCATCGCAGGATAAGCCCCATCATACCTTATATGACATTGAATAACACTAAAGAGCTGGTTTGAGTTTGTATTGTAACATAAGGTGTGTCATTTATTTCTCCAAAACGTTTTGTCTACGTTGCTGATACGCTCCATCCTTCCTACAAACAATGTTCTATGCAATAGTTTTCCGAATGCCCAAGAGGGATCCTGTGACAATACGAGTCACTGACCTGTACTGGTTGACCCTTTCTCTTATTCCTCGTCAGTGTTTCATTAATTCATTATTTTTTCTTTATTCGTTCTTTTTATGAACGAGTAACACAACTGCAGAAGTAAAGGTCCTCGTTCACAGATTACTGTAATAATAATAATCATCCTCATCATTCACCATTGCCCAGCATGTCAGGAAAACATGCACATAACACATGTACTATTAGACAGACATACTCACAGCACTAAATGTAATTTCTGACGTCTTTTGTTCTTTCCCTACAAACCTGAAAAACTCTAGTTGCCATTAGTTTTAAACTCGAAAAAAAAATTGACATAAATGTTCACATTGATGTTCTGATTTATATAAAACTCTGGAAATGGCGCAGTGAACATCACAGAATAAAGTCTTATTGTTCCTGACAAAGGTGCCTCCCCAAGTTTCATTTCTATCTCTACATTGTACACCTTCAAACACAAATAAGACATTGACCTTAACCATACAATGTGAAGAAAGTTAGAAACATTGTGTGGGAGGCTGAATGTGTGGGAGGCTGAATGTGTCAGCGCCTCATTGTCAGGCATCTTCATCTCACTCAGGTGAATTAGACAGAAAGCTATTGATCACCTACACCAGACTCGGTGCCAGGTAGTACGGTCGATGTGCACTTCCCTTCTTCTATTGACAGCTTCGTTAAAGAAGAAGAAATGTATATCCTACATACCTGTTAGTGCTAACAAACAGGTGAGAATCATGTCAGTAATGATGTTCAGATTGCAACATCCTGTATGTCATGGGGAGATGATTCTGCAAGTCCAGCAGGTGCACTTCTTACATCATACTTATTTTAAGCTGAGTTTAATTATTAAGTAGAGATTCGAAGATATCAGTTAACTAGAATGTTCATTTTGTAAGATTTCTCCCTTATTCACACTTGCGGTGCTTTAAGGCCGTTTTATCTTTTCACATTATAAAACAAAACATTCCTTTTCTAGTTTTGATAAGCTTGCATCTTCTTAACATAACAATTTCACAATATTTTATTTAAGAATTATTGGCCCAGGATGAGTGGAGGGGAAGGTTTCTGACATTATCTTGAACCTCATCTGACACGGAAATTCTCACGAAAGGTTCTGAGAGATCGAAATGTAGAGAGAAGCTGTGTTCATAATGTGAATGAAATTAGAGATACACTGCTGAAAAGGCTTGAAATGGTATACAGGTCGAGTTTACAACAACAAGGCCAGTAAAACTGAGATGACACTAGTTTGGGGAAATCGTTTTTATCTCAAACAAAATGTTGCAAGAGTAAGCAACATCAATAAAAATAAATAGCGCACAGCAGGCATCGATCGCACCAGAATAAGATTGGTTCTAAAGTTGAAAGGTCGTCATTCGTCTTTAAAATGTCGTCTTGCTTCATGACTGTAACCAAGCTAACGGGAGAAACTGGGTCGCCAGAGTGCGGATCTTTTGTTGAGAGTAACACAAGATGGCGGAGTGACGTTCTCAGCACGTCACCGAGATAGAAGTCGACCTTCCAGTGGTCCAATCTAGGACAGCAAGTCCACACAGTCTGAAAAAACATGAAACTACTTCGTGTCAGGCTAACAACAAGTGAAGGTCTGTGCAAAAGTGTAAACTGCAGGAGGCCGGGCGGACAAGCAGACAAGTGAAAGGCCAGAAATGGAAAACGAACGTCACTGGAAAGTCAATAACTGCACTCTCCCGACAATTTCATTAACGAGACCCTCGGCCACAGCCTGTCAGACGGCATACACTTCAAAACACTGCGGTCCAGGCCCCACACGTAGATAATACACAGAACACCCTCGGAGAACACCCTCCAAACCTGTCCTGTCCGTGTCTGCGAGCCACGTGACCTCAATCCGCTTTCAAAAAGTAGGTCATGTCCAGCATCGCTCGCTATTGCCACGGCCTCGCCCTCCCCGAGACAGCAATTGTTGATGTGGTATTGAAGAGACTACAGGCTGTAAAGTTTCGAGAAAAATTACCTTTGATGAAATACGTTTTTCCATTTCCTCCCCAGACAAAGGAAGCATCGATGTCGTTGGGCACGCCCTGGAAACCGTCGCTGATTTTACGGCTGTAAATCAAATTGAGGTTGTAGAACTTCCAGTAGCTGTCTCCCTGAAACATTTACAAAGATCCGCATCACAGAAATTTTTAATTGTAATCGCAAAATGTGAACTTCGAAGAATAGTTGTGAAGAAGAGAGTGTTGTGAGATAGAGAGAGAAAAAAAAGAATGAATGAAAGAGAAACGCTGTCTGTATAATTTTACAAGACAACAATTAACTGTCCACGCTTGATTATCGTCCATCTCCTGCAGTCTCAAATCTCTATCGTTCAAGAGTAAATATTTGTTGTCAGTACCCGATGCACCCCGATATTCAGTGTACGCGCTGCCAAACTAAACTTCATCCCTCTGTCTATCCTCGTGGGAGCTGCGGCCCCGGGAGTGGAGCAGGAATGTTGTCTGTGAGGTAAATTGAGCGAGAGGGAATCTACTCAGCTCACAACCGACATCAAAGTAGCCAAGCGTGTCCGGCCCGTTACGGTGATCGATGGCTGCTGATGCTTGGCAAGCAACTTGCAAACCGCGGTCCACACTTCGTGTCTACGTCACGTGATTCCACTTTTTCACGTGCTTTTAAACTGATGTGATGTTGCACGATCGTTTATTTGATTTTAAACTTGTAGGTCTGTGATAGACACTGTCAGCCAACAGGGACTGTAGAATGCTGCTGTAGACATGTTTAGACATGTGTAGACAAGCCATGATAACAAAGTAGACTTTTTCCACAAAATTCTGTTAGAAGAGTGAGCGTGCAGTGGACATTCCTCAAAAAAAAAATAATAATAATAGTAAGAGAAAAATATTTAACTCACAGAAGCAATCCAAGTACGAAAACGATAATAATTTTAATGAAAAGAATTGTTTGTAATGCTTCTCGCTTAAAGAGCAAGGCATGTCCACAGTCACACGAAGAACTATACATAATCAATAGACCATAGTGAATGAAAATGTCGATGAAAGAAATGCATCTTTGATGATGAGTTCAAGGCAGAAATGGATGAAGAACGAAAAGGGAGAGAATTCACTACTCTTCCACCCCATGACCACCTCCATCCTCCACACAAACATCATAATATTTGCCGCCAGAAAAAAATACTGTGTAGCTGCTGGTACCCTGGGATGCTGAAATTTGCTGCAGGGTGGAGAGTTTTATTGCCTGTCTGATAGAGTTAATCAAATGTTTCCGAGTGCAGTAAGACAGATCGTTATATTTTCAAATCCAGCGCCCTGTCTCTCCCCACCCTCGCCATCCACCTTTCCGCTAGTCTCCTCCCCTCCTCGACCTCCCCTCAAGGTTTCTTCCCACACACCCTTCTCTTCTCTCCACTTTCAGGATGGTGTTCGATTCTCAGCTTGGAGGTCACTTCATTTGAATTAGATGCTCTCCTCTTTTATTTATTTTGAGAGTAGGGATTCATTTCAATCCAGAGAAGTTTTATATCTTGAGACTCCGCTGCTTTTTACCATAGTGATATGCCACTGTCTGTCATGTCAACAACAACATAGACTTACATCGACATACTCTACACTTAACCCAAAGTAGGAAAAAACGTGGAAAGACAATGTAATTGTTTTAAGAATTTTTATTTTTAATTTACCACTGACTTGTAGTGCGACGTGTGATACAGAAATAGCCAGGGCTCTGTCTGTCATTCGCTCCAACTCATCTGTCTCTCTCACTCCCCTACATTCTTTCAATCACTCTCTCTCTCTGACCTTGAAAATGAAGGTGTAGCCGTTGTCCCAGTGAAGAGCACTGTCAATAGGGCCTTGAATACCACCCCAGTCACTGGCTATGGTGCGAGGATAGCTTTCATCGATGCCGTAGTCATTCAATCGGTAATAGTCAGCACCTGCATACATCCAGTTAATTAATTGAGCATGGTCACTGGGTGCTAGTCATTTCTATAACATTATGCTTAACAACGTATATAATTACTTCTACTACAACTTGCTATATTTTTAAGTTCAATTTACCAGTTTATTATGTAACTACAAGTTCATTTTTCCCACATTTATATATGGCACGTGCACGCGCGTGTAAGTTGTTTTTCTTCACCTCACGTGCCACCTATTTGATTTCATTGTCACACAGCTTGCCTTTAAAAATGTAAGTTCTGCCATCAGCAGTCATCACTATGGCATCGATGGAAGGATCTCGGCAGATGGACGGTACATTCAATGGCGGTCCTCGGCTAGTAACAACCGGACGTGACGTAGACGGGGGTAGCCTTCGCGGGATACCTGTTGGCACAGGGATATTCAAAACTTTATCGGCCATCTTAGTGACCATCATCAGAAGGAAAAAAACACAGGCGACGATGCAGATTTCGGGGGTATTTCAGAGAAAAGGAAGAATAAAGAATATTACAACCACTGAATCCATGAAATCAAGTTTTAACTACTGCTACTTATTTTTTTTTTCCTCCAGTTGAGATTGAACTCTGTGTCCGACAGCACCTGACAGGAAATAATATACGAAGGAGTAGAGATCCTGCAGAAATATAAAGGAACAAGTCTGAAGCACGGTTCATGACCTGTTCTATACATCTGAAAGAGACCAAGAAGCAAGGAGTGACAGAGAGAATGCATAAAAAAGCATTGCGAGCTACCATAAAGCTCTTGGACCGCCCTCACATCGTCTTCATCCAGTTTGAAGTTTTTCTGGTAACCTCTGTAAAATGGAGCCATGAGAGCAGAGCTGATGTCGGAGTGAGAGAGACCTAAAGAATGGCCAAACTCGTGGGCTGCCACTTGAAAAAGATTAACACCTGCAACAAAAGACAATCAGGTAGCAGTAAATATTAAGTAAAGGTGATAAAATAATAAGTAAATAACAAGAAAATAGATAAACACAGATGCAGGGAGAAACCTTTACTGCAATGTCTCACCGTGCTCTAGGTTGATGGTCCAGTCCTCGTCTTCATCGAAGTGGGCGTCACCTCCGTACATCGGGAAAAAGGCGTGAGCCAGGGTTCGACCTCTGCCATCGAATGGATTTCCATCGCCATGCGAGCCCCGCACAAACTTGATGTCCAGGTCCACAATGCCATACTTCTGAGGTCTAAAACGGAGAGGAGCCACATCTGCCCACACCTGGATGGACAAACCACAAAGACGAGGATAAACTATTAGCTAGTGGATTATATCGGGGCATGAACCTCATGCTCCATAGCTTTCAAAGTAGCTTCAACTTTTGACTGGTGAGACATATCTTCAACTTTTGATTGTCCAATACACAGCTTCAACTGTTGACTTGGTAATAAATGTCAGAAAACAGAAGCTTTGAATTTTTATCACTTTTTTCTACCACCATCGCTCCCACATGCCTTTCTCCTAATTAGCTAACCACGCAGTGTTCTATCAGTTCTCCTTTCTTGAAGGATATCGTAAAATGTAATAAAAATGTTTTGTTAACTTCAAACAGCTCTGTCATGGTCTATCAACCCCAGTGCTGTTGTTGTTGTTGCTGTAAGACTTTTCAAACTTTGTGTCCGCCATGCTTGACGAGTGGCGGTAATGAGATAATTAGACAGCTTTCACTGTGAAATTACTCTCACGCGCGGCTGTTAATGAACTAAAACTCTCTTTCATTACCAGTAGCTGTTCGCTGTGCATGTTCACGATTCACATTCATTCAGCATCTACCACGTGGCCAGCTGAGTCATTAATTAAACAAATGAATGGAGCACTTCCGGTTTAGGGGAGAGGGGGTGAGATGAGTGTCAACAGTTTGCAACCAGAGGTAGTCTAGCTTTGTGTCTAACCTATCCCTAGACACAATTATATCATAGTCGAGAGCGAGAGAAGTAAAGAAGGGTATAAGGAGAATGTTTACACTTGTTTACACTTGCACTGCAAAGTCAGCTATTGCGCAAGACAAAACAAAGTGAGTGCAGCTCAGGCTTCTGGTCACGTGTCATCATCTTGCGCCGTCACTGAGCGACGGCGATGACACTTTGACCTCTGGTGTAAGGCTGCAGCGGAAGTCTGGCATCAACATCCGCCTCATCTGCAGCCTGAATCTGAACCTAGGAACTCGTCATCATGTGAACTGGCATGAACCACACAATGAAGGTTTACAGAACGAACAATCGATGAAAGACACTTCCTAGTCACGTGATGTTTGTTTTTTTAATGTTTCCAGCCTCAGTGCTCGTGCTGGTCAGAATGGAATGATTTTTAGGGAAACATCTTTTCGTACAGTTTCTAACATTAAATTGTAAGATCATGGGAGTATGTGGGGAGGAAACCTGCTTCATTTAACGACTGTCACTGATGAGCTGAGTTCACTGCTCCACTAGCATCATTCATGTCCGAGTGGGATTTTTCTCGCTGAATTTCATTGCAAGTCTTCTTGCTTGTGTTTGTCCTCATGCCAGACTTTCAGGCTAGAAGTTCCCTTACTATCTTCTCTAACCTCTAGTGTAGCCCTGAGGTTTGCTGACAAAGCATGGTGAGGCTGCTGATGGAGCAGGGTCAGCTTTACCAGACATACAGGTCAGTTCAGTGTAGCGGGAAACACTTGTTTTGCTGATGGCCGTGTGTCGAGCTGCTTGGCACACACACAGGATGTTGCCGACTAAGCAGAGTAAGAGCGAGGGCTTCTAATGAATGAATATCGTGAGAAAAACCACCAACCACAGAAAAAAGTCACGTGTGGTGTGGAGGGGTTCAGTGCAAAGGTTGAATGAGAGGGCGAGTAAGTGGGTGTGGGAGGGTATGGGTGTAGGAGAAAGTGAGACAGAGGGGGGACGATGAGGGAGGGGGAGGAAGGGATGCGGAGACAAATGTCTTGACCTCGAAGAAATGGTTTCTTGCCCTAACTTGACTCAGCAGACCGGAAGCAGACACTCCAGGAGTGCCAGGACTGTGTGTTGCAGGTTTGATTGTTGATGTTGACACGTGAAGAGTCAATGAATATTTGAATTAGAAGCTTGTCTGTTACACTCATCCCCATCTCATTAAAGTCGGTCACATGACAATTATTCCAACAGACACTGAGAAGCAAGGTAAGAGAGCTACAGTAGTATCAAAGTCAGCAGTCAGAAATATGAGTTGAGGATTAGACATTACGAGAAAAGAAAGAACATTTCTAATTCATGATGGTTTAATGTGCTCCCTTCCTTCAATACTGTGTGTGTGCACGTGCGTGCGTACGTGTCTATGTCACACTCACCTGCAACGCCTTACTGATCTCGTCGTCCACTTCTCCCTTTGGGATACCTATGGGGTACTCTGATATTCTGTAGGTTAGTTCTGTTTTGTGCCACTTGCTGCCTAGAAAAACACAGGTTTAATTGTTCATTTTTATTGCACTGAAAAATTTATTTCAATCATTCAAGTGCTGTTTGAACGGGATGGAGCGTACATCTCCAATATGGCTGAAAGTGGTTGTCGGGAAAGGTTTTATGGATGTTACTGTGGTTACATTTTGACACATTGGTGTTAAAACATTGCAGAGCTATAGGTAACAATAAATAAACTTATAGTGTACACTATAATGGTCTGTCCATTGTTTGAAAGCATGTCAATATTTCTGACGACTGACCAGCTCCTGGTATATATACAGGTAGTCCTCGACTTACGACGGGGATCCGTTCTTAACGCGGCGTCGTAAACCGAATTTCGACGTAAGTCGGATAGTTCATACAGTATACAGTACGGCAAACACTTAGCCTATCCAAACACCTATCTTAACACAGTACCCTACATTTATCAATAAACATAAGTACAGTAAAATATTGTGCAGTACAGTACGCTTTGTTATCACTGTCGCTTTCATAGGAGCAGATCCTGGTCACGTGTTCAATGATGCGATCTTTACCTTGATAATCGTAGCGACAGTCGAACCACTAAGTCCTATTCATCTGTTGCTGTTTCCCCCTTTTCAGATTGCCTTTATGAATATCCCTTTCACCTCCATGGTGATGGCCTCCTTTTCTTGATGCGCGACCTCGTAAGTCGGAATGAGCGTCGTAACCACGAAACGACGTCAACTCGAGACATCGTAACCCGAGGACTACTGTACTCTGAGAAAGTTCTATAAAAACAGTCTTTGGAATTTTTAGAGACACAAGATTACAACAAAACACAAACAAATATAATGTTTGCTGCACAGCAGTCCATTCTGGATTTTTTTTCTGCTAAACTCTTGTCACCAGAAACATAACTCAGGCAGTGATATCGGCATAAACACCGCCTCCATGTTGTTGTCTTCCCCTGCCGACGCCATATTGTTTGTCGGGTGTCGGATGTTTACCGTAAAACCCGTGAAATCGTCACCAAGTCTCGTGGAGGCGACGTTCAGCATTGGAAGTTACAGTTTAACGAATTACTGTCAATTGTTTGGGCGTGTTCACAAAACACCTTCAGGATAATTCGCCTTAACGGCGGTGACAAGCGAGGCGGACAGGGTCATTGGGTCACGCGGCGTCAGGCCAACACCGGAAGCAAGGGCAGACAACTACTGTTGGGGTCGAGAGGATATCCGATTGTTTAAGTGCAAAGAGCAAGTTTGCGTGTGCCATGCTACACTCAGAGATGCTTTCCTCACAAAAAAATGTTCACAGTAGTCGGCATCGGTCGTGTCATTAAAGTCAGGTTACAGAAAATAGTTCTTTCTAGAAAACCATATTTACGCTGACACATACACCATAGACAGGCACTAGTACTTGTTTAACATTTCATGTATTTTACAGGCTAAAACAGATTTTCCTATAATGTATTGTCAGTGGTCACATGACTCGGACACTGCTAACGAGGTGGTTGTCAATATTTTTATTTACCTTGCAGAGCGTATCTTCTCCTTCTCGCCCCGCCCCCTAATTCTACATCATCAGGGTTACCGCATCGGGGTAGACTCATCACTTGTCGAGTTTTTTCGTCAATCCTGCCTGTACACGAAGAAAAAAAAATATCATAATAAAAACATTTTATTTGATGCAAATTTTAGACATCGCGACTGAAGAACACGTACACACAGGTAAAGAAATGGAATCAAAGGTAATGGAGTGAATGGAGAAAGAAGAAAGGAATAAATTATTTATGAGTTGAAAAATTTTTAAAGTAAATATCAGAAGATAAAATGTTAATGAAAAACACTAGTAGAAACTTGAATTTTATGTACGAGAATCATTCAACCATTTGTTCCTCAGATACACCTTCATTCAGGCGTTAGAAAATCAAAGAGAGGACATTGCTGTTTCTCGAGTTGTCTGTATATTTGTATATTTACTTTCCAACCATGCTAGGCCAAGTCAGGGACATGGGGAACCCATCATGTGAGTTTCCCCCTGCTAGATAAAAGGTGTTTCATGGATTCCAGCGGGACCCTAGCGAAGACTGAAGAGGCACGGATTGCAAAATGATGATGAGGCTAACACTGAGATCAGAAAATAACTCCCTCCCTCTCTTTAAGTTTCACCTGATGTGGTTTCACAAAACCCATCACAGCAGATTCATATTCCGTGTGTCAAGTTGGCAGAAAGACGAAGACAGCAATGTAATTCAAAGAGGAAAGCAGTGCTTGTAGATAAGACTGCAATCACTCCAGCATCCGGTGATAAGGCTCAAGACCTTTCTGAAAGTTTCAGTACATCCTCTCCTATACCCTCCAAAACGCGGAGGTGGTGATGGTCAGATTGTCAAGATTGTCAATACTTTTTCAAATGTTTCTGCTGATTGTATTCAGTGTTAAACACACTGGACACTGCTCCATCTCAAATGACATAATGAGGGTTAAAGATGTAGTGGGGTGCAATTATCTTTCTAATGACTCGGTAGAGCTCAGAAGATGCCAGACAAGCTGAATACCTCATTTCTAGTAACAAGACAGGCGTCTATAAAAATTGCAATGATCAGAAATATGCCAGAGCCACCTCTACCCACACACACCCCTAACTTAACAAGATGTCCCATTGGATGTAGCTTTGATGTTGTTTGTGTTGACTGTCTCTTTCTGTTAATGGTGATGTTTGTAGAGAAAAGGAAGTAGGGTGAGGAAATATTTGGGAGAAAAATATCTTGCTCTGATCTTTACCCACTCACAAGACAAATATTGCATCCCATAACCCCTTAAGCTTCAGTGTTTACAACAATATATTACAGCAGTGGTCTATAGGGTTAACAATGAATAACATCAACTCAAAACACAATCTTGACAATCTGGCTGTCACCACCTCCACCACCTTTTTTTTTTTGTTGTTGTTGTTGTTGTTGGGACAGGGGAGGTTGCTAAATGGAAGTGGGCAACTTAACTATTTGTGGACAAAGTATCTTCCACTGACACTGAGCTTCAGCCAGTGATTTAAATAGTATTGCAGCCTGCAAGTTCCCAAGTTGTAAACATATCTATTCTTTCATTCAGTGTTACAGGCATGTGTGTCTGTTACTGTCGGCGCTATCCAAGTGTTGGAAACATATCCAGCTCAGCAGCTCTTCCTGTGAGATATGCCACAGGCCAGGGCCACCTACAGCTACAGGTTGCCACACGTGGTCCACGTGATAAAAGTCAGAGATAAGTGGACCCAGCCACAAAATTACCAGCATCAGCACCAGCAATTTACACACTGCATATTGTTGAACTGATAAAATCTGCTGGCATTTCAGAAATGTACAGGAAGTATACTACATTCTCTCTCTCTCTACACACATGACAAACATAGTTCAACATCTCACAGTAACAAAACAAATAAACAAAATATCAGGCACATGGATATGGAAGCAGTCAGTGTCTGGCCAGTTGTTTGAGAGCTATTGAAAACACTCCACCCTTTTTTGCCTGGGATTTTATAATTGATCCACATGAAAATATTTATTGTTTTTTCGTATCCATGTTGCCTTTAGAATAGAGGAAACATAAAAAACAACAATACAAGTTTATTGAAGACCAACACTCCTGAAGAATTGTTTACAGCAATTGTAATTTTTTGAAAGCCTGACAAAAGCTGCATGTATAACCCTGGTCATCCTTGTTTTTCTTTTGAGAGCTGGGAACTGTTGCTACTCGAGTGTCACACCATTCTTTAAAAGTAATTTTAATTTCACAATCTAAAGTGTAGAATAATTCGGACATACGACAGCTTCATTTCATGAAAATGGAAAATAAACTTTGCACGTGTAAGATATTTGTCCTTCATGTCTTCATAATCAAGATATGAAGTGCGCATTAGGTTTAGAGAATGGTGTAGTGGCGGACACACCAAGCTAGAACATGTTTCTTGTGTAACATGAGAATAAATAATAAATAATGATGGTGAATGGTGTAATCATTGTGACCACCTGTTTGGGGTGTCACGCAGGAAAACATCGTTTACCCGCCTGCTCACAATCTATTTTTACTCCATAACAAGGGTGGATGATTGCGGGTGTAATAACTCACTCCACTGACACCAGCTTCTAGCCACCTGGGGCAGCAGGTATGAACAAAAGGTACATTGCTACCTTCGGATTAGTTCAGTACCTAACACCTAAACAAGATGTTTGTATTCACAGGTGGGAACCTTACTCGGTAAGTTTGGAATCTGAGTTATAGGACAGAAAGAAGATAAAATCTGAGTATCCCGCAACATGTCCGGTTAGTAGTTAACCCCGAGGTAACTTTACCCCATAATAATGGCCTATGAGAGGACTGTGTTTTATGGAACCCAACCATGGCTGTTAGGAGTACAGTCACAAGGTATACAAACTGCGTGCTGGTGGTTGGGGAGGAGGGGTGGACTCAGTTCCCCCTTTGACAATTCCTCTTTCTCTAGCCTCTGGCAGCCAGTACTTGTGCCCTCCCGGTCGCACGCTCCTGCCATCTTGTGTGTAAGTGGCACGTGTTTCATGTTCAACGCCCACGTCTTTGTTGGAGGACACCACGCTCTCCACAACAACACACGTGGCAGGCGGAAGTCACGTGAGCTGAGGCTGAAGTGAACCCACCTCTACCCGCAACCCTCTTCTCCTCTTAAAAAAATGGTCAGAAAAGAGGAAGCAGAAAAAGAAAAATAAGAAAAGAATGATAAATGGAAGAAAGTATCAGACAGGACGGTAAATGAGAATTATCAGGGTACGCCCGGTTGTAGAGGCCAAGAGGGTTGTCTTCTACTGAGGTCACAGAATACCCGAGTCTCCAGTTTGTGTATGCAAGACAGAATGCAGTGGCGTAGGAAGATGTTCGGCGTTGGGGGGGGCAAACTCCCTGCTGACAGTGAACGGCGTTCGCACTCGCACATTTCGTAAAAAAAGGATTGGGGGGGGGGGGTACTGCACGGCACGCGCGATCTGATCGTCAGAGGTGTTAGAGCCTCCACTTGCCTCAGGGCCCGCTTTTTGTGACGGTGATGACCGTCTCCTGTCTACGTTCTCCTACCTTTTTTTCAGTTCTTTGCTCTTTGTGAGGAATTACGTCTCAAATATTGGGGGGGCAAAAGGATATTCCTGCCCCCGCTGTATTTTCCTTGGGGGGGCGGCTGCCCCCGCTGCCCCCCTGGTTCCTACGCCACTGAGAATGTATTTCTGTGCGTGTGTCTACGTGCATATAATTCTCTGTATATTGTGTGTGTGGGTGGGTGTGTCAGCCATCATTAAAACATCAAGACGTGTTCATCGTGCAAAAATCACTCGCAGGGAGGTGAACTCTTGCTCCACGTTGCTGCACGGTTCTCTCGTTCCGAGGCTCAGCGCGTGAAATGAGAGCGCAAGAATTTCGAGATAAAAAAAAACAAAAAGAAGAAGTAGCCCAGTTTGCAATAATACGAACAAGAAGCCAATCAAGGATGCTTGGTGTTTCCCAGGCAACCAGCGGTCAGGGAGAAATTACAGTCGAGGTTAATGCACCGTGTAATGACGTCACATTAGAACCTCGTGTACCCGGGGTGTGAAGCCTGTGAGGTTTACACAGTGTTGGCAGGCATGCAACCTGGCGTCCCAACGCCCCACCAGTGAGTTTGTCACGAGATAATGGAAGACTTTGGCTACTAGGGGCAGGACCCCTACATGTCTTCTAACATCAACAACTATTGTGCAAAGAGCGTTGTTTGTTTGTTTGTTTCTAGGCCAACTGCTGTTTGTGTGAGTGGCCGTGAGTTCAAGTATAACATGCCAGCACAGCGTCCGGACAAAGAAATATGTATCCCCGACATACTGCATTCCCTTTCTTTTCACTTCGAGAACAATTGGACAATTATTCAGCACGCGCCGCGCGATGTACTCGTGTTGCACACGTGGACTCGGTCTCCTCCTCGTGTTTGCCTCAGTTTTGAGCTGCGACTCAGTATTTCTGTAAAGCCCGAGCTCGCAGGATGTACAGATCGTCATTATCTTTTTTAAAGTATCAATAAAAGACATTAGTAAACAAAATGTTTGGACTAGGAGTGCTACGTGTGTGTGACTGAGAGAAAGAATGTTTGCGCGCACCTTTGTCTTCTCAAAGACACTTCAAAGTCTCTCCCTTCCTTCCTGCCTTGCTTTCTTCCTTCCTTCCTCCATTAAAGAAAGAAGTTTCCTTTGTGTCCTTTCAACGTAAGCTGAAGCCAGCACAAACTGAATTCTGTTTATCTAGTTACAAGAAATCAATTCTGATGGACTTGCTTCCATTTGCACATCTCTGCCCACCCTTTACCTCCGCTCGGGTGCGTGTGCGTGCGCATCTATACACATACACATGTATGCGCGCGCTCACGTAAGAGAAAAGTTAAAAGAAAAGAGTAGTAAAACATCAAGCAACATACCTGTCTCATTAATACCAGCCATTCTCTGGAATTTTTTTATTGCTGTGATGTAGTACTGCTCTGAAGTTAGCGCCCCGGTCTGTGGATCATGTGCCTTCATGTACCCGTATCTGTTCAAGTAGTCCTGGAAAAACAAATTTATCGTTGAGTTAGTAAAAAAGGAAAATCTCCCAAATCTTTAAGCATTAAAACAAAATCAGTAAAAAATGCATTCCTGTACATAGCAAGTATTGAGGAAAGGTCTCAGATTTCCACCTGTTCAGTTTTGTTTATAAGATTAGTGTAGGTAAATGTCAAGGTAGATGTCCTACTTGCACTGATTTATTTACTAGGGAGAATGTTTTTTTTTTTCACAAGGCTACTGTCGGTATATTTGTATTTTGAAAACGCCTTCCGTTCCCCAGTGCCAAAGTGCACGAACAAGCCGACAAAGACCCGCCCTGGTAGAACACTCAGGTGTTGCTTTTCAAAGCAACTCGTTCCTCGCCGCGAGCTCGACTTTTGTACACACCTGACAACATGAAAGACCGGCTCCCGCCGCAAGCTTATAGCCCCTGGCATCCACAGCCCTGAGGGTAAGGTGAGACAGGAGGCTGGGTCTGACAAAGCTACCTGACTACCTCTACCGCCTTCCCGTTACAACTGTCGTGGTGCAGGCGTTGATGGCAGTAGACAGCTCGGTGACAGTTGTAGACAAGTCTGACTTGCTCACCTTTGGTGGCAAGCTAATTTGTAGAGCCACACCTTGTGATTGAAGCCATCTTGTTTTGTTTGAGGTTCGATATTTTTGTTCAGGAGACAGGTATGTCTCAAACACAGAGATCATCGAACAACAAATAGATAATTACGGTTAAACTAACGATGCTTTCGTCACCTTCTGGTAGAAGTCAGGGTTAGTGGGATGCTGTGACGCAACCGCCAGACGGAAGTGTTGTCAGAAGACAGTTTTAATCATTAATTACAAGAGGATTGACGACTATGACGTCACCGTGCGTCTGTCAGCCGGGGCATTGCTACGTCATTGACACTAGGTGCCATGACGTCACCGTTTTTTTTTTTTATCGACGGAGGTTGTGACGTCGCTACTGGGTGGTGTGACATCACGATTAACAGCTAACCCTAACCCTGGTCGGTGACGTCACTGGGAGCAAAAGCGCCCTCTAACGGATGCACGTTAAGGAAAGTAAAAGTGTAGTGACACATCTACTGCAGCGGCCCTTGAGGAGGATGCCTCGGTGGTGACGTATGTTTGAACTGTATGCACCAGCACGCCTGACGCTGTCCCAGTGAGCCACTCACGCCTCAGCACGCTTCACGAGCATCGCGGGGGCGGGGAAGGCTCGCATCTTCCTTCACATGCCCGCACCAGCAAACAGAAGCTGACAGAGGGAGGGGCAGGAAAGGTGGGAGAGGGGAGTGGAGGATTGAAGGGGAGGGGGGAGTTGAAAGATGGGGAGATGTCGTCAGCATCTTCAGGTCGAGAGAGGCAGCAGATACGAAAGCGGTAATCGATGACTACAAAAATAGATCACAGCCCGATCGCAAGAGCAGAGGACCAGACCAAGATATGTGGATGGAGCTATTGTTGTCTATTGATCTCAAGTAATGTCTTTGTATAGGCGAGCTTGCTGGCGTGCGTGCGTGTCTGCATGTCGTATGGTTATGCTTTAAAGTGGTGTGAGCGAGTTTGGAGAGTCTGTTAGAGAGTATAAGATGGAGAAAGTGTGTGTGTGAGAGAGAGAGAGAGAAAGAAACGGCCAAAGGCAAAAAAAAAAAGGTACACCCTATTTCTTGTCCTAAGATGCACTAGACTCGCAATTAAAATATTCCCAAATAAACTAAAAATATTTTTTACCATTGATTACTCAAAATATCTTTCTTGTTCACCATGTTACTTCAGTTTTTGAGTAGTATATACTCTCTGTACATGAGGATGGAACAGCTTTGCAGACACTACAAACTACAGCATCGTGCCAGATGCCGTCATGCACTTAAGCCAACAGCGCCATCTGGCGACTGTCAGTCTGCAGCTGACCGAGACCCACAGAAACAAAATGTCGGGAACAGGACAGTAATCCTGCGCTCCGGCCAACTTTAACAAAATCGAAGTTAGAGCTTTCAACCACATTCCAATTCTGGTTGACTTCAGGACCACCTGGTCAACACCGTCTGGCCGCCATCAGCTCTCATCGCTAGAAACTATTAGTCGTGCATCGGATTGTTGAAGACATGGGGAAAAAAAAACAGGACAGCGGGGATCACATTAAACTACACAGACTTCAATGTATTTTCTTTGGAACTACAATAAATGCTACGGTTTTATCATCATCATCATCGTCAAACTATCATCAGGACCTGACCAGGTTCTTCGCCTCTTACATGACCAGGCCATGAATATATACAATACAAATTAGTTTCATAAATAAAGTTGACAGAATAATGAAAAATAAATATTTTATAATTTTTTTTAATCGTAAAAATACGGAAAAATGTTTGAAACTGAATTAAAATCTCTGCGCTGGTTTCTGCTCTCTTTTGTAATACTTGTTACAACAACAAAAATCTTTTCGACTAAAGATACGAGTAACAATTAAGGTCATAAGGAGTCACGTGACTTTAGATTCCTAGATTACCAAGGGAGACTCTGGACGTTGACTCTCCCCCACTCCATCCATACCCACCCAGCACTCGGCCAAGACCATAATCAGATCACCTTTGTGATTTGACAGGCACGTGACAAGCAGACCCCGAAACGGCCGCTGGAGGACCCGCTGTATCTCCAGCTCATCACCGCCTGGGAGTCAGGTCTGGCACCAGGAGGTCGGCCAGCATCTGGCCTCGTGAAGTCCTGCAGCCGATGGTATCTAAGTCTTCGTCCAATTAACAGTTCGCGTCTGTGTATCCGGAAATGGGGCTGGCCATAGTGGTCTGCCCCTGACACTGCACGTGGCTTTGGGATGAGGATGCTCGTGATGGTTGTGATAATAGCGACAATAACAGCAGCGAGATGAGTTCATACAGTTTACACCTCAAACTGTTTCAGTAGTAGCAACAAAAATAATTATTTCCAGATGAAGTAGCCAGCTTCTAGCTACTAGACGTTGAGCGCCATATTCACTCAGACCTTCACGAGGGCAAAGAGCACAAGTCATGGTCACGTGACTGTTTTATGAGAACCACTGTGAGCGGAACGATCATCGTCGCATGCGATAACTACAGCATTGCCTTGCTGATGCGTGGCTGATGATAGGGATCAGCATCTGCAATGCACTTCTTCCTCCATTTAGCAAGGGGGATGCAGGTATTTCCCATGAGGTTGCCAAGCAACAGTTACGCCAATCACTGGTCTTTGTAATCCCGACCTGCATTTTGGTTAGTTTCTTCATTTCTTTGATCTCATCGGGAGCTGTCTTTGAGAGAGAGATGATGTAGCATCAGTCCGAGCTATTACAATGTAACTACTGATTGTCATGCGAGGTCTCGTGGAATATTAATTTCAATATCCGCTTGATTGGCGAACTCATTTAACATTCAGATGTATCTTGTTCAACTGATTTGCTCAGAATTTGTTTAATCGGACGAATAAACTATACTCTACAACCTCGGAAACTATACATTCGTCTACATTATCAGATAAGGATAAAGGGAAAAAATATCGCACTTTCCCTGAATGAGCTTGAACAACAGAACAGTGTCAGAGTAATTTAAATTGAACAATTGTAAACAATAAACAAAGAAGAATGAGAGACGGAAGAAAAATGAGCGACCACCAGTGACTGAAAAATTCTCCAAAATGAAAAAGAAATCATTGGACACCAGGACATCCACAAACCGGACAATGTGACATGACAAGTCGTCTGCCAGGAAGCCATTACTGCCCAGTCATCTGACCAGTGTGTGTGGGGAGGGGTAGGAGTTGGGGAGCAGGGAGGACCCCAGCCCAAGGGAGGTCTCAGCCTCATGGGGTCTGTACTCTCGTCGAAGCTTTCCATTAAACTGTCGTCTTGATATGCGACTGTGTGCTGTGTTCGATACTCGCAGTCGTCCGAACAGGCAGCGCTGGCGTGTTGCTAATAGCAACAGCTGGCGGAGGAGAAGAGATGAAGAGCATCATCCACAGTAGTACTACATACTGTAAAGGTCAGATGTGTAGCATCCTTCACGGTGCTTTTGAGAAGATTCGGCGAGTATTTATTTAGCAGAAGGGGATTTTCGTGTAAACTTTAATTGTTGCGGGTGTTGGTGTCCTCGATGCTCATCCGATCACTCATCTTTTTTTGAGATGAAGCCAGCACGAGACCTGAAAGCGGCTTAAACCACAGGAGGAGGACTGAGTCCGCTTACATAGGAAACTGAATGCTTCATCAAACAGAGACCCAGCAGGGAATAGATTAACAGGCTTTTTCCTACAGATCAGGTGCGATTTATGTCGGACCTGTAACCTTTAATTGGTCAAACCGCTAACCTTTGACCTGCCTGTGCGCTAACACGACCAGTTGCGCTTCCATCTTTTTTTAAAAGGAAAAATGTATAACAAAGTGTAAATAAAAATAGAGGTCGAGACGAGATGTGAACCCAGGGCACCTGACTCTTATGGTAATCATCATCAGCAGCAAAGATGATCAAAATACTTCTATAAGAGAACCACGACATACAAAAGTTCGATTCTTGATGGCGGAAATGTTTTGTCGAGCTCCAAGCACAGTCAGCAAGAAGGTTATTTCCCCTTCCATGACTTTCTTGCACTCACTATTCCCGGAAATACCAGCTTACCTTCCAGGTAAACACTCCCTTGCTTTGGACCTTTTACATGGGTCGAGGAATATGAGATGTTCACAACACCGATGTAACAAATGAAAGAACATGAAACAAAAATTTTTTTCCAACATTGGAAAGCAGAATTGATAAAATCGTGCTTCCTTCATGACATTGTTGAATAGAATAAGTTTTCTTTGTTTTTTGAATGCTTTAATGATTTTTTTCTCAGTCTTTAATTAATTTTGTTTCTCTAAAATTGACAATCTTTTCTCTTCCTTTTCATGATGTTTTTATCGATTGTTGGACCTAATCTGTTTTTATCTTTCTTCCTTCTCTCTGTTTCCCTGCCTACATATATTATTCGCGAATGAGTAATTACAAAATTAATTTCTTTATCTGTGTGTACAAGAACTCATTACTCTGCAAATGAATCGAATGTGTCTTGTCTCCCCCTGTCTCACACTGACCAACAGACAGACAAACTCTGAAGCATTAAGTTAACAAGTCTGGTGGATCCAAGATATTAAACACACAGCAGTGTGATGTAAAGTAAACTTTGTAAGACTTTAGTTCCATTCTACAAAAAAAAAAAAAAAAAAAAAAAAAAGGAAAGAAAATCTTTGTATACCGATGTGAAGGGGTCTAAGCAATGTTCGATGACTAATACATTAGGCGAGGAAATGTCTTTCTGCCTGCCGACGGAAATCGATGTTGTGTCTAAACAGACGAGTACAGGTATTCACATCCCCCTCCTCTCCATCCTCAACCCCCAACACAGAATTAATGGAACCGTGGATGAAAAGAAATCCTCGAAATAGGTTGACTGGGTTTCTTCAGCCTGACGAGGAGCGGAGGCAGGAAGAAGGTGAATAGGTAGATGATTGGGAAGGCAGGGTTCAGCAGAGTGCAGATAAACACGAGCAATGGGCTGCCAGCAACTTTTATTTTATTTCTCCTTCACTCTGCTTCCTTCTTGTAAATGTGCATGTTCTTTATTCCTTCTTTTTCTTTCATCTGGATTACTTTTGCTAGTCTTCTTCTTCTTTGTATTTTTACAGCTCACTGATGGTTGATTCTAAACCTTTTAACATTTTCTTAGGCTTCATGGATATCCCCTAGCTTCTTTCTTTGTCTTTCATTCTCCTTTTCCCTCATCTCGCCAGGCTGTTCTTTCTCTGTATTTATCTCATGTTTGCGTGTGCAGAACCGCTGTCTTGCCATAATATTGCTTTAGTTTCTGGCTCCAGCTACCTCCTCCTCTTTCCCTCTCGGAATTTCCCCAACCTCCTCTCCCCATCTCACCCTCCATTTCCATTTGTGTTACAATAATGACTTTTGTACATCCTCATCGTTGTCTACTTGCTGTCCTTCCTCGATTTATCACGCTTTTTCTGTTTTTGTTAAGTTAATAACCTCACTACAAACATTTTGTTCTTGTCCTTCTCAATTTTGCGACTCTTTTTTTCGTGGCCATCCCTGGAGTGCAGCTGTCAGCTTAGGAAAACACTCTGCATCCCAGAGACTGTCGCAGGCAAGAAAACAGATGTCTCCCTCCCAACTTTTTTTAGGGGTGGGATGGTAATGCTGATGGCAACAGTGGAGACAATGCTCGCTAATGAATTTTAAAGGGAAAAGCAAGTCCAATGATGTTGGGCTTAAATGACAGATGCTGACGATCTGAATCATCCTGATCCAATTTACCATTTGACTTTCTTTTCCCTTTAACTTTGATAAGATAAATTCGCTCTAGAGAATCCTACAGAACAGTTTACATGACTGGTCGGGTTTTTGTTTTGGGAGAATGATTGAGGAGACAAAACTCTCAATTGAGGTCGAGGTTTGGTAGTCGGAAACTGCATTAGGTTCTTCACTCAGAATTGGCTAGTGGAAGAGCTTCGTGGGAAATAAATACATTCACAGGCAGAACTCGCCTCAAGTAGGGTGTGTTCCGTTTCGCTGCAACTTTGTGATTCTGAGGCTACTACATTATACATTGCAGCCACACATTGCGGTTCCCTGTGCACAAAAATGGTTGAGAAAAAAATTGTCGTGTTAAGGACAACACCAATGTTCAATGAGATCATCACAAAAATGTTGAGGTTTTTCTTCGAGCCTTTCATTCCAGCGAGTAATCGCTTATCTTCCGACGGAAATTTAAAAAAGTGATTACAGTGTCAGACGAACTCCTACCTCTAGAAGCTCACAATATTCCCAGGTGAACATCCAAAATAACTGTGGTGTAAAACATTCAGACTACACCAGTCCAGCCCCACGAGCACCCGAAAGGTCCATTCTAAATCCCTCAGTCACTTTATCTCATCAGTTTGTTTAGTCCACCAGGAAGATGGTTCTCCACTGGTTTCAATCTTCCTTTCCCTCGTTCCTTTCTTCACTTTCTATATCTAGTGCAAAATCCAATTTTCTTCCGTTTTGAAGGAAATGCGGGATGCTTTACTGTGACTATAGGTTCAGACATTTTCTCGTTAATTCTGTTTCTGTTGAGCAAATCTGACTGTTGCTTTCATTTGCCTCATCAGTAGCTTCTTCTCTGCTCACCGACTTGTCAGCTGAGGATGGAGGCAGCCATCTAGATGTTGGACTACACTGACAGTCAACGACATTCCGACTCAACATGCAAACGATTTGTCAGGTTAGTTGGCAGGTTCCGGCCGCTCGTTTCCTCCAAGATGGCTCCAGGGGCCCTTAACTTGCTGTTAGCGATGTAACTGAAGTGGTCCTCTTCTTGAAGAAGTGTTTCGTGTCACTAAGGATTCATTCAGAACTATTCATCCGTATTCGTTTCCTAATTACCTGTCTTAGCTTTTACTGGTTTTAAACTCGTCTTCTGAATATTGCAGTCACTCAACAGAACATAAACTGCATCGTAAGCAAAATAAGAGGCAGTTCGTCTTTTTTATTATTTGCTTTGCTATTCAGTATTCCTGTGTAAAGACAGGTTTTCTGGCAGCTTGCATTTTCAGTTTCATACAGTTTTTAAAAAGATGAAATCCAAGCACTTATTTTGAGGTATTCTGAAAAATAAAATTGAGATAAGAGAGCTGGATTTTATGGGAGAGAACAGGTGGAGATGAGATAATGGACAAAGATGCAGAAAGTTCGAACAGAAGAAGGAAGTTCTTCCTCTCCATTTTTTAAACAGCATACTAATGCAGTGAATATAAAATACCCCATTTTCATTTACCACAGATAGTTCCTCTAAAGAAAGTAACTGACCAGTCAAGGGCATAAAGGAAATAACTTTGAGCAGTATATCACACAAAGGAAATAACTTTGAGCAGTATATAACACAAAGGAAATAACTTTGAGCAGTATATCACACAAAGGAAATAACTTTGAGCAGTATATAACACAAAGGAAACACACAAGGGAAATAAGTTTGAGCAATATTTCAAATAAATTTCCCCCGCCCCATTATATACAAATTTCCCCTTATTCGTTTCTTCTAATGCACATTGAGCTCACCTCTGTCTGAGGGGAAATTCGTTGTATCAATTGTATAAATTGTATAAATATTATTAGTAATTATCTTTTAAACAGCATCGACAATCAGTGCGACGATGAACTTGCGGCCACTTGTAGTCTGATTACTCAGTCGATTGTGTTGATATTTTCTTTTTTATGTCGTCTGTTATTCACATTCTTGCGACAAAGATCCCAAGTTTACTAAACAATTCAGTGTCACCATGCTTGTCAAGTTGATTTACACGGTCTCGAGCAATTGCGCTTTTGCGAAGTGTTTGCCTGTGCTAAATTGTATAATAAACAAGTCTCGCCATATATTAGCAGACTATGTTTGTTTGAGATAATGATATCGGAGTGGTTGCCGACTGGAGGAAAGGTCTGGGTAGGCGTTTACAAAGGTCATGAAATATCTTGATTTTTTTTAAATCCCGCAGGGAATTGTGAGTAAACCTGAACATGCACAGGGATAAGTGGTTCAATATAAAAGATAATATAAAGAAGAAACAAACATGATATTAATGTAATACTGTCATCATATGGTCAAATACATCCCAGCTCCAAGACTTCCCTCTCTTTGTTAACCCTCCTGATGACCAGCCTGCAATATCACCAGCCAAAGGACTTGAACCCAGGGTTAACGGGATTCAGTGTGATCAAGCAAACATAATGGTTAGTCCTTGGCTGTAATTCTTGTAATTCTGGAACCCATGGACGGGGGATTTCCCGTGATGACTGCTGGAAACTCGTAAAAAATCGGTCACCCTGGCGGGACTCTCGCCTGCAGAAGGGACAGTGAGGATGAAGAGATATTGAGGGATAAAGAGACAAGTCTAGCAAACCTATCACTTTTGGAGCTATTATTTATTCTGATACGGCCATTTTGCCTACAACATTTCCTGTTGTCGCAAAATAATTATTAAGGACTCTCTCTCTCTCTTCCTGTTCCTCTAAAATCCAGACTCCTTCCCCGAGAAAAAAAATGTTACGGTCAATATGGTGCCAGGTATAGCAAGACCGATAACAAGACAGTGATAATAGAGGCCAGACTAAAACCTAATTTTATGGCTGAAAACTTCAAATAATTTCTCCAACAGGTCTCAACACAGGAACAGCAGCGAACAAGAGCATGTGGGTGGTGTATCTAACTTCAGTCCAGGAGGAAAGTGTTGTTATCTACAAACTTCAAACAGTAAACACAAGAGGAGGAGGATGAACTGGCCGGAGATACAGCCAGCACTATACAGGAGCAACAACTCCGATTTCAAGTCTGTTGCCAGCCACGAGCCACCTGGCATTTGATGATGATACAGTTGTAGTGAGAGGTGTTCAGCCTGACCCTTGATTACAGCTCGGTGTTTAGTCTGTATGTCACCCTTGACTGTCGTGAGATAGCGGGAACAAATAATTATCAAAACCTGGATGACTGAACCTCTTTCTTTCTACATGCTACCTTCATATATATATGTGTGTGTGTGTGAGAGAGAGAGAGAGAGAGAGAGAATATTCTGTGTGTGTGTGTGTGAAAGTGAGTGTGACAGATCAGAGAGCTCATACTGTTAACTTTATTGTGAAAAATCTGTCAAAGACTTGTCCATGTGCAAAATTCTGTGACTTTACCATATACTAATTTTTCAACAAAAACCAAGAGAACAACTCTGTTCCACACGCAGTTCAAATACCAAATATCATATTTATCACCTGCTTCTACGAGAAAGGTCAAAGCCCTCGTTCCCGTGACGTCACAATAGTAAGACACATGCACGACGCATGCACGCACACAGCATAGACAGGCACACACACACATAGAGATACACAAAGAGAAGTAGTCAGGGGTTAAGGGTGGAGGATAGAAAATGGTTCGAGGGTTTCAAACATTGAAAATGACTTACTGTGACGTCAGAACCGGACATTGCTATTGTGGCTGGCTGGATGCTCGGGAGCCAGAGAGTCAGGACAGTTGAGTAGCACCACAGGTAGCGCATGACATCACGTGACTGTTTCTGGCACGTGCACTTTGTCTTCTCCATGTTCGGAGATGCTGATGCAGTTCACAAAACAACAACAAAAACAATTCTAAAACTCAGCAGCCTCGTTTCCCAGTCTCTTTCTTCAGCACCATGCGATAAACCTTCTTTTCTAGGTCAGAGTTCAAAAACTCAGGAGACAGGAGACTGGGTCAGTGGGTTAGAATATTGATCTGTCATCAACCGCGCAATTAGAACTCAGCCTCTAATGGCAAGAAAACAGGAAAATGTCAGGCGCGGCAAAAAAAAATCATTTGACGGTTAGAGGGATCTGGATGGGCGCATGTCTGGATGACGAAAGGATGTGATGTCTTCTCTAAAAATAGCGCAGCTGTAGGTGGAGTGTGACTTGTTTGTTGTAATGGCCAACACCATGACAGTCTGGGCTGGGTCAATGCAGCTGTCACGACTTCCAGCTTCACCAATCGACACTGCAGCTGGATGGACGTCACTTGCAACACTGAGGATGAGCACTCACTCACATCGAATCGACAAACTGTCAGATGACTTGCCTCAGCATTCAATAACAGATGCACTAACAGAGTTGATAAAAATATGAATATTTGTGCAGTTGTTGTTGTAGTTGAATTTGTCACATGGTGTTAGCTTGTCTCAGGTCAGTGATTATCGCCGTTAGTTTTCCTCCCGCAAGCCTCCGTGTGAACCTGCAACAGAAGAGAAAGTCGGTTGAAGCAAGCAGCGAGAAGTGGGACTGGACGCGGCCAGCCATTAACAAAATGATGGGCGTTATCACCTATCGCATGGAAACATTATTGAATCAAGTCCTCAACATGCAGTGTGGTCCTGGTCGGGGCTCTGGTTCTCTGAGTGCATCTGTGTGTGTGTGTGTGTGAGAGAGACCGACGATTCTCTATTGAACACACAAACACACACACTACCTTCACATATTCATGTCTTTGCATGATAACTGTTGGTATCCAGAGTTGTTTTAACATTTGTTTGGTTGTCCTAAAAATAGTTCATGTTCCCTGACCAAGTCCAGACTTCTCCTTTCTAGACCAAGTCCAAAGGACATCGGATCGCTTCCTGGCCAAGTCAAAAGATCAAAAAGAACTGTGATGCTCGGAACATGGTGGTCTTTGAGATACTTTCGCTGACCCTCCGGTTCGGCAGGAATTCAAAGATCCTTTCATCTGACTTCTCTTATACATCACTTGTCAGATAATCCGTGCTTCGGCAAGTGCACTGAACCCCCCAATGCGCAGGCGCAGAGGTCAACAGGTCATGTCGTGTTCATGCTGTTATGTAAGTGACTTGGTACTCACATCATGACACTAGTCTTGTGGGTACAGCCCTGTACTAATGTACATTCATTACTATTCAATCTTGTCTATATAAGATTTAAGCATATGACAAAAATTTGTTGTTTATACTCACAAGACCACAACATGACCTGTTGACCCCTGCGCCTGCGCACTGTGAGAGTTGTGAGCACAAACTCATCTCGTGACCCCGGAACTAGACTAGCGAGGTTATGTTACATCAGAATCTTTAGGATGATCGACTAGTCACCAGCTGACCCTTGACCTTTCTGACAATCAGCCAGTCAACAAAGTTCTCTTGAAGAACATCCCGGAACTAGACTCCCGTGGTGACGTCACGGCTCAAACTCATCTGAGCATCATAATCTACTCATTGATTGATGTAACTCACGATTTTCTCGGGGAAGGATGTTTCATACCTCCACAACACCATGACAAAGCGTTTCCTGAGCGAGGAACACACGCACCAACAATGCGGAGATCGCATAACACATCCGTGAAAATAGTGTGTGTGCGTCTCTCTCACACACACACACGTGCACACAAAACACACTCATTCATACACGCACTAAAAAGTATGCACACACACGGGCACACACACACAGAGTCTCTCAATCACACCCTCTATTACACATACGCACATACCCATTCATCCACACACGTTTGTTTACACACATGCATGTACACAAGCAACACATTCGCACACACACACACATACACAACATAAACAGGTACACAAACAGAGAAACATATCCACACTTTCTCATTCTTTTTTTGTCAAACGCACTGAGTTACTCTTCACCGGGTAGAAGTGAACCATAAAAGTGCATTTCATTATTGTTGTTGTTCTTCTCCCCCTTCTCTCTCTCACACACATTCTCTCACTCTCTCACACACACAAACTCACTCACACACACAGTCACACACACAGACATTATTTACAATGCCAGCCAGCCAGCCCAGCCTCAGTCGTGCCGATGCACCACGTTGGGCTCACTCAGAAATTCGCTTTGACGAGAGTTCTCACCGCGGGCATCATGAAAGAGTAATATCTTGGCGGCAAGCTGGCCTCTCCACCAGAAAGTCAGCCAAGGACGGTTCTTGTAATCCTCCCATGCCCTTGGTGCCGGTGACGTCACGGCTCCCTAGAGGAGGGTGGCCCTCAGAGGTCGTGTATGGCTGGTGTAGGGAGCAGCAACTCACCGTTTATCGACGAGCAGCTCGTGCAAACAACGGTATCGTTGGGTCACATCAAGGAATCCTCTGAGCGCTCGTCACGAGAGGTGAACATCTACAAACATCTACAATGCCATCGACACAGATACGAAACTAAACCCAAATAAACATTTACAATTAAGCAGATAATGAAAGCTTTTGAAGCCAGACGTACCCGAGACCAGCAAAGTCACACAGCTCAGTCTTAACTGCAGTCGATGATGGACCTCATCCCAAATTTATTACATCAACAAAGCTCGACTGCGGATTCTGAGACACCCAAACCTCCACTCAAAGCAATTTTATCGTTCTTATGGAGGATTAAATGGATCTGTCATCATCTACCTCCTACTGTCATCCTCCCCTCCACACACACACACAGAGCAGGACTGCAGTCAAGACGCCAGGCGTGTCGGTTGAGCACACGGCGGGGGGGAGCTCTCCAGTGGCGAGGGCCCGTTATAAAAACATCGTTTCCCCCAAGACGACTGTAGTAGCTGCTTTGAAACTCTTCGATCTCTCTGGACGTCGTTATCCAACCGGCTGATCCTTTTCCTCCGACTTTGCCTGACTTAGCGACACCTGTCGGTGTGGTCGGTCCTGCTGAGTCTTAATTCTCGTCAAAAGTTTCCGTCACAGTCTGACGAGACTTGTAAACAAGGGTTTTGTGTTTACCAATGCACGCAGTCAAACATGCAAACGCACACACATACAACACACGCTAAGCTGTCATTGCAGGCCGGCAGGGGCAGATTACTGTCATTTGCCGGATTGTAGGAAATGGCGGAGTTGTTTCGACTGAAAGAAAAACCGTTAGAAATGATTACGGTTGGTCGTCTGACGTCAGTGGCATGGCCGTCAGTTGGAGGAAAAGCTATCGATGGGAGGATAGTTTTAACAAGCTCGTCAGTTCGAACACACTCACACACACACTTACACACACACACTTACACACACACACCCCTGACTGGAGTACCCGGATATTATGGTTTATCTGAGGACTGATACAATCGCTGAGTATTACTCTCTTGTATTACTTCCCTCTCTCTAGTATAATTCTGCGAAAGACTATAAATAGAGCTCACCAAATGTTCCTGTCCATTGTTTATTGTCTGTACAACCTCATCTCACTACATGTTCCTTGCTGTTCCTATGTTCCTGTCGCTCCATCTTTCCTTGATCCTGTTCCTTACTATTCCTAACTAATGTCAGCATCACATCACTGTCCATATCACATCCTAAAATATTAACATAATATCTACTGTCGGGCAAATATTTTTCACGATGTGCAACGATCGTAATTCCTCTCTCTGTGGGGAAATCTTTAGTTTGTCAGGACAGTTCCTCTACCATCTCCTTCTGAAGGATCCTATTAAACAGCTTTTTAACAGTTATTTGCAAACAGTTTCTTTTTTATCAACCTCTCCTGTAAGTAAAAACAAAATTTAAAAAATGAAGATGTTATACAGGTCCGCTGTGCTCTGATCTTTTCTTTTTGTTTACTCCCGTGCTCACTCTCTCCTCCCCCTTCTCTCTGTGGATTGGTGTGTGTGTTACGAATGTGTGTAGGGGACAGTTAACTACTAAACAAACATCCGTAGTTTCAAAATAATCTTTTGGTTTGTTGATGAATTTCGCTGACAAAAGCCTGTAACAACCAGCCACACGTATTCCAATCTCTGACAATGACACTCATGGTTGCCAGAACCATCTGCTAATTACAAACTTCGCTGATCGCGCATATTTGTGATTTACGAGTAAGAGGTGAGTAGAGCTGAGCATGACTAATCAAACATCAGTGGAAATATCCTGTAAATACATTGTGCACAATGGTGAGTTCAGGAATTGAAGGCGGACAAGTCAGAACTGTCGCCACATTGTGTCTGTTGGTTGTTTTGTAGGATACCCCTCCCTCGCTACCACCAGGTGTTATTTACAGAGAAAAACGCTTGTCCCTCAAGACAAGATATGAACCGAGAAGCATACGATCCACACGGGTGGGACAAGCGATGATACTACCACAGAGATACCCGTATTGACCGTGTATTCAACACAGTGATACCTGATCGACCTGCATTGACCGCGATCTCGAGGATAATTGGTTGACAGCCGGTCATCACAACTGATGCTCGACAAAGTTAAAGAAATGTGGATCACTCAGACAGTTTGATGACAGCGACATCTGCGACAGAGGCCTTTCAAGCCCACCCACCCCTAGATTTAGAGAAATTTAAAAAAAATACAGCAACAATTTTTTTTACATCATTTTTTTGATGTTTATTTGTTGTCTGAAAATTCTGTTTTGATCCCATCATGTTGCAGTAATGGTACTGGCATCTTTCGGTTAGTCTGGCCTGTCAGGGTGTCACTCACCGACATGTTTCACTACACTTGTCACAGTCCATTGCGTCTCACCCATTCATTTAACCACCCTGTATTATCCCGTCTCTTCTTTTATTCATAGAGGAAAGAAAAAACAGTCAACAATCGCAGAGGCATCTCCAACAACTATCCCCTGCAATGTTTCTCTCTCTCTCCAGCCACCGTTGTTATATCAGACTCGAGCCCTCAAGACCTAGTGTGGAAGTGGAATGCCACACAATGGTAGAAACAATAACAGTCTTACCTCCGTGCTGTGTCTCCGAGGCAACGTCCAAGCAGCCAGGGACGCTGAGTGAGCAGGCCGCCCGCCCAGCCGCTGGTGGTGGTGTTCGTCTCTGCTGACGGCGGGGCCGACGTCGTTGTTATGCCGCGAGGCGGTCTGGTGGCGGTACCAGCATGCTCCGCGCCCAGCCCCACGACTGTTCGATAGATAGCACAGCCCACGATGCACTGAATGATGTAGAGTGTGATGTCTACATGCACGGCATACCACGTCCACAACGCCGACTACAACTTGCAGGCCTGGCAACACACACCACTGGAGCAGCAGCAGCCAGCAAGGAATCTCTCACAGAACACTGGTCTGGGTATTCGCTAGTACCCGTGATGCCAAGTACTCAGTCCACAGATGTATTTTCTCTCGGTTTTTTTTTTTTCTTTTTCTCGTCGATTTTTCTCTTTGCTGTGAGAGTTGTGGGAAAGGGGAGACAGCTGTGCTTCACGTGAAGAGCTGTACCTGGAAAGTTCACTTTTTTCTCTCTCTGAAATGATTTCGAGTTAAACCTTCTGTTCCTGCATGTATGTCTAAGCTGTTCGGTCTGCTTTTGTCTGACGGGGAGTAATTAAATAAACAACTGAAAGTAGACGGGAGCGTGCGAGCATCTGGCTGAGCAGGAAGTTGAGTTTGAAAACTGCGGCAGTTGGAGACCTGCAGCTGCGCCACGCTTAAATGCAATCAAAGTAACTTATATTGTGTCCTGCCTCCCCCATTTATATCAGTCCCCATCCCAGAGGACCTCACCTCTGACTCCAATTTGATTTCCGTTACTGCTCCCCCCCGCGTGATCTCCCCCTCCCCACACTTGCCTGCCTCCCCCCCCCCAGCCACCTCCATTGAGAGAGAGAGTTGAGGTGGTGGAAGTGAGGTGGTGGTGTAGATTATCTGTAACATCGGTGGCTCGCTGGCTGTGTTGGTGTTGCTGTGGTTCGTGCGCTGGTGTAGTTCGTTGTTGCGTGTCTCGCCTTCTCGCTGCTGGCTGCACGCGAGACCCACTCGTGGGAACCTGCTCGCCATATATGGACTGGGCGCCATTTTCTGTGGGGATTCCCCTTTCTTTCTTTTCTCCTCTCTCCCTCCTTCCTCTGTCTGCGTGCTTGTATGTTTGATAGGCGAGAAGATGCTCACGACATCACTCAGGTATAGGGTAAACCATTCTCTCTCTTGATGTCTCTTCTGCAGTCTGACCACGTGGCCTTCCAGTCCCGCTTCCGATTTTATTACAGTTATGTATAGGAATAATTATTGCAAAATATTTTTCCATATGATATTAGTATGCTTCCTGAATTAATATGACGCTTGTTCACACCATCCTCTTTAAAATCAGTCTCAGAAAAGTCTGAATACGATCAGAGATGTGTATTTGCGTATATCTGTCCATACAGATGATTGGTAGTCTTCTGCAGGACAAGGTCTGCTGCACTGACAAGGTTCATCTCACTCTCTCCTCAGTTTTCGCAGCAAAGGTTGAGGTGATTCGGTTTTTTTCCGGTACAGGGACACGACTACAATTCAAAATGTGCTCCTGGTGCCCCTGAGGAGAACGGACTGACCGACCAGCAAAAGGAAGCAGAGCATTTGAGTTCAAGTTCATGCGTATGATCTGAACTTTGTCCAAAGGACGAGCAAGCTCCCCCTCGACTATACCTCACATGACGGAGCTTTGCGGACACCTGCCTCGTCACCTCCGACCTCTGCGACGCGAGACGCATGACCTGTGCTTGTGTGACTTGTGACCCCACACAGTGTCGTATCGGCAAGAGTAGTGCATGAGCTCCTGACACTCAGCACCAGGTCCTGGTGAGTCAGGAGATGAGTAACCTCTGGACCATCGTGTCGTCTTAATCTGTGGCAGTCCTGGGGCTGCGGTCACGACGCAGTAGTAATGCTACCTCGCGATTAGGTATGGAGCGAAAACGATAGTTAACCCTGTAAATAGACAAAGAAAAAGACTTTAATGTTCCCCTTTTTGCGTATAAGTCAACAGTTTTGACTACGGAGGGCAAGCTAGGAGTATCTGAAACCAGCCCTGGGGGTTGGGATGTATGTCTGGTTCATAGCCGCGACCCCTAGTATAAAACTTAGCGACATGAATTGTGACAGTCACGTGCTTCTATTGTGGCTGACTCACTGAATGTACAAACTCAATGACTGGGATGATATATAATAGTAGCAGTGCATCTGCGCAGTTCTGTCTCCCCCAACCACCTGCTGAAAGTTGCTTCCCTCCGTTGCTGTCTTGTCCGACTCCTACGCTTGTGTCACAGGAACACCTTTGTTGTCGGTGAAACACTCGTGGGTGGGTGTTTAGGCCCAGGCTGATGGGTTTCTACTTACCTGACTCACATTTGTCAGGCAAAATGTGTGAATAGCTATGATGTACAACACCCATCCGAAAATAAATCAGCGTCAAGTGGATGACAAACATTTAAAATATGCAGGTTGACCCTGGGTGCTCACCCTAAAACCAGTCGTGGGACCTTCACACACCTTGTCAAACCTGTCTACCTGTTCGACGATGTTTGTCAGGTGAAGATCGGCATTAATCGGTGTCTGCAGACCTCACTGAATATCTCAGAGCATGAGATCAGTTTCTTTCTTCTCTCTTTCTCACACACACTTTAACCCTTTCTCTGACCAAGTTCATCTGTCCTGGAATGCTACAAAGATGACATTTCTGGCGAGCTAATATTTATCACTGGTTTTTTTGCAGACATTTATTACATTTACTGTTGCCACTACTGTTACAGGAAGAACTCACAAGGCAATTCTTATTTATTTATTTCCATAAAATAAATAAAGAGATGTCACTTTACATGTTTCATGTCTTTACAACATCCTGAATGTGAAAAGAATACAGTTTTTTGGATTTCCTATATGACAAACACAATGGAAAATCCGTTGAGGAATGACAAACATCAGAATTTCTCAGTACAACGAGGACAGACTACAAAGATAGTTATATTTATAGGTCTGAAAATACCCCGTGTACACTAATCTCTGGGTTTTTATTTTGCTGATCACTAAAAGCTTTGAGAGAAAAATTCCTTTTCCCAGGATTTTAAGTTGGTTTTGTTTTTATTTTCGTAGACTGGGTGAATTTATAAGTTAAATACGGGTACTTTACACAAAGCTGCATTTTCTTTGCTGTCTGGCTATTCCTTCGCTCTTGACTAGTCTTGATATGCCTTTAAGATTTTTTTTTACATTTAAAGGGTTACATCGCTGTTTTTTTCTAATATTTTAAACTAACTCTTCAGATTTAAATTGTCTGTGTCTGGTGCTGTGTTTCTGAGTTAGTGGCAAATAAGAATTACTCTTAATATGTTAATTTGTTGTAAAATTGCACTGAGTTTATTTTTCCTTATTTGCTGACTTACTTTCACCAACATTCTTTTCTACCTGTCCATCAATCTCTTTCTCTCTCACGTGCTCTGTGGAATTTCTCAGCGGAGTCTTGTATTTGCATCAAGCTGTTCCTGTTTCTTTTTTAATAATGAATCGTTTCAGTTGATCTTTTCTACAAACTGCTAAACTTTCAACGCCCTGCAGACAAGAAAAAAAAAAAAGAAAAGCAGACGAAACACCTCTCATCCATTACCCGGCGTCTTACCCGCCATCAGCTGTTTAGCCGCCCTGTGTGACAAGTTGTTTGTGCCCCTCCCTACAAATAAAACAATACCACAGATTTTGTTCTTTGTCACTTATTTGTTTCTTCCTACGATCCTCCCTTCATTTATTTATTCCTTCTTACATTTTAAAAATTTAATTCCTTACTTTGTTCTTTCCTTTGTTCATATGAATGGCAATGATCGTCGTACTTATTTTTCTTCGCGTGGCAAAAATATTTCTCTTCTATACTTTACAATCCCATTTCGTGTTGCAAAGAATTTTAAGCATCTACAAAAATGTTTCCATTGTAAAAGAGCGATTAAGTTTGTTTGTTTTGTCGTTTAAAAGTTATTTTAAATGCATTTAAAAAGTTCTCTGGAAGCAGTTCCGGTTTGGCAAGATGCGAACAAGTTGTTAATAATAGGTCAGGGTTACACTCTTCAAGCGAAAGGTCAATGTCAATTAATCATACACACACGTTTGGATGACATTTACTTTACTCATAGCAGTAAGAACAGCCAACCCCAACAGGAAATGATGTACAAGGGGAGATAACAGACGGGGAGGGGAGTGAACTTGTTTTCGTTACATGATGTCCTTTAAAGTATAAGTCAGAATGAGTAATGTTTTCTTTACTTTCATTGCGACTGATGAGTAGAGATCATGGGGAACAATAAACAAGACTGCCTACGTCAGCGATAGTGGGAAGTTTCCGATCACGTGGTTGGTAGACAGAGGGAGGGTTATCTGCCTTGATGATAGTCGTTAAGTATACAGCTTTTCTCTTGAGTGCCTGGTGCTATGGATACGTCACTCGAGGTTTGAGTGGTAACTTGTTTTGTTTGTTATGTTGATGGATAGACAGACGTGTATAGAATGGCAGAATAAAGGATAATAACAACGGTGTATTTCAGCACATTTTAACAGTTTGTACAGTTACACAGACAGGGAACTGCAAGACAGAGAATAAGAATAAAAAGACATACACATATACACACACACAAAGTGTGTTCTCGACAATGCGACATCATGGTGCTGACAGCCGAGGATGTGATAATGACAGTAGTGAAGAACAATTTTTCAAACTAGTCACATCCTGCTACAGTCGGCCAAAAGACAGTTTTATTGGAAAGAGATTAAGATTGGTCTTCCTCCATCACGTGATTGCCATTACAAGAGCTTTCCCCATCCCCATTCCCATTCACCCCAGTTTTATCTAACAAGACGAATGTAAAGAAGAGGACAGCTAGTAATTAAATGTCCATGAAATAAGTAGCCCTTCAGTACATCAGTAGATTAGTACATTATACATTCACAGAGGCAACTTATGTCTATCGATCCTCTTTTCTCTTTATTTCATCTTCTGACTTCCACAAAAATGTGAAAACTTGGTCAATGTTTCCCAGAATCGAACCCCGCACACAGTACGAGTGGTTGTACTGGAAGACATTATTTAACTATTGGCTGTCAACCCGCGGGCGCTCTCACCTCGAGTTCTGCTTTATGGATTTCCATTCCATGTACGACATCCCTACCATGTTTCTAGACATTCATGAAAGGTTTTTAAGAAGCATAACTAGTGATCTTTCCCAGTTTTTGTTTATTTTTTATTTTATTTTTTGTTGTTGTTGTTGTTGTTGTTGTTGTGATTTTTGCAAAAAAAAAACATATAAAAGTCAATACAACTTTTCAACTTCTATCCATCCTGCATCCATTTTAAAATCGCATTGTATTCTAAAATCTCTTTTTATATTTATCGTTGGAAATTCTTGAGGACTCATTTTTTTTCTGGGAGGAGTCGTTGGGAGTAGGCGGACTGCTGATTGCGCAAGCCTTTTGCTGTGGAGTCAATAAGGTCTTGTGTTCTTGCCGTGAGGTGGAGCTGCTTTGTCCTCTTTGTCTTAATCAAGTTACTCACATCCTGAGTAGTGGCGAAAGGAACTGTCGGCGTGGGTGTCGTCGTGACACAGATGTCATCTTGAGATGACAGCCTAATGTAGCTGGATGCTGAAAAGAGAAAAAAGTACAATGTACGGAGTAACACCCACAACTAAATCACTAAATCACTGGCAAGAAGCTGTTGGTGGTACAGATGGGGATGTCTCGGGGTGTAAGCTACTCAACACTGGAGATGGGCGTTGACCATGGACAGAGGGTCACATAAATGTAGGGATACAGTTATTTAAGGGAATTTATTTAAAAAGAGCATTTTATTCATTTGATGGTTAATTGAAATTTATCTTGAAACTTCTGGTTGAGGAAGACATGAGAAAGATTTTTGCTTGTTTATTTGTTGCTTTTTTCATTTTTGTGACATTTGTTTTGCCTTCCGTACATTTGTACTTACAAGCGAAAGAAACTGATGTAGAAAGCCACATATGCACAAATAATGAACTTGAGCGCGCGCACACACACATACACATGTGCACGCACACACACACATACACACATGCACATACACACGTGCACGCACACACGTGCCATGGAGGGAGAGAAAGAAGGGTGAATCAGAGTCCGATGACGAGGATGGCAGCAGGTTATTGCTGTATTATCGAGATGTCAGCCCTTTGTGATCTCAGTCACAGGCCGAACAACAGCCGCTCGTTGACACAATCGCCCCACAACGTGATTCATGCGCACAGGAGAGCAGACAAAGGGAGAGAAGATTGTCGTCACCCAATGGTGGCAGCCGACGTGGCGAGAACATTTTTTCTGCCGATTCTCTTCAATCAACACCACCCCGCTGCTTTCTTTTTTTTTTTAAGTGCTCTTTGACTCTAAACTAAAAAGACATCTCTGTGGCAAAAATTCAATTACTGAAAAACTTTTTTTTAAACTTTCCCCATCCCTTCCAATGGACTTTAACCGTGAGGTCGGAGAGCAGATAAAATGATTAAAGCAGCAGTAGTCCAAACCTGGCGGTTCGAAACCCGAGTGACGCGGCGAATTTTTCCCAGAGCTAACCCAGCTGTGGGGTGGATGCCTGACTCGTTCAGGATGGTAGAGGAGTGAGAAAGTGAGATAGCCACCCCTCTCACAAACACACCTCTTGACACCGTAAAGTCACAGAAGTACTTGCCCACTCCGAGTAAGATGTGCAGCAGTACAGAAAGATGTCTCCAGCATCGTTTGAAAATGTTTAAAGATGAAGCAACAGCAGTTGTCTTGCTGCTCCACTCACAGTTAGCTCGAACATTAGTACAAACAGTTGTAGTTGTCAGGGTACAGGCTGTGCTGTGAATCAATGCAGCTGTTGTATGTGCATCTTATGTGTACAAGAATATCTGCAGCTGTTGTGTGTGCATCTTATGTGCAGAGAATATGTGCAGCTGTTGCTGCAGTGGTCTCCCCGCTTGTGACTCATCCTTGCATCAGCTTTACATAAGAATCTTTATAATTATCCTCTCGAGCGCCACTCCCTCACAATGGAAGTTCCAAGCTCCATGCCATGATAAAAAAAAACAATTCTTTAAAATATTCACATCTGGCAACATTCAGTCATAATGAGAACTGGCAGAGACTGGTCTTTCTCCTGATTATGACCACAGCTATTCATTTTACACTTTTTTTGAAAATTTCCTTAAACACCGATCCTGAGTGTTTCTCCTCTTTATTTCTTTCTTCTATAATAACTATGAGTGCGTTTGTGTGTTTATATGTGTTTATGGGTACTCAAGACAGTTTGTTGGTTAGTTTGTTCGTTTGTCTATGATTCTGTTTGTTTCTTTGTTAGTTCGTTTGTTCCTCTGTTTGCTGCTTTGTTTATTTTTGTTTGTTCCTTTGTTTGTTTGTTTAATAGTCTGTTTATTTGTTTGTTTGTTCCTTTGTTTGTTTATTAGTCTGTTTCTTTGTTTGTTTGTTCCTTTGTTTGTTAGCTTGTTACTTAGTTCTTGTGTTTGTTTGTTTCTTTGTTTGTTTCTTTGTTTGTTTGTCTGTCTGTCTGTCTGTTTGTTTAGCCAATCGGTTGGTCATTTGGTTGGTGGGTTGGTCGGCCGGCCATGCTTACTGTTTGGTTTTATTTTTATACCAGCATCATTGTGAATGCCTGGACGGACACGGGGGGAATCGATGAGCTTCTCCACTTTCCCGTGAAGTATCACCACTGTGTACCCTACATTACTCCTCCGACTTCTCGTTTCCGCTGTGCGCGGGACGGAGGGAGCAGGATAATGGCAAAGGACAGTGTTTTATCACGTTCACTCTGTCCATTCTCTCCAGGGCCCTGACCTGCTGAACAACATTTTAGCACCAGGCCTGGCCTGGCTGGCGCATGTTCAAGATCCTTGTCCTTTGTTCTCATGCTTGTTCCCACTACAGTTTATTCACTCCTCTTGTCGTCCGTCAGTCTATCTGTCCATCCCTCTCATCTTCCAGTCTACGTATCCTGAATTATTTTAGCTTCTTTCTTGATTTTATTCTCTCTATCCTTCTATCAGTATATTCTGTCCTACTCTCTCAAAAATTTTGAAAAACAATTTCAAAAATGTATGCCATCTTCAAAATATACGGAAATAAATTCGTGCATCACATTTACAAAGCTACTTTTGTTTTCTAATATTGTCAACATAATCTATAGTGCGGACTCCGCCATGTCCTGGAGCCTGCACCTTGGTCTCCATTACAGACATTGCAAGAGGCCGTCGATCCATCAGCATCAGTTCTCCATAATTTCCCTCTCTCAATCCGATTGAACGAATGAAGTGCAGTCGAGTAATGCTGCTGTACTATTCTCTCTTCACCTGACGACACCGACAATGAAAGTTGTGGTCGGCAGGACCTCTATGCACCGGCAACAGTGGACATTAAAAATAAAAGAATTGTTTCCCCAGTTAACCTATTTCCTGCGTGTCGTCTCACCTGTTTGTAACACCTACGTCCCCCAACAAAGTGATTGATGCTCAGACTAATTTTTTCAAACTTGTTTGCATGTAGAAGAGAGTAAAAGTCTATGTTTGGGTGGCCAGGAATAAACCAGAAATTGCTTAAAAGCGAGTGTGATTTAGAAAAATGTTTTGTCGCATGAGAAGAGTTTTTCGTGTAAATGATATTGGACGACAGCACAGAAAGAAAGAGGTAAAGTTCGCTAGACCGTTCGCTTTTACATGAAATTAGTTTTTAATTAAGTAGAATTAAAAGTGTGTTTTGGAGTATATTCTGTTAGTTTTTTTCACACGCACATTCGTTGGCTTATTTTATCGTTCCGAACTGTGATTAACCTGATTCTAACCCAAGCCTCTCGCTAGCTTAAGCAGTAATCGTAAATGTACACTTCTCAATGTAACAAGCTGAAGAAAACTTGAAAAACACAAAAGGTATCTAAAATACATAAACAAAAAAATAAATAATTGTTTAAAAAATATGACCACGGTGGGAATCGAACCACTAGTTTAAACACAAGAGAAAAAATACTTTTGTCCCTGTGCTTCAGCTTCTTCACAAAATAGAACAACGGTTAAATTATATTTTTCTCCTTCTTTGTCTTCTTCTTTGTTTCATTTTGCGATACAGTCACACCTTCACTGTCAATCTATATTATCATTAAAATTAAATATTTCTTTACAGTGAAGAGCTAAATACGCAGCAGACCTGTAATTTCGGTTTGTCAGTAGCCACTGTTCGTGAAGACCTCGAGTACATGTCACCCAGACTGAAAGTGGTGATTAGAGTTGTGTGACTCACCCACGGAGTGTGACGACTGAGGAAGGATGGGAGGAGTTACAGCGGAGGGGCAGGTAAGGTGGCCCACCTGCACACCGGCAGCCGTCTCAATAACAACACAAATTCTGTTATCATATGTGCATACATGCACGAACATGCATGCACCTACACGCACAATAGCGAGCGTGGACACGCACGCACACATACATAAAATAACAGTAAAAGTGAAGACACGCAGGGAGGGAGGAATTCTTTACAAAGGAACGAATGATATTAACAGATAACTTTCCTACTGTAAATAAGTTTCGCTAGGCCAAGAATGGCTTCCACTCCACAAATTGTCCTCAGTTTTGTGACCCAGCAACACCTACATCATCGCCGCGGACATCATGTGATCCAGGGAGCGTATTCATGGAGCGAGGGTGAGTCGGTGTCACGTGTCGATCAAAGGTCAAATGTCTTGTCTTTGTCGCGGATGCTGCATTACTCTCAGTACTGTAATTATAATTCAGTGGTAAAGATCCCTCAGGGTATAGCAATATCTGTTGGACGTATACAGTCCGTCGTAACCACGGAGACGAGAAGTTTTTCTTGATTTCCCCATTGTGCTTCTGGATAACAAATTACCTTCACGAATTTCACCCTTGACCCCACTTCCATAAACACCAGCCCAACCTCACGTCCCTCACCGACAAACCCTCATCCCACTTACACCATTCCCCACACGTGGGTCTGAGGAGTGACACACAGGCCACCCTACCCCAGAATCCCCAACGCCAGCAGACGGCTCTACTCAACTGTAGTTGCAAGAGGCAGCCAACAGACCATAACGGGACGGCGGCGGTGCTTCAATGCCTCACGTGACCAGTGAATGATGGATGCACCAAGTGACCTCATGCTGCTACCACCATGAGACAGCTACCTCTGTTTGAACTCTTGATAAAACTACTCCAGCTTCAGTTGCTTAGCTACAGCTCCATCCATCCAATTCCTCAAGTCCTTTCTCTCAACCAGAACATAAAGAACCGCAGCTAAAGACCAAATATCGATATCTTTTATCTCAAACTCAATATCAATACAATACTCAATACAAGAATCGACTTCAGATGAGACTGAAATGTTCAGGTAAAATTTTCCCTCTTACCTACAACAAACAGAACCCAGTGAACACCAATTCAAAGCCGGGCTTCTCAAACATTCATATTAAAACCTTTGATAGCTTGCAGACGCCTTCGACCCAACGTAAACATCCATTATGAGCAATAAAAAAATAAACATAAACCACATGTTATTTATTAGTCAAAAAAAAATCAGTCCAATAAGACATCAACCCCGATCTTTGCATATATAATCTGATTATCTCTCGTGTTTTATTGTGGTGTCTTCGTAGTCATGCAATGTTTACTGTAGATCGAGGGCTAGGTGTTAAAAATGCAAAACAGTTGCTTGTTCTGTTTCCTTCATAAATAAAGATTTGTTATTTGTCATTGTCATGAATATGGCCCCCAGTCCTTGTAAGGGCAGCTCTGACGTCACAGCAGTGCAAGTCGCACGTGCGACCTGCGTGACCCGCGTGACCGAGCCACGAGATAGCGAGTGCAGAGAATAGATGCTACAAGATGTGAACACTGCATCTAGGAGAGAAGATATCCAGACATTAGAGTCCCTATACTTAAGGAATGTTCCAAATTTCTGAAGAACAAGACCCACTATTTTCAAAGTACAGTCGTCTCCATGGTAAGCCCCAAGGAACCTCTTTTGGCAACGGTGCCATGTCTAGACTTTCCGGTCGTCCACGTGACCCATGCTTAAGAATGATCGTTCTGGACACCCTCAAGGGAGCCGATGTTGAGGTCGAGAAAGTCGGAACTGGCTGTGAACATAAGAGTGCTCAGACCTTCCCATGTAAGACCTGTTGCCACCACTCAGCGGAGCGAACTACGGAAAAGTTTTTAATTGTCGTTTGCTGCATCCGTTTGTTCCATCATCATCCATCACATCCGGCACAGGCCAAGGGAATGAACTGAGCTTGACTAATGGGAAACAAGCCATTGGAACCATTCATGATGTGTGTCTGACCAGTGGTGTTCACCAATTCCGACAAAACCAAAACTAACAAGGTTGTGTAATTATTTTGGGGGCAACCAGCCATTATAACTGCTGGTTGCAGTAAATTTTGCCTTGGGACTCGTAGAGTGGAAGGACAGACAAATCAAACTGAATGCAAAGTGTTGTGCATACTACCACTTGTCATCGGTTATAGACAGTTGATAACGAAATGACTTGGTTTACTCTCCTACTTTTCTATTTCGTTGCCTGACGACAGAAAGGAGGACAAAGATAATGATGGTGATGTAGTTTATTATTCGTTCTGCGTGTGTGTGTGTGGTTGAGAGACAGTCACGAGACAGTTTAAAGTTAGACTTTTAAAAATTAAAAGTTTCTGACAGGATTTATGTAAGCTATTTCTTGGTTGTGCCATAAAAATAAACGAAAACAATCATGCAGACAAGAGTTTCGTTGGATGTAAATGTCAATGTGATGATGTAATTGAGCATATCTCCACTACACTCTTACTACCAGAGGTCTCCCGTGGCATGTCTACACATCAGGAAATGCAGGAGATTACCATCTGCAGTCATATTTCATAATAACACCAGTCCACCCTGGCCAGGAACTGCATGACCTTTGAGCACGTGAGTCTCAGTGCGACAGGAATCGCCACGACTGACCCCGGCTGACGTCAGTGTTACCAAACAGTCATGTTTATGGTTTCCCAAACTGCAGCTGTCGACAGCAGACTGAAGTAGAAATCTCATTAATTACATTTTTTTTTAAGAATATCACAATTAAAGCCTCAGGGATGGGGCAGTGAGATGGAGTTCCTATTGGTTTGCCACGTGTCAACTTGTACAATCTACCTTCCCATCACCCGCCTTCTCTTTTTCTTTATAAAATGGTGTTTTTTCTAAATGTGTAGAGGCGCGTTTGACGGTCATAGTGTTGTAGACACCTTCATCCTTGCTCTCCCCACCCACTTCCTGCGCTCTGTGGCATGTTGGAAGGTCATGCAGTCCCCTCTTGTCGTGGCGGGGGGCAATTTGCACCATCGTACATCCTCCTCACTTCTTCCGCTGCACGCCGCACCTTCCTGGCCTCTTGGCGCCCACCCTGCTCCTCCTCTGAAGCTGCGGAAGCATTAAAGAGAGAAAAATGTGCAAGCTGGCAAACTGTTAGCAAAGGTTTGTCCCTGTTATATCTGCATAAAGGGTTGCTTAATTGTTTGACAGGTTGAATACTGATTGCTGTCTACAGACTTTCGGCCATACCTGCTACTTGAAACACTTGGTTCTCTGAATGCTTCCTGGTCATCTTTTTCTTCAAGAATATCATTATGTCCGAATTTTATTCTGGAAAGTAAGAACATGTACGTCAAGCTTAGAAACTTCTGAATACACACGATACTGTAAGCCAGTGTAGAAATTCTTGCTCCACTCTAGGTCACAGATGCTTTATGCCCCTGTTCATGCACTTTAAAGAATGAAGATATATCGTTCCATTCTCTGTTTCCTTTTTGGTGCAGCAGGAAATGATGTCGTTTGTGTGTTCATTTCCGTAGATCTATCACTTTACTAATGTATGAACTGTGAGCCAGCTGGTTCTGAACAACGATGATGGAAAGTCAGGACCCATAACAAGTGCCATTATAGCAAGGGGAGTAATATCTTCTTGCCTTCAGGGCTGATATTTCGGATCTCAAAGTTTCAAAGTGAGGATGGTGATACCCTTGTATCCGCCTACAACTCGAAACTAAAGGTCGTACTTGACAGACGTTCTTCCTTAACCTCTTGTCCAGCCACCAGCCGTCCGTCTGCACCTGCCTTCATGTTTATCAAATTGTTTTGAAGGGTGTCTTAAAATGGTATTCACAAATGTTGTCAATTTCCTTTAAACTCATGTGTACGCAAGAAGATTCTACCCACTTGAACTAAGTATTTGTGCAAGTTTCTTTAATTTTTTCGCATGTTACTAAAAAAAATTATATCAAGCATTCTGCATGTACGTGAGAAGGACTATGAGAATTTTTCATCAAATTTCCCTACTATGACTTGCTTAAAATTCACCAAAATCAGGTCATAACTGAGAGGGGTCTAAGCAGATCAATCCAGTCTGCTTTCATTCAAGGAACCATGACTTCAAGTACCAATAAATTCAAGTTAATTTAAATGAAATAAAGAAGCTTGACCATTATAGGGGAGCTAACTCTCCAGGGAAAAGCAGTCAATCAACACAGGTACCATGATAGACCAAATGTACTATTTATATATTTTGAACGTGATTTCTGCCAAAAGTCCACAAACAGTCAGTCACAAGAATTTTATTTTTATATACACGTGGTCTGGCAGACGATCGTTAATGGAGCACAGTCAACTGATGTGATAAAAGACAACAATGATAGCATTTTAACCAAAAACCATATCACCCTGGCTATATCGACTTCCTACCTGAGTCAAATCGACCATACTCTTCCACATAAAACCACATCCTCCCAATACTGAAAGTCGAAATTGACCAGGCCCAGGCTAAATGAATGCCCAAGCAGTGACACCTATTTTATAGTTAACAACATCTCTGCATGTATATTTAATAACAACCTCCAAACTAAAGAGCAGTGGTGGCAAAGGCTTTTTTTTTTAATTCATTTAAAAGAAAATTGCGTTTATGTGCCATTGTGAAATTTTAACCGAGGGCAATTAACAGCTTTAACCTCAGCCAATCGCTGCCAACTATCCTCTTTCGTGATGCCTCAGCAGGTCCCGCCAAAAACTAACAACAACCGCCGGCCTATCACACCGCAACTCCACCACTATGCTACACATTTGAATACGAAACCTCCAGAAAATCATGTGATTTGTTCTCTCAATGTGTATTGCCAAGCGACCATTTTAGTTTAGTGATATAGTCGCTGAACTTGTTTCAGCAATGCATAGCTCTGTTGGTAAAATTTGAACTTAATACCTACTCCTTTATGGGAGTTTGATTTGTTTTTTGGGCCTAGAGCAATTAGACTTTCAGTGTTGGGATGATATGGTCATCGGAAGGTTGATTTGCCTTCGGCAAGGGGTAGATATAACTGGAGCAGTATGTTAAAATGACTGGTAGCCCTATGAACAAGCAGTCTCTTTCCAAATATACTTTATTTATTTTATGTGGTTTCTCCAGAAAATTGTATTATATAGTAAATGGTGGACCAGAAAATGTACTTAATTTTTATTCAACTGGCAGCTTCTGCAAATAAACAGAACCCAAACTGTCAGTTGTAAAGAGGTTTCACCCTAATATCTTTATTTAAAAAAGCACAATTTCACAAATAGGTAAACCCCCCCAAAATCAGTAAGAAATAATTCTCTCTCAACATAAGTGGTGTAGGTAAAGTCCACGTGAGATCAAAGTATATTTATAATCTTCCTATGATCCAAGCACATCAAAAGAGAAAATAGCTCTGACTTACTAATCAATTATCTTAATATCATGGATCAATAAACATAATGCCAGCAAGCCATTAACAAACTTACAATGCTTACATCTAGAACATTTCTATCATAAACAGAAATCCATTTACACACAAACATATATTCACATCAAAGTATCTCATGTGGAACTCTTCTTTAAAAAGTTGCAGTTCCTTTTCTGGATAATTATTTCCTTACAAGTTTGTTGAAAATAAGTTTGACAAATCTAACTTTTTTTTATTCTTGGCACCACGCTAACCATTCAGATATGTAGACAGACTTTCTCTCTCTCTTGTTCATTCTTTCTTGGTTTTCTCAGTATTTTTCATTTTCATTTTCTTACTGACTTGCCATCTTACATTTCACCTTCTCTTCCTAGTGTCTTCTCCTTTTCTTCCCTGCTCACTTGCTTTCATGTCTGAATCAAAAGACAAGAAGGCAGCAAAGCATGCTGGGTAAGCGTGGATGGCAGCGACTCAACAATCCTTGTAATCTGATTGGTCAGCTCCCAAACACTAAAATAGAATAAACAGAAAACTTAAGTGTAAGGAAAAAAAAAAAAACCATGAAAAAATGGAATGACTAGACATCGTTAACATACACAGGTAACATATAGGTACTGACATTACAAAAAATACAATTTTCTAGACAAGTTAGAGTAGATCAAAGAGAGAGAGGGAATTTTAAAGGTAACAGATAAAAGACAAACTGCTGACCACTTTCTGAGCTCGTCTGGAACAGGATCGTTAGGCTGGTCCTCATTTATAAGAACAGATTTTATAGCTTTAAAATTCTCCTCTATGCTCTTTTTGTGCTGACTCAGTGGCTCAATGTTCTTCAGGCTTGAAATTGATTGCTGCAAGAATTACAAAACAAGACAGAATTCAAAACAAGGTTTGAAAATTCTTACATAAATGCAGACAGGTGTGGACAAGCATGTACATGTGGACACAGATTCACACACATGAAGCAGAATACAGTTGTCATGTGCAAATTGTTTCTTCATCTGTAAGCCGTCTATCCAAAGATGAGACTGTTTTTCATCTTTATTTTTGTTCTCAACTTATGGACATTCAACTTGTTAAACACCTATACCTTTATAGCTAACATGCTGACTGTCCTTTTAAGAAATCTGTTGTTTCCTTTGTAAATCCTATTGTTACCATTCCACATGATCGGGTGTTAAACAAGCAATTGCTCTGTTGGACTGAACAACTCCAACCTTATTTCTGTTGATTGTTTCAAAGCTTGTAAAATGCACTTCAAGCTGCTATGTCTCTTGATTCCTCTGAGCTTCTGCCACATCTTTCTTACATGACAAGCAACTGCCCACATTCGTACTGCTCATCTGTCTCATCGGCACACTAGTACTGAAATCATGGAGTTTTGCTCAGTGACTCCACAGGGCCAATTTGTTGATTACTTTCCACTGTGGCTGTTACCTCTGTGCCTTCCCTTTCTTCTGTTATTGTGCTCATCTTTCTGTTCCTTTTTGTACTACAAATTAACCTTGTTTTTTTTAATTTGTTTAATGTGCTGAGTGTAGTTATTTCAAATGCAAATTTATTATTTCCATTTTTAGTCACATAAAGAAAAAATGATAAATATATATATATAGAGAGAGAAAGCAAGGCAAACATTTTATTCAATGCTGCCTCTTAAATATTTGCACACACAAGTGTGAATTGTACATACATATAACAAGGCCAGTTGATGTGCCAGGTACTTGGGCCGCTGAGATTTGATAATATCCTCATTAATCTGATGTGATAATGTTGCTATCTGATGAAGGTGAGACATAGCACCTATGTACTCTGTAACAGATTTTTATAATCTGAAAAGGATCCAAGTTTAATTTTGTTAATCATGTACTAGATTGTAATACAAGGCATGTCAAATAGAGAAGAACTCTGCAATCAGAAACCAGTGCTTGCTAAGTTAATACCTTTCATCAGCAGGAAATGACAAGTATTATTTGCCATTGAATCATCTTCCTATAATATTTTCAGCTAATAATTGGGGAGGTTAAAACTGCAATTGATGTCAAATAAAAAGTGCATGTATAAAATATTGTTTCATATTTGCTGTTGGAAAAAAGCAATATGGGAAAATGAAGGTTATTCAATGATTTTAGTCCTAATAAGATTAGAGAAGTCTGTGATGCTGAATCACTATGGATATTAGTTTTATTCAAGGAACTTGAACCACCTCTCTGGTAATAAAAGAAGACATTTTGAATAATTCAGACTAAAATATAAGAATAAACATAACATTATTTTATGTTAAGCAGCTGGCCACCAGATATATTTCATTTTTATCAGATGATTAACTTACCATCCAGGTGAGTCTGCTTTGATACAAGAGAGAAGCTCTTAGAGTCTTTGATGTATTGCACAGCCCTTGGAAACATCTTGCTCATATTTGTAATTCCTAAGTATTCCTAGAAGACAGAAATAATTTGATGAACACACAAGCAATACATTAGAAGAAAAGTTCTAAAACATAACCTTTTCTCGGCATAAATAACATTGGAAATTATTAAGTGCAAGTTATAACAGAATTACCTACCTTCAAAGCTTTTTGTTATTAATGACACATGGAAAATTGATACTTATATCACTCTGCATATCCACTTGAAGAAGGTTACAGAAACATCATGCTCATGCAAAAGTAGCACTTCAGCATGACTATGACTGGCTGGAAAAAAACCAACAGATATTACTTACCTCCACTGAAGAATGAATTGTCCTGTCTTTGACCAGCACATGGCGCATCCGCTCAATAATAAGATTTGCTGGAGAAATGAGTTGAAATAATAAAAAATACATAGAACTAGCTGGGACAATATATAGTAAATGAGCATATATGACACACAGCAATGTCTTCTTTAATTGTAATTGAGCTTTCTAGACAATTACATGTTCAACATTAAGTGTACTTAAAACTTTTATACACTTAATGTTCATACTGCTAGTTCCATGTGCAGTAACACATACAGGTTTTCCTTTTGCCAGAGTTCTCCATTAAATTTTGCTGCTATAGAACCTCCTTACATATAAAAAGTTCTTAGCAAGTTGATGACTCTTGAATTTCTAAAATTTGTGCTTTTTTGTCTGATGAGAAACTTAACTGAAAAGCCAGAAGTGAAAACAGATTTTGTATCATATTTGGTGTCCTATGTCAGTAGTCATCAGGTATGGAAATCACACACACACACAAAAAATGATATGCTTGTTTACCTTTACTTCTGAAGGAGTTGCTGACCTTCCCATTATCAATCCTATGTGAGGGTTGCTAAGAAAAAAAAAATACATGATAAAAGCGCAAAGAATTTAACTAGTTTTTGACATGGATTTCCATCAAACTGTGCTTCATTATTATATAGAAATAATGCAGAAGTTTGAATTATCAAACATACTACAGTTCCATTTGCATTTTTCTTTGTTTGAGTGTGCATGTCAATAAAAGAAGTGTTACAATCAGTAGTAATAAAAACACAGTTACTTTATAGGAATGAGCTTGGAAAGAATAAAATGTGTTATACGTTTAGTAATTCTTTTCTGCACAGAACTTCCAGCTGAGAACACAACGCAGCTACTTCCACTTTTATCTCCCCAGCTCCCGTTGACATCGACGCTACCGTTGGTTCGTGCAGCAAAACGTCAACTATAAAGAAAACATTGTAATCATGAATAATATTAATATCAATGATAACAAAAATAACGCATTATTATCATACCGCGGGTTCAATGACTCTGAAGTAAACTACCTTTAAACATAGGATCATAATGCTTTGGAACTACTAGCGGTCGGGTAGCGTTCACCGCCATTTTGTTGTCTAGTCCAGGGGAGACAAGTAAGACAAGTACAAGGGAGGAGTGCATTCCTTAGAAACCATCAACCTGTGCGAACTAACATTAATAATGTGAAGTTGATCACTGCATACTAAACCAGATGAAACCAAGAAGACACCGTCTAATGATCTGGCGATTTTTAATAATTCTCAGTCTCAGAACTGTTATATTCAAAATATGAGTGGACTAACTCAGAAGGCAGTCGATTTGCCAGAGCTCGTCAGTGAGTAGTTATATATAATTGGTGATGCACTTGATTTTTGTTTCATAAATAATAAATAAAATAGTTCTGTAATTTAACTTTTGAATGCATATTAAGAGGGTGGTTTAAAATATCCAGTAGACCAGTCTAGCTTCTAAAAAGGGGGGTGGGGGTCCCACCAGATTCATGAGTGACCCAGCATGCAAAATATCATGAGCCCCAACTCAGCCATACCTGGGCTTAAGATATGCCCTACTTGGTGAAGCCACTCATCGGGCCACAGTGGGTTTTGTAACTGGTGGATAAGTAGGCCCGAAGTAGGTATCCCATCAGAAGCCCACCATAATACCACTCTGTCCCCTACTTTATAGGACCAGTGGGTGGTCTGCCCACCTCTTAACCACTTTCTCACCCCCAACATGTGGTCTATCCACCTCAAAACCACTTTCTCACCACCAAAATCCCACTCTTTCACCACATTAATACCACCAGCAGGTGGTCTGCCTACCACTACACCACTTTCTAACCACCAAAACCATCACTCCTTCGCACAGCATGATATCACGCAGCATCGTATCATCTCTACCACACATAGAGCACCAATACTATGAAGCGAAATGACAATTCAAAATGATTTATCGATACTAAAAAGGTGTGGTTAATTTCGATGTTATTTACATTATTATATTATTTAGTCTGTAACTGTGGTGAATACGTTTTTAAAATGTAAAAACAGTGATTTAATTGATACTGATAAGAAGAGATGATGGGTGTAATAATTACTGGAAGGTTTTGTATTTTCTTAGCTGTAAAGATGTGAAAGAAGCCTGTTTAAGTATAGCATTCATGGAGGTACAGGAAAACGGTGTATTTAATTCAATTGAATGTTAATGCTGCCCTTACGTTTGAATAATTATAGTTATTAGAATTCAACTTAAATCAGCATTCACAAGTTTAAGACCAAATTATATTATTTACACATAAAAATAAGTGCCTTGAAATCATTGGCGTAGCAACTTTTGAGGCATTGAAGCAAGTGGTTTACTGTGTCTAGACCCCAGAAGTCTTCTTTTGCCTTCCTTTGCTTATAATTCAGGAACTCATTTACTGCTTGGTGGATGGAGGTGGTTCTCTATTTACTGACTCACAAACTTTTGATATAAAGTCAAGCACACTAACTCATGAGTGCAAAACCTCCCTTTTTTTTCCATGAGTAAGATATACAAATTATGTTTATTGTCATTTTCAGTCAGCATTATGGTTTTCTTTTGCAGATCTTTCTGTAGAAGAGACAAGTGGAAAGGGTACATGTACCCTAAGATACTTTTATCCTGCACAAGAAAGTGATAGTATTGACTGGAGTATTAAGTAAGTATTAAGTGTATTACTAATAGTGTATTAGTACTCATAAGCATGTTGAGACCAGACTCATCAGCCAAAGCTAACCCACTCTTTGTGTATGTGCAAACCTATCAGCAAATTAAACAGTAAAGTTTATGGAGAATATGAAAAGGATTCCTTTAAATGTTTTATTTGCTGAGAACTTACCCAGCCTGCAAGAACCACTTGCGGGAAGAGCGAAAGGCCCCTTGCTTGTTTTGAAAGAGGGGCCCTTAACTTACTGGGAATTCCTGCGAGTACTCATCATTTTCCCCGCGAAAGGCCCATCAACTTCCCCGCTTGCTGTATCCCTCACCCAGTCTCACACTTTTATAACACTGGTACACAAGCTGGCACACCATGAAGAAAACATTCAAGAGCTTTTCAAAAATGTTTTATCTGCTGAGAACTTAGTTTATACACTTTTAAAGTGTGTCATTATTTCGTTATGTATGACATCTTACATCTTTTATTGTAATCCCTGTTTCTATATACATATCTAAGTCATTTGTCACTTCAGCCCAATACCCACATTGCCCCGGCTATATCAAGCTCGCCTCTGAGTCAGATTGACCCCTTCCATGCCCAAATTGTCCTACAAAAGACAAAATCATTCCTTCGCTGAAAACTAATTGTGTCATTAGTGATCGATTAGCCATATGGGCTTGGGTCGATTTGATTTATAGGATGATTTGATCATGACAGGAGTTGATTTGACTCTGGAACAAGGTGGACAGTATGGCTTGGGTTATGTTGTTTTGGATCAAACTGACAGGCCTCCCATCATACACAGCTGGATATACTGCTTTTTAGTATTTTTTTGTGCATTTTCTTTCATTGTATTAACAGAAGGTTAATATGTCATTGAGATTTGCCAGTAAATGGGTATGACAGACTTGCAACTAGTCTTGCATGTTCTGACCTAGAAAAACCTAGACATCTGCACTAGATCTTTCACTTCACAATCCGTCTGTGCTATAAATAACTTATCAGAAATCTCATTCACCAGTTTCCCTTCCATTTGGTTAATTCAACAAGAATTTGTTGGAGAAAGGGAGATTCTGTTCAGCATACAAAGGCAAAAAATATATCTACCAAACAATATGTGGAGGAAGGTACTTGGTGCTAAGTAGGGGGGGCATTTGTGAGTGGGCAGAAGTATGAGTGAAAACTGATTTGATCTCAGTAGTTTCATTCACAATTATCACATTGTAACTGTTGATTTTTATTTATCTCCTGCATTTTCACACATTTTAGGAATATTTATTTCTATTCTACTTTATTATGATATAATGATTTTATTAGCAACTAGCAATAATTGAACTTGCAAAAGATCATTCAACAAACAAATATCCTTGTCAATTTCTACTTTTGGGCATACATGTTTGTTAACCATTTTCGATGACTGGATATTAACATTTAAATCAAGCTTATGTCCAGTTGGTAAAGATTGTAAGACTTGATGGCAAGTTTGGTGTACAAATGTATTTTTTATACATTTATTAACATTATTATTATTAACAGGAAGAAATAAGTTTATTTTGATATATTTAGTTTTATATTAAAAAGGATTTTTAAGCCTATGTTTTTGCTTTAATTCATTCTTGTTTGAAGTTTTTTGATATTTTAGGGGATTTAGTTATATTTATTTTAAAAGCATATATTGCAACAGCTGCAATTTGTAATAAATTATAAATAATTTGCTATTTATTACAGAGATAACTCCATGATTTTCAAGGTATTTAGGGCAGGTTCTGACAGAGTTGCCTACTTGAAACAGTCAAAATTAATTCCTGAAGACTTGCAGAAGCAGTTAGAGGTACAGAAAAGGGTGAGCATTGATTGGTACATCAAGTTCCCTACATTGGATTTAGCTAAGGTGACCAGACGTCCCGCATTAGGCGGGACAGTCCCGCTTTTGACCTCGTGTCCCGCCTGAATATCGGGCGGGACGCCCAATGTCCCGCTTTCTGGCTTTCTGGAAGTCCATCAAATGTCCCGGTTGTCTTTAAAAATCTGATTACCGTACACTGATACGCCCCTCCCCCTACTTTTTTCGGCGTTTTTTGTCGGTGACGACACCATCTTCGGCACGTGTCCCGCTTTCGCTCCCGAAACGTCTGGTCACCTTAATTTAGCATACCGGCCATGGTCTTAACTGTGGCTTGCACTTTAAATTTTATTGTTGTAAATGAAGTCAATGATATTTAAGTAAATTTTGTGTTTATCTATCTGTGAGAATGTTGCTGAAATTTTAAACAATTCTTACATCAGATAAAATATGCAGAGGAGCTACATTAGTATTGGTATGTTAATTGTCTCTTAAGAAATATGACTTTTACAAAGGACTTAAGTGACAGAGGAAAGAGAGAAAATAAAAGACCTGAACCTTGCAAGATTTTTATTTGATTTCCTGTGTGCATATGTAGTTTTATAAGCAATAACTGCATGCATGGGTGTTTGTTATTATGTGTGTATGCATGCACCTGCACATACATGATGTGTCTATAATTATGTGTGTGGTGTTACTTTTCTGCTACTAATGATTTTGTACGTTCTGCCTTTACAACTAAATTCCTGTTTTTAAATGTAGAAACTGAAGTATAATGCGAAGATTCCACACTACAAGGTGGTACTCAAGAAAAAAGCTGACTTTACCCTTGATGTCTACTTCCAGCCTGACAGTCCACCAGTCTAGTGAAGATTTGTTAGTGTTTTGAATAGGAACTTGGCAATTACTTTGTCACAGTATAGACGTAAGGAGATTTGTAACTATAAGCTGTACATTATTGTTTGCCGTGCCATGATAGACTGTAGCATTTTGAATGCTGTATTGAGACCTGAGTGAAAATATTTGCAACAAACATAGTGATATAGAAAAAACTTTATTGTTACTAACACAGACTTAGTCATTTTGAGTGATGGATTTTGGTAGATTGGCCTGTAGAATTGGATGTTGAACGATGTGTTCATTGGCTTATGTGAATTTTGGCCCTGTAACAAAGATGACAGGCCAGTGTTAGACATACTGCTATTGAAGCCATTGCCTTCAAACCAATCTTGGAATGAGCATAAGTACCTTATTCATTTGGCCAAATTCTCCCACATTTACTTGGAGAACTGAATACAAGAGCAATGGTGTATTGTAAAGAGAGAAAATGCTGAAGTAGAGGGGAAATGATTGTCCTTGATAAGACACTGAAAAGAGAGCTTGACAAAATGTGAATAAGAGTGTAAATGGGACTGCACTCATCTTTGAGCTTACCATTAAATGAGGACTACATTCCCTTACAACTGTCCTCTGAGTCATTTGACTCACATGTTTACCATCCTAAATCAGTACCAAGCTTATATCATGCAGCTAAATCTAGGACTACCATGGGCAAAGACAATGGAAGATACCCTGCACGGCTACAGATTTAGACACGTGTGGGAACAAGGTGGGGTAGGAGATGCCAGGGCTTTTATCTTACTACTCAAACAAAGATTGAAATACAACTTTGCACAAAAATGGTCAGACAAAATGCAGACAAGTGATAGGTACTCAACCTACAGACAGTTTAAAAAGGAATTTGAACCAGAAAGATATCTTTCAGTATTAACCATAAAAAAAGTTCAGAAATACTCTAATACGATTTAGACTAGACTTTAGCAAAATAAACTTTAATAACAGATATTCTAACACCTTGGTCAAAAAATGCCCTTTTTGCCAAGACAAAACGGAAGATGAAGAACACTTTCTGCTACAGTGTTAAGCCTATGTGGATATCAGGGCCAAGTATCTTGCACCCCTGATAAACAGTAGATACAGTGTCAAACCTATGGTGATATCTGGGCCAAGTATCTTAAGATAAGAGAGAGGGCAAATAAATAAATGGTCTCTATGTGAGTGGAGTGTGAGCGAGTGTGTGTGTGTGTACGTGCGTGAGCTGTATATGGAAGTAAAAGAGAGAGAGGGCAAACGAAGAATGGTTGGCATGAGTGTAAGTGCTAGGTAATGAGTGGTTGAAACGATATTTATGTACGTCATGTAATTCATATCTTTTACCTGTGTATGTTCTATGGCCGGTGACAAAATGTATACCACCCCCTGCTTTGAAAGGGTCATCAACCCATCAAATAAATAATTCAATTCTCAATTCTCATCCTAAATCAGTAATAAGAGAGAGTTAATTTGTACTACCATACAAAACATATCATCATGTAAATAATTAAACATTACTTGTAACAAAATTTATCACCAGTGTGTTAGAATGCCTCAATACAAAGTTTTTAATGTGTTTTACAATGCCCCATTCCTAAAAGTGTGAATGTGTTAGAAAGTCAAATACTGTTTAAATGTGTTACAATACCCCATTACTAAGTATTTGATTGTGTGTTAGAATGTCCTTATTGTCATAAATGATTAGAAGTGATATCACATCATCTTCAATCAGAACATTTGATAGCATTTTGATCATGTCTTTAACTACTCATCCAAGTTTATTTAATAAACTTTACAATGTGCCATTTGTGGTCAACAGACCCATGTCATCCTGATTCTTCAGTTTGGCATCAAATGTTTTTTTATGATGTGCCATTAATAACTAGACATTGACCTACATTTCTCAGAGATTTCAACTGCAGGAGGACAGCAGTTGGTATTCCTTCACAACCATTTTGAATGTAGAATGGTAAAAGACAAAAAAGTAATGCCTTCATTTCCCCTTAGGCACTTGAAGGGATTTGCTCAATTGAATTTCCTTTACTGTCTACTGTACCTCTCTTTGTTGATTTACCAGTTCAGGCTCAGTTATATTATTTATGATATTTATCTATCAGCTCTAAATTTTGTTTACACCTGTAAAATATTTACAATTTCTATATATTTCTATGCAATTTCTAGAGTTTGTAATTGTTGAACTTGTGTCTGTACCTGAAAGGAAACAGTTTTTAGTTGCAAGCAAATCTTTGGTCCCTTCCTTCATTCCATTTGCCTCCATTTCTCGTCATGAACTGAAATAAAGTGATAAATATTATAGCTGTGTGGAGTTCATGTAGCTGCTCATGTGAGAAGAAGGTGAACGCCATCTGCATTGCAGTCACTTAAGCTTAGCACTGCTACAAAAATATCCTTTTCTAGCCATTTCTTCCCTGTCTTTTAACATGCAGCTGTGATTTGTAGTTGTAGTAGTATCAGTGGTAATAGTGGTGGCAGCTACAACATAATATATCAATAATATATAATTGTCTGTTTTTGGCGCACACATGACTCTCATGAAGGTGGCCTCAACACAGTGGCAGGAAAGAAAACGGATGAAGCAGGAGGCAGGACTGTAGACAAGAGGTCAGAGGGTCAAGATTGCAGATCCACAATCTAAAGCTGAGGGTTAAAAAAAAGTTGAGAGGAATGTGGTCTGTAGTGAAGAAAGCTTTGAACAATTTCAAGGAAGTGGAGAAATAATCCACCAAACGAAAAAACCGGAATCGAGATGGCACAGATATGGCCTTTAAGACTGTTAGATGACGAAGACAGGAATGGGACACAAGAGGCAGGAAAACAGTCGAGGGCTTATAGTTGCACAACACGTCTAGACGATAAAAACCACGAACTTATATTACTAAATACGTTTGTGGTTAAAACTGTTTTGTAGAAGCAACTTCAGAAGTGTTTTCATGGAACAGCTTTTAAGTGATTCACAAGAGCTGTTAAAAAACTGTTTTAATGTGCTTAAAATACCAAATGTGCAATTGAGCCTTGGGGCAAGTTATTTGCACAACAGGTGAACTTCTTTAATTGTTTTAACTGATAAAACTGTTTAAGGTAGATAATCCTTCCCCTCAGTATAATTTGTAGTCGCTTGTGCAAGGCATTTAGATGGCATTGAGGTGACTTTCGTAAAACGTTTCTAAATTTGTTTTTTTAGAACAGTTTTAAATTTTAGAAATGTGTTGTGCAAGTAGCCCCTGAGCAGCGGCAGGCAAACGCAACTAAAAGCAAAGATTAGCAGACACCAATCCCAAGGGTACTACAAGAAAATAGAAAACACAACAAGGAGCTAGTTAGTCCCCTCAAGCCAATCAGACAAAGGAACCTGTTAATAGGACTGGCTGAGCTTTGCTCTGAAACAGCTTTAGTTGCTGCCTCCCTTCTCCCCCAAACCTTTCTTTGCCCTCTCTCCCCTGGGCCGTTGCTTATTTATCCATACATCTGCTAACATGTGGACACAGTCAATCATACACTCAGCCTTACATACACCAGCTTTGCAAGCCAGATGTAGGCAGGAGATGGTAGCATGCCCTTCTACAGGAACATTAATTGTGCCTCCCGAATTGTAAAAAATTTTAAATGCATTTGCTGGACTCTGACAAAACGATTATAAGCTATATACGGATTGCTGGCTCTATCCCGAAATGACCGTGCTGCGAGAAACGATAAGAGATATGAAAATTGCTCATGAATCATGAAGAAAACCATATGGCATCGAGGTGAAAGTGCATCTTCCTTCCAAAACAAAGCTTAATTAAGCCGCGGATCCGACTACACAGTGCGGACAGTCTCACCCGCTCTGTGATGAAACCGGAAATGCATGTCGTTGCCCAAGCAGGAAATAAGGTCACCAACAAATTTAGTCTGTAAAGCTTTTCTGCAGCTCGTGGATATACAGATGCAGGTCTGGTAATTGGCTGTTTCTTCTTCCCTTACCACTCGACAAACTATAAGGTGAAGCGTGTTCAGTCTTCTCAATTAAGGAACGAGGCGGTAATGTTGAAACTTCCGGTAAATCTCTTTGACCTGAGACAGTAAGAGGTCAAAGCTCTCAGCCAGGTCAAGAAGGATTGCAGAAGATATGGATTAATTGATATAGGACTCTAATTATATCTAATATTGGAAGAACCTGAGCTAAGACTTGTTTGACTAATTAAAATTTACGGATAATGTGATAATCAGAGAGGTATTACCTTATTTGTGTCGGGTGCATCAGAGAGGTATTATCTTATTTCGGCTGCATATGGACCACACAGAAAGTAAGAATTGATAAGAGGAATTTAAATAATCCGTGAATTTGCGTGGTCTACAGCGTATGTGAACAGAGACAGCATGCAGTCGGCCACAGACTGCGCCATTTCCAAAGAGCCAGACGCAGAACAAAGACCGCCCTCACACTACAATCGCAGACTGCTACCGACAAAACTCAGAATAAAGACAGCCCTGAGACTCCGCCACCTAATTTCCAAACGACCTGCTTCAAAAGAAAGGGAGTCTAGAGCCCACATCTTAGCGAATTACTGATGTGTGTTCTTCTTCTTCACGGCACAAGGACCTATCTGGCGAGCAATTTAGATGTCTCGGGGAAAAAAAACCTACCTCCACTAGAATCTGTATGGATGAATGCTTAGCCTACTCAGCTTCCCCGAGAGGAACACGAGAGATGGTCTTCTAAAGTGAACAAAGCCTGAGAAGAAAGATGATAAAAAGCGCAACAAGACTTTGTGCCGGCAGCCGACTAAAGCCCTCGCCACGAGGACGTTGTTGACCTCCTCACATTTGTTACGTCACCTGTGTGAACGCCCTGTCTACGTAACTGCACGTGAAATAGGTGACATCATTTAACCCCGTTTGACATTAGCCACGGCCCCTGTTTTTTACAAGATTGTCATTACAGAGCGAAGTATTTACAGCTCTGTCAGAAGGCCAAACCAGATTTTAACTCCAGCACGCGAAAGGTCTCGAGAGATTTTCCCGATGGCTGAGGGTGGATTGGCAGAGGAGCCTGGAAGTGGTGAGTGTTCTTGACTTTTGTAGTGAAGGGTTGATGTCGATGGGTTGACAGCTGCCTGTAAGGACAGAAATATTTCCAGAGAGAAAAAATGTCATCTTAGAATAGTTTCGCCATGAAACAGCTTGCGCAAGTCTGCATGTCCTGTGATTCTGGATTTAAACTGTTTGTTGGCAGCTGATGGCGAGACTGATTGGCGATAAATTTCAATTTAGAATGTTATTTGTTTGTTATGTGTAATTAATTCCATTTTGCAGATTTGTCATGTGCTTTGTGGTCATGTCATGACAATCTTTATTCAAAAATAACTGTTTAAACATTCATTTGTACAAAGGCTTCGGTTTGTTTAAGAAACGATTACAAACGAAAGATTCAAGTTTTAGTCTAACAGACATTTGCGATGATGGTTCTAGAATCTTTATATTGTGTTCATTGTGTTACTCAGCTTCTGCATGGTACTGCGTCGATTCTATTGCAAAAAAGCACGTGGCTCACAAGCACAAAAACTCCACATTCCCTAAAATAATAAAACTGAACTATTCAGTGATTAACTTTCTTGAGAAGTCTTATATTCGCAATATAATTTAAAAAGTCGGTAACAAATTTTTGCCAAACCGTAGATGTGGAATAAATAGCCTACCACAAGAACTGCAGACTTGACACGAATACCTTTGACCAGTGAACTCAGTTCTTACCCCCGCTCACCTACCTTATACCTGTCTTTTCAACTCTTGTGTGTATTTTTATTATGTCTTATTTGACAGCAGTTTTGTGTGATACAAAGAATATTATTATTTCTTTAAAACCAACAACGAACAGACATTGAAACTTGATGCAGCAAAGCACCTAACACCTCCGGGATTCATCTGACCTCTATGTCAAGCCAGGTCATGGGTGACTCATTGCATCCCTCTCGTTTTTGAAATATTTTTTTTTTAATGAGGGTTTTGTGTTTGTTGTTTTGCTAACTTTTTTCCCCATGGTCATGAAAAGCACCTAAACGACTTAAGAAACTATTGATTGCACTGTATGCACTTAAACATGGTCGATAATTAAGTAAAGTGAACTCGATTCTAAAAAGAAAAAAAAAAATCGAAATTGTTAATTTTCTACTTCAAATGCATGGCATCATATTTCATTTTCTTATTTTTTTTTTTTAAAATGTTTTAAAGAATTTCCTTTGCATCAAGCCATGAACTGTGGGGTTTGCCCTCTTTTACCGAACATTGATTCACCGACTCCTTCATTTCCAGTCGATGATGTCGACAGCTTCTCTCCTTGTACTTTTAAGGTGTTAAAATATCATGACAGTTTTATTTGAGTGTGAGAGAGTGTTTCAGTACACATGGTGCACATGTTTACTCTTGTTTTGTAAGTGGTTTACTGTATCTCGGCCACGACACGTGGAAGGCGCTCGGAGGTAAACATACTAACCACAAGGTTCAGTCTCTCTCGAAATGTTCTTTCCAACGGATATCGGCTAGCCTCGTCATGATGAAAATGAAAGCGGGACACCTGCAGCTCCTCGTAAAATCTCGGAAAACAATTGATTCTTATTCTCACCTGCTGACATCCACACGTCATGACGCACGTGCCGCTGCTTGACTTCTTTACTACTATCGACTGACCCAAGTGCATTATGGATCCTGCTATTGTTTCCACAGCTTTTACAGTGTCTTCTTTATTGTTTTGTTTCCACAACTTTTAGAGAGATTCTTTATTGTTTTCTTTCTCTTACTTTTTTCTTCTTTTAATTTTCAAATGAAGTAACTCCACTTGTCCATATGTCTGGTAAACTTTTCAAGCTTTCTGGAATGGAAAAGAAATCACTAGTATTAGTTTATTATGCAATCAGTCCATTATTCTGTCTGATATTCTATGAGAACATACGATCTGTGTTGCCGGAGTGTAGATGTGGTGCCTATGTGGACATACTAAGGCTCAGGAAATGGTCTTCGACTTCCGGATGAACAAGCTTGAGGCAGTCATCAGTCCTATCTATCCATGATGAAGCCATCGAGATAGTCGGTTTTTATAAATGCCTAGGTTTTATCTTTGATAAAAAGATTAAATGGAATATCAAGAGGAATAGTCTTATCTTCCTCGTAATTATCTGTTCCAAGATCACCGGACTCAGGCAGAGGGACTTGGCAGCTTTATGTCATCAGGAAGGCATCCCACGTCCTCTCTGTTTCTGATCATATGTTGGGATGTGAGTTTTCATTCTATTTCTCATCATGTGTTGGCCTGTGAGTTCTCACTCTTACTATTTGTGATCATGTGTTGGCATGTGAATTTTCACTCTTGCGGTCTGGATAGGTACTGGATGTCTGTCTGCAGAACCAATCATCCCCGCAACTCATTCATTCCATTCAATGGCACTTTTCCGAGTAGATACGATCTCAGTGCTCTTCACACCAAAGACTACAGACGAACTCACAGCCACCCACACGATAAACATAAGAGTCAGCAGACAGACAACACCATGAAACAAAAGTGCAAGGATGAACAATTAAAGAGTGGATGTAACCATATTCTTTAATAGAAAAGATATTTCTTATAAAGAAGGATTTCAATCAGGATTTGAAGTCATCAAATGTAGACATACTTTAAAGAGAAAAGAGAAGAAAAATTTGTGTATGCCCATAGAAGAAAATGAAAGTCTGACGAATTTCAACGTCTCTGGTTGAACAGAGTTAGCATCGACTGCAGTCTTGGCAAAGGGGAAAGGTGTAATGGCCGATTTCCGCCATTTACAGTTAGTAACAGTGAGGGCATCATCACGTCCTTGTGCTGTAGCTTGGGTCACGTGACATTTTGAGGGCAGTACTGCCATGGTGCTTGTTCCTTGAACCAAGCCACTCTCTCGTTCATACCAAGAAATCATAAAATAATTTTAAGAAAAGACAAACAATTTTGGTTCTTTTATTTCTGTTAGAAAAATATCAAAATTTACAAACATTATCATTATTGGTCTGCACATGACAAATACCCAGTATTATTATATACAATAAAAACAGTAAATACAAAATGTAAATACAAAATGGAATGAGAATTAGCTCGCGCGTGTGTGAGTGGGCATGCAAGTGTGTGAAGAGATGAGTGGGCAAGGTCCCACTGACGATGATAGGATGATAGACATAAGCAGTAAATATACTAAATTAATATTATCGACTGGGCTTTCATCGTTCATCATCAAAAGATGACTACGCGTTCTCGTTATGTTTGCGGACATGTTTATGTGTTTGCGTGTTCTCGTGTGTACGTCTGTGTGTTCATGCACTTCATGCAAGCATACGAAAGAGGAACAGAAGAAGTATTATGAGAATCAATTACTTATTTACAATTAATGATATTGCCCTATGACCTTTAGTCATTTTGCATTGAATTGCACTGCGTATTTCATACCGAATATTGTGTAAACTGTATCAAAACGACTATAATATTGTCGGAGGTGAGATGAGCTTTATTCTCGGCTAAATTTACCAGTCGTGAATGCTTTCTTTCATGTTAACATCAAAGTCCTTCCGGCATCCACACAGCACAAGTCCAACCACATCAGTCTGAGGACCTGTTGATTGGAGACGATCTCATTTCGTGAGCTCACAAAATAGAAGATTGTGAACGCCTCCGTTAATTGAATTATTAGTGGGGTGACTCCACATTTCCTCTCTTCCTTCCTGTGGAACTTCGCCGATGTCTAGTGTAGATTAGACAGACGCCAACACTTTCACGGTCACTGGAGTTATCTCGCGGCCAGACACCGCCAGGAGGATGTAATCCCAACCCAGGAACTGTTCTCTGTAGGATGCTGTTCGTGAGAGGAATGGCGGCCTTCATCAGCGATAAGACGTTGGTACGAACAGCTTCACACTCAGAAGATCAAAAAACAGCTTCACACCCAGGATAATAAAATATAAACATGTTTTCTTCTGCCTTCTCTCTAACATAAGCGCTGCTTGTACAGAATGTAAAGTACACGTAGTTGTTTTTCTAACACAGTTAATCATACAAAAGTAATTGTTTATTGTTATTATTTTCATTAAAAGACTTTCCGCAGTTTCACATTCTTTACCTCAACAAATGAGGTATCCGTTTTTGAGGTTCAGAGTATCAACAGCGGAATTTTTGTCGAATACAATTACAATCAAACACATCATTTTCAATCCTGGTAGACACAGTGTTTCTGTCTATATCTCCGCATCCTCCTCCCTCATGAGAGGATTTCCCAAGCACATAATTACAATTCACATCGGATATCCTTTTCCGATTCAAGTTCCAGCTTCCTGATAGAGAAAGTTTCTTCCTCTTTCTTGTCCATTTCCGTCCAATCTTGCGGCGGGTTTTGTATCATTGTGCAAGATGTTGTATTATATACTGCATTTTCATGACCATCTCATGCAGAGACTAAGGTAATGTAGCAGCAACGAGAGTTTTGTCTCCTCAGTTGAAGACTTGTGACAGTCTGTGCTCTGATGTGCAACATCTGTTTCCTCGGCTGAGGACCTGTGACAATCTGTTCTGACAGTGTTTCCGGTAGACTTACATCCATAACCGAAATCTGAAAAATAAAGAAAAAGTTTTAGCATGAAGACGTGGGAAATTTTTCACAGTTTTTTGGTCTAATCCTGTAATAATGCACTACACTCCGTCAACAACAGTGTAAATGTTTACAAGATTCAGGAAAAGATCGGCAATGAAACATTAAATATCCGCTGATAGCTTTGAAAGATGTAGAATAAAGTTAAATTTCGTTGACAGCTAAGCAATCCACTAGACCAGGTTTCTGGAGCTCGCCAAGCAATTGCATTTTACAAGAGATGTCTTGAATCCAGTGCAGCGCTTTGATAAATATTTACGAACTGCACTGACCTTTTCCTTCAGGAGTGTCGTCTGAGTTTTGCAAAGGGAAGTAGGATGTAAGATAAGGGAAGGGAAGAACAAAGAGAGAGAGAGCAGCTTGCCAGGAAATGATGTTAAGATCCGTCATTTTCATTTCAATTGTTATTAGAAATTGTGTGACGGATGTACCCTAAGCAATGCACACTCCAACCATCAACATTTTTAGTTAGTACATTCATGTGAACTCTCATTCTCTCTAACACACACGCGCACACACTTTCATACGCACTGACATTCGTGTACACACACAAACACACATTTCAGAGGCGCGCGCACGCACACGGACGAACAATACTTACTTTGTAGGCGCTTTTTTCGGAATACAAGTTTCAGGTTTTCGATGTCGTCCCTCCTGTCCTTGCACAGAAACAATGACCTGGAGCTGCATTCAAAGTGACCTTTGACAAAGCGGAAGTCCGAGACTGCCTGACTGTAGTGTCCTTTCCAAATGTGCCACTGGATGTGCAACAGGCTCCTGCGACCAAAGGAAAGACAGATGAAATTCATCCCACCATTGTCATCGTCCCACATAAAGACTTTAACCAAGAAGAAAGTAAAAATACTAGATTCTGTTTATAGCACCATTGTCATTGTAGTACACGACGACCTTAATGCGAAAAATATGGGGTATCTGCCATCACGCGCTGAATATTAATTTTGAATAAAAGTCAACAGCTCTGTGTGTGTGTGTGTGTGTGTTCGCGTGCTTCATTGTATATTCATCTAAGCGAAAGCTGCAATATTGACTGTTCTTCTGTGTGTGAAGTAAGTGAAATAAGAAAATGATAAATATAGAAACAAGCGGAAGCGCCTTTTAAATGAAGAGGTGCACGCATAGGCAAACGCCAGCAATGAAGCAAACCATCAGAAGAATTTAAATACCTGTCCAGGAGATGACTGTCCCCAGGGTCCAAAAACACGATGGGGAGACAGGGATCCGGCAGCTGTCTCCAGTCCCTCACCTGCAGCAGCTTCTTGAAGTGTGGCTCCAGCAGGTGCCAGAAGATCTCCATCTCCTGGTTGTTCCACTCCGGCTCACAGAGCCAGTCCACCTCCGCGCGTTCCATCTCATCCTGAACCAAGTCGTGAATTTCGTTCTGATTCAACAAGTCCACATCGCGCAGTTCGCGTATGGTCTTCTCCTCACCTGACCTTCTGCCACTGTCCAAGAGACCTGAACTGTTCCGACTCGCTGCTGACCTGTTGGACATTGTGAAGCCATGTCGATCATTGTCGTTTTCTGCGGTCGAGTAGTTGTCTGTCCAGCCGGAAGCATCCACTTCCAGACCAGAGAACGACTCGGAAGTGGTGAACACCAGGTTTGTTTTAGACCCGAACTGGGTTCTGTAGTTGAAAACCGCCGTTTGGGAGGAAACCCATTGTCGTCAATACTGTACTTTCCCGTCTTTTGGCTTAGCTGAAAAAGCGTTCGGTGTTTATCGGACAAGTTATCAAAATCTTCATCTTCATCGTCGTCCTCATCTACAAGCATATCCTCTTCTTGAAACTGCCCGTCCTGCCAGGCCTCCTTACTGTCAGGCGCTAAGCAACAAGCCACGAGATAATCTTCTGATGACATCAGCCAGCTTAATTCCTCCTCAAATTCTTCGTCGTCTTCAAAGTCTTGAAGGTCCTGGACACAAGTCGTTGTGGGGTCTTTTCTACCGTCACCAAACGAGTGATGAGGGTTCGAACCTCTTGAGAAATCTGTCATCTCCAGTTCCTCCGAGTTGACATTGTCCCAGCTGGGCTCTGGAAACACTGCACTACTCAGGGAGTCTGCACACACTTTGTGGGCATGAAGACTGTGTCCGTTGCCCATTTCTATTGTCTCTTTGCTGCCTTCTTGCGATTTGATAAAGAACTGATAGCAGATGACTGCGCAACAAGCTTCTTCACGCAGCCGCCAACTCCTTGAGAGTTTCTGAGGGTAATTAGCAGATTATTAGACGATAAAACCACGAATATCCATGGATAAAACTATTCTTCTTCCAAATGTTAAGAACTTGTTATAGATAGCACAGCCCAATAGGTAATGCTAAAAAGCCAGGCGCTGATTCAGTTGGCTTCTATCTGAAAAAAATAAAAAAAACGTGTTGATATGTATTAATTCTTCAGTCGATATAAATATATGAAAATTTAACACTAACTACCACTCTGCCACGCAGAGTTCCATGCTGAAAAACAGAACATTGACTGAAGATTAATATTTGTTCATCTTTTCCTGAAACGTTCGCACAGAAGATCAATAAGGTCAAAGTTCAAGCTTCGTTATCTTGAGCTCTTTTAAAAGTACACGACTTTTTGTTAACGAGATAATCAAGAAAGAATTGCATACAGGAGGCATTCTCTGAGCGTAGAGGGGATGACATAAAGATGTTTGTTGAATTACATACCCTTTAGCATCAGTTTTTCTCTTTCGTTTTTCTTCCTTCACACATTTGTTAACAGATATTAAAACATCACTTCATCAAGTTTTTTTCTGGTTTGTCTTCCCACAGAATGGTTGTTAACAGCCTGAGAGGTCTGAACTCTACTGTGGTCCAACTCGTGGAGGGGTTTATATATCCTTTGTTTTGGTAAATAAGTCTAATTTTAGGAAAGGGGATGCGTCACTCGTGTTTTATCAGGTCAAGCAGCTCGGGGCTTACCGCTTACTTCATATCTATATTGGTCATTCCCCCTGACATACATCCACCCCACCTACCGTATTTCACCACCACCACCCTCCAAACCTCGCTTGCATGCGATGAGTGTGCTAGAGACTGGATGTATTGAGAATCCACGCGCAGTGAGCGCCCTCTGTTGGTAAACAAAAGAGTCGCGGCGAACTCCTCCCCGCCACATCTGGTGTTGAGTCGATGTTCTGTTGGCTGTGATCAGAGAAGAGTGAGTCATGCTCACAAAAACCTTCTAAACTCCTGTCCTCAGTCAGCTTCTGTCACCGCCATGCATCCCCTGATGTCAGCCTTCACCCCCCGACCATCCCGCACCCGACCCTCCAACTAGTTCCAGTTTCCTGTGTTTGTCCCGGACTCTTCTCATTAAGAATTGTCGTACTTCCTACAGTCCATGATCATAATCTGTGTTGAAAAAAAAAAAAGCTGTTTGCTCTTATAGCACTGAAGTCTTCAGACTGAAATCTGCGCAAGCGGATAGAATGTCTTTTGACTGTTAAATTTCTTGGTCTGGTTCAAATACCTGGACGCATAGTCTCACCTTTCTTTCTTATTATTAATGTCTACACTGTGTGTCTATGTTTATGTGTTTATGGTTTGTGTGCGTTGCACCCGTGTCACACACTTTCAAATGCAAGTTTGAGAACAAGGTTATTCAAGAGGCGCAACTCTGTCTCGCTCAGATTTCTTTTCCCTGTGAAGATTACTTCCCTTTCTTCCCATGGCTTTCTCTACAGTTCATCATCGTGATGTAGGAACAGGAGTCAGTACTAACATTGTACTTTGTTGTCGCTTTGCACTGAGTTCCTACTTGTGTGTGTTCAATGAAGCTTTAAGTTTTGTTAGCATGTCTTCAACAATTTTCTCATAAAGATAAATATAGTAGGTTTTTTTAAAATGCTATTTCGGATGTATGTGCTTGTATAGAAAACACTAGAGATGTAAGTGCACAGAGTTTTCGAGAAGCTAGCAAGTGCGCACAGGTGATGAGAACAAGTCAGCTGTTAGGTTTGTTGTGATGATGTCATCTCTGCGCCAGGTGGCTGCTGCACAAAGCTTTGTTAGAGGACTGTGACAGGTGAGGACAGGCGACACCTTCAGAGACCGACATCATGCTGGAAGAATAAAGAACGTGCAGTAAAGGTGTCGCTTCACACCCCCATTCTCCCCAGAAAAATGATTTGTGGAACCAATAGAGACATGCACCTGTTAGCTTGGACAGCAGATTATTGAATAGATTATCCGCCTAAAAATAAATGTGCGCTCACCAACCATCTCAGTACACTTTATAAATGTGTTTACCATGTCTGACTACATCGAAAAAAAATACTTTTACCAAAAATCTTATTTACACTGTGTAAACGTACTTTTACCAGCCATCTTCTGGTGACACTATAAATGTATGTCGGTTTACCTTGCATACAAATATGTTTACCAACCACATCCGTTTGCATTCGATGAAGGTATGTTTACCAACATTCTAAGCATAAATCGGTAAGTGTGCGTTTACTATCACATGTACAAACGTTCGTTTGCCAGTAATCTCACTTCACCCTTTGTTTACTATCTCAGTTTACATCGTAGGAATGTACTTTTACCTACCACCTCAGTTTACACCCTGTATCTGGTGTGGTCTTCCCTGTATATATGACCATCCTGGCTTAGAATTCTTTGTTTCCAGCCCTATGCTATCAATGTTTGCCTACCGACAATCAGTTTAGAGAGTTTCCAGCTGTCTAGGGCTAAATTGTATAAATGTCCTCCCCCCAAACACACACACACCTGCCATTGTTTTCCACTTTCTATGCTGACATCTTGTTCTTGACACTATCAGCGTTTTTTTAGACCAAGAGATCATTGGATGTTCACAGTGACCCTGGAAAGACAAGAGAAACATGGAGCCGCCTTCTCTGAAAAATACATTAAGGAATCACATGTCGGCACCATTACAAGAAGCAGTTGAAACCATGTACAAAAGCCTAGCAGGTCATTAACTTTCCCCAAAAATGTGTGATTTTTTTAACTGCTTTCCCTTTTCTGTTCGTGCATCGTGTGTGCGTGTGAGTGTTCGTGAGTCTGTAAGCATGGGTGGAAACATCTGGACAAACATTTGGTATTGTATGAAAGAGGCCATGTTTGTTCCCTATATTGTCTCTTATCTTAACCCAGCTACTGTCAAAGCCTTAAGCAAATTTTATTGTATACCAATGGATCAGGCCCCAGGAGTGAGTAGATAAGCAGAGGTCACCACCCTGACACCATGGTGTGTTATGTCACCTGTGGAACACCGTCACAAGAAAGAACCGAACCTACAGCTTTGTTCTCCGAGATGAAAGCCACCGATACGCAGACATGACAGCATGTGCAGACAGTTTCATCCCTCCTAGACTCGGATGGGAAGGGAGGGAGGACAAGGAGCCAGTGCGGGGGGCTGGTACCTCACACCGCTTCGATGGCTCAGGCCGATTACTCCGACCTCCTGCCGAGCTGCACGTGAGAACGTAGTGACGTATGCTGGAGGAGAAGGAGGGGCAGTCAAGGGTTCCGGCACCGCTAGTCCTCAGGACCAAGTGTTTCCACAGCTTTCTCACGGGAAGCGCGGTCCGGCGTGTCATCAATACAGTGAAAATCAGGTTCAGGTCCCCTCTCGGCAATTTTTGTTTTTGTTTGGTTGTTTTTTTGTTTTGTCTCCATGCTGCACGTGGTTGGCTGTTTTGTTGTGATATGACCTTTGTCATTGACGGCGTAAACCGTCAATTTTCCTTTATCTTTTCTGGGAGCCTTTTCATCATGGTTGCTACCCCACCTTCATTTATTCCCGTCGAGGACAAGTGGACAGTGATTCTGTCTCCAACGAAACCAACACGAAGATTTTTGCCAAAATAGGACCCCAACAACTCCACACACTGTGGTCTTTCTCAAGAGAACCTGAACTATACAGATCTTCACCAGGAGAGCCCCAACAACTAAACTCATTGACCTCTCAAGCCTGGGAGCATCTGTCTCATGCAGTCTTGATGGCGAGATGACACGGATCGTGTGCCACCAGTCCTTTACAAATGAAATTAAAAAAAACCTCAAACAAAATACAAGATAAAGAATAAGATACAATTTTTAATGCAAACGATTCAAGCACGTTCCATATACTTATTTAATGATATGTGCTGGTATAACGATAAACGAAGAATAAAATACGAGTTTAAGTTTAAATATCTAAACAGGTTTCACGATATACTCGTTTAGCGATGTACTGGTATAACGATAACTGAAGGACCCCTGGACCGAGACTGTGTGGATAAGTCCTTTGGCAGTGAAACAGGCCGTCCAGAGGTCCTACTATGTGGTGAACACATCACAACAGGAGGAAAAGCAAAGATGCAGGCAGGCAGCCGGGGCCACAGACTGTGACCCCTAAGTATTCACAGTCATCTGCCTTTGCCACGTCATAGACCTTCAAAGAGTCGCTTGTGACTGGCTAACCCTTTACAGTACTAAATCACTCGTCAAAGTTCATTAAGGTTCCACACAGACATGTACTTCCCCACGCTCGGATGACCATGCAACAAAGCCGCTAAAGAACTAACACTAATTAGCTTCTCGCAACAAGCGGAAGTGTTCCTCATCGTTTCATGCATTTTACATTGCTTGGGCAAACGAACCTTGAGAAGTACGAGCGAACTCTCAAAGGACAAGTAAGTGCACATGTTTGAGAGAGTCAGGAGGCTGCTACAGGAAGGAGCTACTTTAGCGAGCACAGACAAGCAGAAGTGTGAGAACCTCTTTTCTCGAAGAATTTTGCACGTAGCTAAAATCGTGTCATGTTCCCCGTTAGTACTGCACGTAGCTACAATCACTTTATATTCCCCACGAGTACTGCACGTAGCTACAAACACATATGTTCCCACCAGTACCACGTAGCTACCCTCACTCTATATTCCCCACGGGTACTGCAAGCAGCTACAATCATATGTTCCCCACAAGTACCACCTAGCTACAATCACTCTATATTCCCCACGGGTACTTTACGTAGGTACAATCCCATGTTCCCCACCAGTACCACGTAGTTACAATCAGGCCAGTTTCCCAGAGTACATCACGTAGCTGATTCACGTCTTTGTGGACATAAGTGCGCAGCTTTTTGTTTGTCAGATGGTCGTTCGATCTCTGCAATATTCTACCTTCGACCAGCGAATAATCTCCATAGCACACTCGTCAACAAAGGTCGGACAATACACAACAGAATGTTTGTTGTGATTCAGCAGGGTTGACTGGCCGTCTGCTGTCTGGCATCCATCATGACCCACTGCCACTAAAGTGCAGCTCGATCAGCAGTGACTCACAAAAGACAGTTGTTTTGATAAATCCGATTGCAGGAATTAACCTCATGATCATTTTATTTTAGCCGAGGCCTACGACCTGAAGGGAAACATGCGCACATCGTCGAGACTCAACTTCTGGTGCAAATAGGTTAAAGTGCAGGGCTTCATTATGTAAAGCTGCCTGGGTTGTTGGGTTCTATATACTGTGACCTAGTTACAGGGCTGTGTATGTATGGCAGTAGGTCACTGCTGTGGCTTGCCACTGCCGTCTGCCAAAGAAATTTGTGTCCCTATTGTTTCCACGTCCGGGCTTTTCGTGTGGCTTTTGAAAATTGCACCGGGGTTAACTTCCGGTGCCCCGTGTAAGTAAAAACACAAAACGAAAGCAAGCGGCAGCTGCATCACTTTGCTGCGCAGAACATCGCCGCACTGCACTGCCTCTCCCCGCACTACCTACCTACCAAACATTCTGCAATCAATGCCACCCGGTCAGTGGCCTGTGACACCTGTCGCCGATGACAAACTCAGGTTGACTTGTTCGAAGATTGCCACACAACCTCGGCATGAACTTTGTCCTCATTGTATCCAGATCGTCTTAGCTGTCCTCCAACACCTGTCACAACAGCTTATGACGAATATGCTTTTGTTTTATATATATAAAGATGTACGATTTTCCATCTGGAGAATAGTATATAATGAAGTGTGACGAAGCTTGTATAGAAATCGCATTTACCGAGGCTTAACCTGTACATGACGTCACCTTTGTACACGAAGAAATGGTGAAAATCATTCCTGATGCAGAAATACATTTCACATAAAATTTCTTATTTTTTCTTAATATTTTTTGTTTGGTTAGAACGATTATTAAAATGATTCTGGAGAGATTGAGTGTCTCAGCTGCTACCTCGTGTCTACGATAACTCGCAGTAGTGGCGAGGACTTTATTTCTGTTTTTGTCATCACACGACCTGTGCTCTACAGGGTAGTTCCTAAATCATTCCAGTGAACAGATCTTGATTTATCCCCCATGTCTTAGTTTCCTGTGTGTTTCCTTTGAAAGGATCTTGATTTCACCCTCTCAGTCATTCCCTTTCCTGTCTGTCGGAACACACGCACACCGACTTAAAATGAATGCGTTCAGCAACTTGTGTAAACATCTGAGACGATTTATCACATTGTTCTCTCTACGGCCTGTCACCCAAACCTCTTTTTTCTTTGAAAGATTGATGTTAGTCGTCTTTGCATGTTAAATATTCCTTTATTTCGTATCTTTTTCTTTCTTTCTGTATTATTTCTTTGCTTTAGTTCTATTTCTGAGAACAATGCCTTGGTCCAACTTCAACAATTAAAGTCAATGCCTATATAAAAATTTCAGGGATACTCGAGAGCAGAACAAACTGATACTACAATCTGTTTCTTATCGTTTTGCATACCTCCTTCAGTCTCTCTACATAAAGAATATGCGGTCCTTAGTCCACCCAAACCTACACTTATTTCTTCGAGTTTCCCTTCTGGAATCTCGGGGTTGGGGGCGAACAAGATAGGTGGGTGCGTTCTGCCAAGCTGGGAGGTATTTAAAAAGCAATTGCCAGAGAATGCCACAGTCTGTAGGTTAAGCAAGCTTGACGGAGCTGAAAGTTATCTCCACAAATGTGAACCTGTCGGACACGGAGGCACTTCGTTTTGGCAGTTGGCGGAAACAGTAAAGGGGAATGAGGTCGCTTATTGTTTTCTGCGAGGACCTCGTCCACAAATAAAACAGAAGTTACTAAATATTTTAAAATATTCATGGTACAGTGAACCCAACAGCGTGTCTGAGACAAGCATTCACAATACCAACAAAATATTAACCAAGAGTTCATAAAATGAAACAGAATAACACACAGGTTACTGCAAAGACAAAGTCGCACAAGAAAACGACTTAATATGTGCGCCAAGTGCATGCGGTCATCAGTGGAGATCCTCCCTCGTTATATTAATTAAACCTCCGTGCAAGCGGAAAGAATCCAACATCTAATGTCATTACTATGAGTTATGTTTGGTTTGCATTGTCGGGTTCACATTTCTACCTCCGAGTATAATTTTATCTTCAATTTTCATCAATCTTGACAGCTAAAACTTGATTTGGTATCGCAGGAATATGAGATAGATAAAGTTTAATTAATCAACGTCTTACCTGAGCGGACGAGTTGGTAGCAGGAATCGTCAGAAGCTTTCATCACTTTCATCCTCTTGTAGGATGCTCTTAGAGTGATAACAGATGAACCACACGTTATCTACGCACAAAACTTTCGATCAGTTAGTGGTTTTGACGAGCGCATGTGTGCACATCATACGGGGACTTTTTTCTTTGTTTTGTTTGTCATTCGAACACTTTCCCCGCGCGTGGCAGTCAAATCTTCTTACGCGCGTGGTCCACACTCGCGCGCTCCACAACATCGACGGCGACAATTTCGTTGACCGACATACATCAGCTGCTGGTCCACGACAACCTCAACATTCCAGACTCTAATAGAGGCTGTAGGGTGACAGCTGATGATCATATCATTTCTCTTTCGCGTGATCGAGGTGACCTTTGCCCGAGAGCTGTTTCATTGTTTGGGTGGGAAGCTGACCTACATCGTAGGCTTTGTCCGTTATATTTTATGTAATAATAATTATGGATCTCAGCTCGGTTCAGCACATACAAATGAACACACACGCGTACACACACACACAATACACATGCATGCACACCTAGATATAGACTCACACCAGCTCAGCTTACAGACACCCATATATATATATTCTGTTATGTATGTACATACATAGGCATCGCACGTGCACACACACACACATACACACAAGTGATACCGTTTTTACCAGTGAAGCTGATGGCGGTTTTTAAATTATGAGTGGCTGACAATTACCCCGTAACGTCGGTTACCGCCAGTTGCCCGTTACTGAACACGTGCTTTTCACGTGAAGAGTGACTAAGCTGTTGTAATGATTCTTATTATTGCTCTCTCTCTCTCTGTGTTCGGTGTGTGAATATTCTATGTGATTTCGCGTGCGTGCGTGCGTGCGTGCCTATTACGTATGTCTTAGAGAAAGAGTGAGGAAGGAAAGAGTTGATTAATTAGTTGGAAGAACACATACATGTATATATGCTTATTCGTGTGACAGAGATGAAGGTTTAATGGATGAGGGGAACTAGTTCAGAATGTTTCTTCAATAATTACTAAATATGATAAAGGGCACGCGAGTGCGTGCATATGTGCCCGCATGCATGCGTGAGCGAATTATGTGCCTACCAGCACATGTGGCTGCTGGCTGAGAGAAGAGAAGACGAGGATCATTTGCGTGCCGCAGACAGAACAGAAGCACGAGGATTCCAGGGTCTGAGAGCACGAGCACGTGTTAGCTTGAAACTCGCCGAGCATGCTAAGAATACAAACATACATTACAACTGTCGACAGTCGATATTCCGCCCTCGTCAGCCATACAACCAACAAAGGTCGGCAACTTCGCTTCACAGGATCTGAGAATGACATGATAGTGTTCACTTAAAGACCCATTGGAGCGATTTTTTTTTGTAAAGTCTGTAAAAATGGTCTCTTTATTGTAGACATTGATGTTTGAATGTGTGTATGTAACATATAGAAATTAATTATTAACACATACTGTTGGGATTATTTATTGTCCACATTTTTTTTAAAGTTCACTCTAGTATGTCTTTAAAACCTCAGATCATGCGATATGAGGACTTGCAGCCAAACATCATGTTTGTATTAACAGCAGCTGTTTCAGAAGAAAGTTTCGGAAAAGAGCTAACTCATGTTCAAAATATAATTTTAAGATGCGATCAAGCCAGTGCCTGTAGGCCATACATAAACTCTGATCTGCTTACTTTATGTCGCCATTTAAGTCGGGAGGGCAGTAAAAATTCCTGCCTTGCACTACACGATCTTGCTTTAGAGCTGATAGCAAGACATTTGTAGCCAGAGCATAAAACAGAAACCATTTTTTTTCAAACTACTTTAATGGTAAAAGAAAGAGCTGTGACAGTTTTTTAAAAGAGGTAGAAATTTATGGAGTTCTTATCTTTTGATATGCTTGCGATATTTTAACGAGGATGCAATACCTTTCGTCGAGTTCGACATGAATGGCTTTTGGCTAGAAAATAATTTCGGTCCTAACATTTGGAAGGAATGAGTCTTGCCAGACATGAATGTCTTATGGCCAGAGAATAGTTCAGGTCATTCTACTAACCTTTGTTAAGAATCAGCAGACGTCAGACTCGCAAGAAAACATTTTCTCAGAGACAGTTCAGGAAATGGCATCAATGTTTCAAATGTCAGTGGGATGTCAATGGAGAACTCTTGATGATTCAAGAGATTAAGATAAAAGAAAGAATAAATAAAAAAATTAATGGAAAAGTACAGGATGTATTGATATTCCAGAGACGCATTGTTCAGCAATTTTTTTCTTTCTTTCTTTCTGAAACACATATGTGCCAATCTCAGGTTTGTCCTCTTCCAAAAAAAAAAAAAAAAAAATAAAAAATAATCGACCAATAGATGATACTTGATTAAGATGTGCAGTGCAGATCCTCATCATCATGACTGTCGTTTTCGTTGTTGTTATTGTTGTTATTATTATTAACATGGCCTTGAGAACTGCCCACTGTTTGTTGCCCACTTAATGTGGGTGGAGACCTCGTGGCACGCTAGGACCTGCCCAAAGATGGGGTCAACAGCTTACGTGCCACAAACAACACCAGAAGGGGTGGGGGACCTCGTCTGTGGACGAACAGGGGGTGTTAAAAAAAAAAACACCTTTGGCAAGGCGATGCCTTCACGCCCTCCCTTCCCTCCCTCTCTCTCTCTGAGTGCGTGCGTGTATGAGAGAGAGAGGGAGCGCCCTCGTTCACGTTCACTTGTGAGTGCACGCAAGCACGCGCATCTCGCACCGTCAGTCTCTCCTCCCTCTCTCTCTCCTCCCCTCCACCTCGCCCCGCCAGCTCTCCACTCTCCCCTCTCTCTCTCTCTCAGAGTACAAGACCGCGTAACAATTCTTATTTGATACACATTCTCGGTCACCGTTACCTCGGAAACAAACAGCGCGAGCGACAAACAAAACAGGAAATATGTCGGGCGACTTGTATATAATTACTACGACATCACCGTGACCCGCCCGGGAGAGAACGAGTTTACACGATTTAGTTGACAGCCAACAGTTGTGACCTCGAAATGATCGACAAGAAAAAGCCCGACTGCTTCATCGGTGGGTACTTTGGCCTCATTTCTATTTTTTTTTTTTTTTTTTTTTTATCCTCGGATCTAGCTTAATTACTTTTAACCTATTATGCATCGCTTTCTCATATGATCAGGGTTGTATGTATGCAGCTGCTGTAGACACCAACACTGACCGCTATTCGTTTGATCCTCACCTCCGTATATCTACAGCCGCACTATTTATTATTTTTAATTATATTCATTTTGTTATTTATTCTTAAATTTAAAAAAATGTATTCACACCCGCTGGCCTACTTTCCCGCAATTTTTCTTGAATTTTTCCCGTTTTTATTGAATATTATAGGGATTTGTCCTCAACATGTCTTAGAACTGACTTTTAAAAAATAATTCATGTTTGTTTTGAATCCGGTTCTCCAATTAACTTACTTTTCAAAGTCTACTTTGGTCCATGTACACCACTTAGTTCACGTGCGTACAAAACTATGTCAGTCAGTTTGTTTTGTCAGACTCATCTTTAAGAAATTAAATTATTTGGAATGGTTGGTAACATTTAGTGCAATGAGCTGATGTTGAGTTGTGTTACTGACAGAATTATTATTTCTGTGATACAGCAAGAAAATTGAGCGCGCGTCTCTTTAAAACAAAAATAAACTTAACCACCCAAGTATTATCTTTAATACGATACCATCCCAGTAAGCAGTTTGGAAATTCCTTATCTTACAAGACCTTTGTACTTGCGTTGGTGGCTCAGCATCCGAGGTTTTATTGCAAGCATTGTTAAAGGATCCCGCTTCCGTGTAGTTGTAGCTGTTTAGTACATGAAAACTGTGGGGTGACTAACTTTTTCAGATTAAAACAATTAGAAAAGTTGTGTATACAAGGTAGCCCCTAGATGTTATTTACTATATATGGCGAGCAGGAGGCCGTACGACAGGGCACAGTCACAGGAAGGATGTATGAAGGGTTTGAAGAGATAAAGAGCTGTCTGTCCTGGAAGATGGGAGATGTTGAATTGCGTGTTGTTTCGCCATCAAAGGGATGTTGACTCAGACATCCACTGGCTATCAACATGCAAGGATCTGCATCCGCATCGTAGGGCTGATTCAACAGGAACATTGATACATGACTGCTCAGGTACCGATGATGGAAGTTCAGACTTGTGGTGTTATGAACCGGAGGTTCGCAGCTGCCTCTGGTGAGATTGTTATACCTCTGTACACCACCAGGCGAGTCCACGTAGTCCCGTTGCTATGTGTACACCTGTTTGCACCTAAAATGTGAACCTACTTGAGCCTGATTATTTTCCCATTGCTTCCTTGATTTGGAGGGAAAGTGCTTCCACCTAAACGCAGATCACTAATAGGCGGCAGGGGGTGGTGTGGTGGGGAGGGGTGGGAAGGAAGATCCAAACTTTCCGGAGGAAAGCCCTGTGAACAGGTGTCACAGTCTAGAAACGGGATCTGAACCCTGGGATTCTTACTGAAATGGCGACATACTTATCTCCTACAGTGGCATATGACACAGCTAACTTTTCTTCTCGTGTGCAATGAACTGTTACCTTTCTGCTCGGTGTTTCGTCTAATTTCCTAAAGTAAGAGAATGTGTGTTTTCATAGAAAAAAAAACCGGTATAGTTACAGGACAGACAACTAGATATGATTGTCAGGGAAGTGTCGGCTCTGCGTGCATTACGAAGCCCAGAACATTTCTTGCGTAACATTCCTGCGACTGTCAACGGTCACCTGTGCCGTCCTTGTCTGAGTGAACAGCCGACATTTTTTTTTTTTTTTTTTTATATATATCCTGTGGCGGGTAGGGGAAGGGGACCTTAAAAAAAGCTGAAGAAAATGCAAAATACATTTCTGTTTTGATCAGAAGATAAATATGGCGAGGTATTTTTAGCTTTATGTTCATCACGTCAAAAGGTGATCTCATATACATCTCAGCAAAACCGGTTTGAGGGAGGGTCCACTTGAGTCACTCGTAAAGCTGCAGTGCGGACAAGAGCACTACAATGCACTTGGCCATTCTGTCGCCAACTGGTTGACAGGCTGATCGAATATGGGTTTTTCTGTGTGTGTAATATACACGCAATAATCATAAAGAAGAAATGATTGACTCACTTCTTGTGTGCGCGACTGCCCATCACTCAACAGACATGCACCTGCGCGCCACCTGAACATTGTGCTTTAATTGGCATGCCGACACATCGAAACATTTCAAGCTGACAAATTCATTTAATCTCCATTTATCACTCACTGATCGATCACCCTTCCACCGTTCTCTCTCTCTCTCATATCAAAAGACTGAGTGACCAGGTGTGCAGGTAAAAATTTATGGTTTGACAAATCATTGTTTCTTTGATAAAGCCCAACCTTCATCTACTTCTTTACCGATCGAGGCTGACGCCCCTGCTATTATCTTGTAACCGCATCGAACTGCAGGTATCTTGCGAAAGAAGATGAAAGCCGGAAAGAAACGTTGGTCGTCATTCACGTCACGTAACCAGTAACCTTTGACCTCCACTCATTACATTCCATCATGGCGGTCGGTCGATGACTTCAGAGAAATGCACCTGTTACAGTCTTTCAGTACAAAACATATCATTTAGTTGGACTATCGCTGTGCCGTTACAAAAGGTGGGTCTCTAACCTCTAATTACAATATTTTTGTTGAAATTTATCCCTGGAAGAAAAGCCGAACAATGGCGGTGGAGGTGGTGACGACGCTACTGGCTACCGACTGACTACCGTGTGTGTGTAACAATGGAAACACCCCTCACTGGCATTCCACAACACTTTCTTGAATGAAAAGACACGATTTTTTGGCTGTTCTCGGACAATAAACACTGAAATTAGTGTATCTATCAAGGATAATGTTAGAGTCGCGAAAACACTTCAGTATCTGAACTAAATCAAGTGTTGTTTCATACGAAACTTCCTTATCACCTCACTGAATCACATTTTCACAAAAATTTTACAATCAAAGCAATCAAGTACAACAGTGGCTTATATTTAAGCTTCACGATATAATAACATTTGAACAGAATATAGTTTTCATTAAAGAATCGGAAGCAAGGTAAACAATGGGTTTCGCCGGTTCGAACCGGTAACATTACAGTCAAGTAGTACAGACAGAAAGAAGGAAAAGATTATGAAACATGTCATTGCTGCTTTTAAAATGTCCTTTTAATAACAGACACACATACTCTCTCTACCTTATACACTGTAAGTTAATTGCTGGTGACAAATAGTTATATTAACAAGTAACAAGCCAGGTTCAGTACAATATGAGTTACCAGTCAAAATTACTGAAAGATATGTTGGGAATGTATGACTAGAAATTTAACATAACATGGCCACATTGGAGAACCTTCAGGAGTGAAGTCATTGTAAACTGGAGGAGCTTCAGTTAATAGCTCATTTTGTGAGAATAATGAAGGATGCATATCAAGCATGCAAAGAAAAATGACTACCGCAACCACTGCACTGTTCATAGCTAACCTTGTTTCACGTTGAGCCAGATTTCATAACCTTCAGCTCTCTCCTTATTAAAATAATCATGACCATTTGGATGGCTTTTGAGTAGTAAATTGTTTCAAATGGTACAACAAATTTTAAAGTATTCACATCTGTTTTTTCCTGGAAATTTGTATTACCCTGACGGTCTATCTTTCCCAAAGAAGTTTTCAGGAAATGAGCCTCATCATATCCTTTTCATTACCAAATTTATTTTGTCTGGTGGATAAGTGGTTTTAAACTCACTAGAAAAAAATAGGTCATTCCTGAACATCTTGTTGCTTCAAAGTTATGAGTAACTAGATAGAACTGTATTTCTGGATAATTACAAATGATGCATCAGTGAGAGTTAAGTTAGGACCTCTGGTTCTCTTGTAGTTTGTGTTATTTAGTGCTATATAAGCTTGAGGTAAAGACAGCAAGATCAAACTATGTTTTCCTGGAGCCATTCTGGTTGGTATTAACCTTTGTGAGCCTTTGATAGTGAAATGATTTTTGTAGATTGTAATATTTAATATTTTAATGGTAACTTCCTCATATCTTGGATGTTTTATAGATAATATTTGAGTTGAAAAGGGATTTTACCATCACCAAAATAATGTAGACTATTAAATTTGCTTCAAGAACAGACGGCATTTAAGGAGAAGGCTGTTTTGAAATATAGCATATTTGTTAATCAAGTTGATTTTATTTTTTTTATTTATATAGTGTGATATATCTATATAGAAATAGTGTTCCAAATATTTGCATGCAAGTAGTTCAAATGCTACTGTCATTTAGAATGCCAGCATATTTGTCGCAAATTGAGTCTTTTTCTAAGCTTTATATAGGTGGATTTTTTTTATGAATATAATAAATTAAAGTGGCAAGGTAGATTTTGTTTGTTATATGCTTTCTTCGATTGCTGTATGGAAGAAATGTGTTATTAGGTTACCTACATCCTGGGAGGAAAAATAGTACAAGTTACTTTAGCTTCCCTTATGTCTTATTGACAAGTTATAGCTTTAGATCAGGTATAGTTACCTAGTGAGTTAGATGTTATGACAGGAGACAGAAGCAAGCCCTTACTTTATATGGTTGAATCATATTGCACAAAAGTGGTCTTCAGGAAAGATCCAAGGTTAGAGTAAGGAAACATTTATGCTTGGCCAATATTTAGCACATTTTTTAAAAGAAAAAAACCCCAGTAAACAAGAGTGTTGCAAGTTTGTATATTTGCAACACTTTGTTTACTGGTTTTTTTCCCCAATGGTCACAGGCTGTGAATTATGAAACAAGCAGCTGTTGCTCCATGCTTTGCAAGTAATCCTGTGTAGCTTGATTGAATGATCCAGTCTTATTTATGATCTTTGCCTTCAATAATTATAGCCAGTATATGCCTGTGTTGCAAAAGCACAAGTTGGTGAAAATGTGTACATCAGAACATAATCATATTGTTTTGTAAGATGTGACAGAAAACCACATCTTTGTGTTTGTTATTCCCATGCATATGGCTTAGTTTATGATGGGCCTTTTATTCTAGATAACACCTTTCTTTCATTCGTATATGCTTGCTTGATGGGAGATTAGTGTCCCAGGCTTTCTATTGGCTCTTCTGTTTTTAGTGTTCGGGGAGTATTTAAAATACAGCATTTAACCAGAGCCGACTTGAATATTCTATATAGACTGCTACCCCATCTGGAAGTGATAACTTCTTATCTTTTCACCCACTTCCTTTTTCATGCCTTCTGTTATTTGCATCTTGTTCGTAGTCTGGAGCAGCAACCCACATGTTTAGCAAATGTTGCATTTTGGTGGAATTTAACAAAACTTCATACACAAGCAGCTACTCCGTCTCTTTTGTTCTGGGATTGTTTTGCTGCCACATTTCAAGTGCTTACATCCTTTCTTCAAAAAGTTACTTATTCCATCTTCTTTCGCCATTTTCTTATTCAAATAAATAAAATCTATGGTTGTACATCCTGAAGTACTAGGAATGGTCTCCCTGAACTCTTTCAGACATCACCCACAGAGACAGTATACTCTGGTTGGTTTGTATCTCAGCTCCTACCTACCTCTTCGTTTTTTTGTTTTGTTAATTTTTTCTGGATGTGACACCTGTTCATAAGAATTACCATTGGAGGTGACATTCATGTCCTCTGGACAAGACTTTAACATCCTTATGGAAAATACTTAGAGCTTCTAATGTCCTTATCTTGTACCACTGATATTTGTTCCTTATTCTCTTGATATGTTTGTATTTAAATACCTGCTTATATGGAACATTGTTCTTTTGGAGAGACCACAAACTAAAAGCCCATGCTTTCTACGCCCTCTGTTAAATGTATAAATGTATTTGAACACTGAAAATGCATGGAGTCAAGGCTTGCCATATCAAGTAGAAGCAAATGGGGCTTGACTGTTGTAAGCTGCTTGTAAGTTGATATTTTATAATTAGTATGCTTCTAAGTAAAATATATTGTACTGCAGGGTATTGGTGCAACAGTTTTTGATGGTAAAAATATTTATTATATCGCAGTACATCTCACATTTTGTCATCCACAGTTTTTATTTTCATATTGACATAACTGAAAATTTGGTGAGAAACTTCAAAAATTCTAAATTTTTGACATTAAGCATCAATGAAAATTTTCTTTCATATTTACTAACGTTTCATTTTCTAAAACAAAATTGTGCTACCTGGCTAGACAGAACACAAAAGTGCCACCCACCCTTTTTGTATCCTGTTCACATTTGGTAACTTATTGCAAAAGGAAATGATGAACATTTTTGCTTAAGTTTTTCCTTTTAAACCCAAGTGTAAGCATGTGCATATGCAGACATCCCTTCTCTAACCCCTCTAAGAGAGAGAAGAAAATTCCACTTCAGAGAAGTGCACCTTTAAGCTTTCCTTGCACGTTGCCATCCGCCAAGAGGAAGAGGAAGTGGAGTAAAATTAAGGCTTGATTAAAATCAGGATTTCACTTACAAATAAAAATGTCTGTAATGTTTTCAGTGCACATTATGAATATAATAATACATCTCCATGCATGTAAGATAGTCTTAGTGCAGGCGGAAGTTAAAATCTTATTGCATTCATCTCAGGAACATACTACTTTCGCTGTTTTCCAAAAGTGAAACACTTCTGACTGAGCTGTTTTTGAGAGACAATTTTAGGGTTCAAAACAGGTCAGTCCAAACTAAGTGGCTTATTAGAGGAAGGAAGGTCAGATGGAGTTCTCAGTAGTTGAGTGTGTGGCTCACTTGAACGATTGCTTCAAGTGACGTCTGACATCAGGATAGTTTTTCAAATACTAGAAATAAGCTGTGTGTCTCATTTACATTTCCTAGCTGTTGACACTCATATCAGAAATAAGATTTTCACTTAATGACATTATTGGTAAGACTTGTGGCTGCAGTTTGAGGTCTAATACCTTTCATCTTTTGTACAAAGGATGATATTAAGGTTTTCCCTCTCAGACTTACTCTTTTGCTGTTCACAACAAAAGATAAACTTTTTCAAAAGGAAAAACCGTCATAAAGTTAATTTTAAAATCTTAGTTTTATGAACCACCATTTTAAATATTTTTAATTGTTTATGTGTAAAATGAATAAAAATGCCTACATACATAAATGCAAATATAACATGTATATCAGTCTTAAGTAATAAATGCATAAACTGCAGTTTTAAAAAAAAACTAGTTTGAAAGACGTGTGAAGGACTACCAATCAGCATCATTTTCTGCAAGCAAGTTCATTCATTCCTGTTTATTTGTGTTTACTCCGGAAGAACCTTGGCTTTTATCAGATCATTTACTGCAAAGATCCTCGGCAGACTCTTCAGCTTGAGCTGCTCATATTACTGATAACAGCACCACAGGAAATATTACTTGAGTAAGATTGCTGTACTTGAAGGTGTAATATGAGGAACTCTTAAGCCAGTCCTACTTTGAAAAAATAAGTTTATCTAGTGACAGCTAAATAAATATACTCTCCAGGAAGGTCATTCTGTGTGATTAGTAGTTGAGAACATTATTAACTAATTGTACATACATTCTGCATCATACATTCTATTCTTTCTTTGTTCAGGATTAATACGATGAAAGAAAACTTCCGTATATCATTTTTGTAAAGCACTCTGATCAAATCATTAGAAAAGAGCTATATAAATCATTATTATTAAAAATCATCTAATCAAATAATCACTTTGTGTATTTCTGCTTTTGCTTGTATGACTTGAAGTATATTTCCCTAATAAATAGTACTGACTGATTGGCCAGACTTATTCTATGTAGCCAACATGACATTGATTTGGTTACTTCATATTCACTAGCCTGGAATGCTGCCAACACACCAGTAGTTCACAAGTTCACAGGTTCTAAAGGTATTACACAAACTCTTTCTTGAACTTGTACAACCCCTCCTTGTCCAGAGTAATTGTTTGCTGCTTCTGTTGAGCTGTAAAGATGACACTCATACACAAGGCTTTTGCCAAGTGCAGCACTTACCAACAACAGCCATTCAGGCTTTGCCCACTCTTATGCTCCTTATTCTCCTTGAGGTGCAAGAGCATTTCAGGGCATGCCACAATAAAAAGAGCACTGGCTTGTTCATTGTTCCCCCACCCCATTCTAAATGCGGCTTTAATTTCTGTACTGCAGGCAGGAAATCAGACACAAAGAAGGGGCCAGAAAATGACGTGAAGTCTGTCAAGTTGTGTAAAGGGTGCCTAAAGCAGCCAGAAGGAAATAAAAGTGAAAAAGCAAGGCAACAAGGTATGTCAAAGAAAGTTGCAGCTAGACATCAATTGAAATGCAATGCAATATCAGTTGCCAGACATTTTTAGTGGCTTGGCTGTCCTGCAAGAAAACGGGGGTGGGTGGGTGATGTGATGAAGATTTCATCCTTGAACAAGGTTGGTTAGTGTATTTGTGGCCTTTGTTCTCTGTCGTGGATAGGTGCATAGTGAAATAAACTTGATCACCCCTTCCTCCCCTCTGATAATTGAGAATGTCAGAAATGATGTATTATGTAGGCTGTCAATGTGGCGTGTCCCCACATTCCCAGCTGGGGGAAAGGGGGATCCCTTTTGACAAGGTAGAACGCAGGAATTTTGGGGTTCGGCAATGGCAAGCAACAGGTAAGCAAGTAATATGTTAGGCATGTTAGTTGGTCTCTCGCCAGATTGACAAGCAGCCTGTTTTCAAAAGAAGAAACTGGATACACTGTGATGCTTAGCTGCTGGTCTAAGCATAGTGAAGATGCGGCTGTCATTTCTTCATGTCGTGATTTAAAGTGGTTTGTTGTATCTAGCCCTTGAGTTGTGTACGATGGCTGTTCAGACAGTGATATTTTGTGGTAAGTCCTGCATTGGACATGTCCAGCAGGAAGTACAAATAAATTGAACTGTGCATCTTAATTAATTTTTTAGTCCTTTCATAATGATTACTACTGACTGCATTCTTCTGTTTACATTTCCTCATCCATTCTGAAATGAAGCACCTTAAGATTGTAAATAGTTTGCTAGGATAAAATGCTCCTGTCATGGTAGGAAAAAAATTAGGCTTCTTGTTGTTTGTGATTGAAAGAGTAATATTTGCAGTTAGTAGCTAAAATAGTCATGGCCATAGCTTACTTATTTAAAGAGTGCATGTAGTAGGAGAATAAAGAGCATTTGTGACTGACTGTTTGAATTGTTACCTTTGTGACTGACTTTGCAGTTATGCTTGTTGAATTATTGTTATTATTTTTTATCTTTTTTTTTTGCTAAAGTCTCCAACCTGCACTATGTGTGGGTTAAACTTAATGCCAGATGTGCTTTTATTTTAGAGGCACCTAACTGCAACGGGAAGCAGACAGCATCTATAATGAAAGGGAAGATGACTGTGTCTCATTCCAAGTTCCAGTACTACAGACACAACTATTGCCTTATATGTATGACTGGGCTGCTTGGCTGCAGATGGCATCGTTATCAGCAGTCCACACGTGACAACAGAAAGGTAAACTGCCAATTTTGAAATTTGACAAGAGCCACTAATCGAATGAAGTCCTTTGTGTATGCATTTGTGTAAAGTGCTTTAAGTCTGCCTTTGGTGGTGGGGAACATGCTATATAAAGGAACAGTATGTCCAACAGTTCAGGTGAGTTCTGTCAGGTAGAGACAGAGAAGGTTTTACACTTTGTTCTGTTCTCTGTAATCTTGTCCTGGTCCTGATGGCTAGGTAATGGGACATGCTTTACTAGTGTAAGATATTGCTTTTCTACAGCAGGGCTCAATATCTGATAAGTCAACGATCAAAGTTCCTTGACCTACCTGGTCAAAGAGAGAGCCATGAGTGACAATCTACTTGCAGGGCTCTCGTTTGTTGTTCTCTGCTAGACATTAGACACAGCAAGGTTGGGGTATCTAGATGGATCCACACTTTGATAAGTTAGAACCAAGCAGAAATAGACAGACAACACTAGTCCAAACCTGCATATGTGGCGAACTATTTGTTCATGTTAACTTCTGTGTTGGTGGCTGGATGCATGTCTCTAGTCATTATATTTGGTGGTGACTGTTGATCTCCATGCTTATATTCTTATAAGTTGTATGCTGGCTTCTTGAAATGCAAAGGCTGCTGTGTTAGTGCAGACTCTATGGACAGTATGTGTTGGTGTTAAATAGATGCATATGTGGAGGGCACTGCGTATCACTATTGAGCAAGATGCGCAGGTACAGGCGAGTGTGTAATGGTATTGACCTAGTTCAAAGGTAGAGGTCATTATGAATTGATGTTGATCAGGTGCACATAAATAGGTTGGTGTTGGTGCTGACTGGGTACAAGTTGTGTGCTGCATGCTGTCTTGGTGTTTGTCCTGGCACTGACTTGTTGCAAGTGCAGCTTTAACAGAACAGGTTTTCTGAAAGGTGAACCTGATATTGGAATTTTCTCCTTGCACAACAGGGTTTTTCCTAGTCTCATCACTTTCCTCTCCTCCTTTTAAACAAAAAATGCTGAGCATGGTTTTGTAACTCATCATTACAAGGTGTTGCAGCAAAACCAGCATCAGGTACAAGAGGGCAAACAAAAAAAGTAATATGATACGGAGAATGTAAATGGTGGTATGTTTACTCAGCTTTTTAAAAATTCCTGACGTAGTTAATGATAATCATCTTAATAGGTGATTTGTATAGTGCATCCTTCTAAGCTGCTGCACACTTAGCACAAAAGAATCTCATTTGTCTTCCTCTGTTACACTTTTTTTTTCTCTCTCTCACACACACACACCCAAAAAAAAAAAAAAAAAAACACATACACATGGCAAGCAGAACATAATAAAACACAAAGACAATAATCGTGTGAATCATTCTGTTAAGAGAAAGGTTAGTGGAAGACTGGAGTTTTTCAGCCAGATATGAAGTTTTCACAAGATGTTTATGAACTGTAATTTACTCATACATTTCATTATTTGTTGTGTGGGAATAGATAATTCATAACTCAGGGTGAGGTCATGGAGGCTCTAGATTGGTATCTCCATGGTTATCAAGCAGGGAGATGAGACCTGATTTAAGGTCCATCTTGTTGACAACTTTATCGGGGAACCTTGTCTGTTAGAAAACACTGGCAGAGGATGAGAAAGTTCAAAGCATTTAATCAACCAAAAAAAAAAAAAAAGTTTAAAGACACAGGTAAGGGAAAACAGTCCAGCACAATGAAAAGGATCCACCAAGAAGCACAGGTCAAGCAATTAACAATAAATCTAAATATGTGGTTGCAACAACAACCCCCGTACCCACAGTCATTTGAGTGAAATGAGAGGATACAAGAAAAACATTTCACAATGTGAAGGTTATTGAAAAAAATGAAAATCGCTGCTTTTAAATATAATGTGGTGACTTCAAAGGAATAAAAGATGCGACTTGATTTCTATGAACTGATTTAGAAAGTAATATTTGCAGGAAACAAAGGAATTTGCTATCTGAGCATTAAAGACACAGAAACTAGGGATTTTGTGATGGAGCTAATAGCCTCAGACTTAGCAGCAACAAAGCAAATCTTTCATGGCATCATTATTTGCTTCTCTGTAGTTTCCGTGGTACTTGTTTCTTGGGGGAGTTCTATCAGAAGATGTTTTGTGCATAAAGAGGCTCCTTGAAGTGTGACCAGAAAACTTGGCAAGTCTTCACATGACTACTCACAAGATTGCTTTGAAGCCTAATAATGTTTTTGTTGGGCACTTAAGCTTCTGGGGCAAATTATTGAAGATGCTGGCTTAGAAGAAGATATTTACCTTGAGAACCAGATGGATCTTTATGTTATCCAGGGAGATTATAATCATAACTTACATAGGAGAAAGCTATTTTGTAGGGGTTTATTTGGGGGATTGTTTTTGTTTTGGGGTCATTTTCTTTGTTCTGCTTTCCTAGGAGGAAATAATTCCAAAGTCATGTTATCAAGTTGCATTGTACTCCTCAGTGCTTAAGTTAAGAAGTGAACATCACCTAACACTTATAGTATACAAAAAAAAATATGAAGTCTTCATATGTGTACAAAGGACATTGTTCTCTCTTACATCACTTCTCACCTGTGCATGAGTACAAAGAACCATTGTACTGTCTCATACAAACCCTTTCTTGCCCCAGAATGTGTTCATTCATCAAAAAAAAACATTCACTTAAGAAAAGTGTTAGAGTCGATAAGCTTTTATTAGGCAAAAAGGTGAACTAGAACAATTTTTTTTAAATGTAATGGAGATTTACATTGAGACTACCCCAACAAGATGAGGTTTCCAGTTGTCAAGAAAGAACATTTTTTCCTGCAAGAACACATCTTTTCATGGATTGTCCTATCCAACAATCAACAGTAAATACCTCATGTCTCATGTTGAACATGATGTTCATAAAAGGAATAATACATCTGTTGTTGCTGTTGATGTTGTTATTAAGTAATCTCGTAGCAGTTTATCAAGAAGCAAAAAGGATGTTAAAGAGAGACACATACTAAGGATCACCTCACTGTTGTTTAGTACATGACGTGGTGTTAGGATCAGACATCTTGCTTAGATGTGGGCTTCATTCAGGCAGCTTTTTTCATTTTTCTATTGTCCTTGTGTCCCTTCCCCTACAGCTGATTGTGTTTAGGCCTGCCATTAATCTAAAACAGCTGTGAAATAGAGGAGTGTGAGTAAGATGTTTGTAACTGCATATTTGTGAGCAGTTTCTCTTGGAAGGATTTGCAAGCATCAACAGAAATACACAGGAAATCAAATTAAAATAAGAAAATTACATTTTAGAGACATGCTAGCAAATATTTGTGAAGGGAAATCTGAGTCCGTCCTTTGCTGATGCTGCCTATAAAACTTGTCAAACATTCATTTGTTTAGTCTGCTTCTTTATTATAACTTTGATATCTAAAAATTGCTGATGTCTGCATCCACAAACTCCTTTCTGTTGTTAATCCTTACTGCACACAAAGTATGTGGACATAGTGGCCCGTTTACCATCAGTCTTTAGTGTTAGTCCCTTACATACACATGAACACACACACATGCTCATATGTATTCAGGCATATATGTTTTATATATATATTAATATACACACACATAAACACATGCACTGAGGAAGAGCTATGAAAGAGAAAATGCTGGTAGAAACAAGCAGGTCTAGCGTTTTTACTGTAAATACTGTATGAAGACCAGAACTAGAAACCAAAGAAAAAGACAAGAACTTGAAACCTTTGCAGAGCAAGTTGCTTTACAAGCACACATGGCATCAATCTGAACAGCAGCGTGTTACCTTAGATGCATGGCAAGACTTTCTGTAAACCTTTTGGAATAACTTTGACGTCAATGCGTTTCTTTTGTTACAGAGAGACACATTGTGGTTTGCTGTTTTGGCAGTGGTGTTTCTCTACATCTTATTTTATTTCTACTTTTGGCTAATAGCAGATAACGACTATAATGACTTGGAATGGTGAGATGGTCTTTTGTGAATAAATAAATATGTGGAGGGGTGTGTGTGTGTGTTGCATGCATAGATAATGCCTTGAAATTGTCAAGAGTTAGGAGAAAGAAACTCTTCCCCTTCTACCCCATTTCCCTTTAAGTTTCATGAACTGATTCTTTGAACAATGTTTCTGTCAGTTTTAAGTACACCATTCAATTGGCTGTAATCAGTATGTCTTTTATTTTTCACACTAGGATTCTCTAAAGAAAAAAAAAGTTAGAGGGTATAAATTCATAGGGTTTTTTTCTTATCCCTGTATCTATTCCCACAACAGGTTTTGTTTTGTCGTGGTTTTTTTTTTTTTTTTTTTTTTTTTTTGTTTGTTTTTGTTTTTGCTGAACAAAAAAGCTACTTGTACTGGAATCCAAACTGTAAATACTACACAAAAAAGCAAATATTTTAAAAGCCTTAGCATGACCTTTTATAAAGAGATGATGAAGTACATGGATATGAAAGATAAAGTGCTGGGTCTTGTATCTTACTGGTCTGTAGTCATTCCCAATTTCCAAGGTACATGGAATCTCCTTCCTCATGAGCCATCAGGTTTTGGCTCCCCTGCTAATGAAACACATGAAAGTATTATATTTGTATTATTCTGTTAGCAAGGGCTAAGTTATTTTCCCATCTTTTCTTTTGCCTTTCATCCCCACCTCTATTTATGCAGAAAAATATGTGAGTAGAAAAGGTTTTCTGTTCTCTCTCACCTGTAAGAGGAGATGACTGAAGGAGAAAACCTCTTACTTTCGGTCCTGTTTGTAGTAGAAAGGGAGAATGCTGGGCATGTCCTCCTTTCTTTGTGGTCCAGAGGGGTTATTATCAGCAAGAAAGGCTTTTTGGCTGGTGCTAGTCTCTTATCTATATTGCTTTGCTAAGATGAAGTTGAAGAAGAATGGGGAAAACATGGGGCAAGCAGGTGAAGTCTTTATGAACGTTGGCTGCTGTCTACAGCAGTAAAGTTTATTCACTTTACAGACATCAGTAGTCTTTGCAGGGTAGTGAAATAGGAGAGATAAGCTTTGTAGCACGAAAGAGTGTTATCACATCATAAACTGGTGTCATTGTAATTTCAGGTTTATGTTTGGAAAGCTGAAGAAGTGGGTGCCGTGGTACAAGATCATGTTAGCTCTTGTGTGCACAACCTTTTCCTACTTTGTCTTGCTCATGGTGAGATGTCTAACAGTTGTTTGAATGACTATATGCTGTCATTGTTTAAATGTGTTGTAATGATTGAATGAGTTGTCATTGTATTGAGGAGGTTAACACAAGTTTTTATAAATTTATTCACTGCAAGCTCTACATATTTGAGTAAATGTTAAATCTTTTATTTTAAATTGTCTTCAAAATTTACTTATCCATGAGCAAGGAGCAGTTTACAGTTCATATTGACATGCACTTCCAGTTCACCATTTCATGTACATTTGCACAATATTATTGATGGTAGCTCATCTAAAAATGCAGAACACTTGTCCTAGCACACTAGCCATCAACTAAAGTGGACATGATGTATCCTCACTACTTCAGCCATAGCGGCATCTTTTCTAAAGATCTGAAGAACTCTTGTGCTAAATATCATTACAAACTCTTAAAACAATTCTGCTTACTTTTATTTATTATACCAGTCAAATAAAATGCTAATCCATTTTCTAATACTTTCTTTACTTCTTTTCGTCTATTGAGTCAATAGTTCGATTATAGTCTATTGACTAGTCTGTCTGGTTGTCTTCCTCAGCAGATTTATAACCCTCTTTATATTTACTGTTTGTTCCTTGATTTCTTTTTGTGTCTTCAGTGTTTGTCTTTTATTACTTTGTCTGCATAGTTGTTTCTTCCATACTTCGTAGTCTATCCATGTCTCCTACTTGTCTTAAGCACTGAGAGCATGCTCTTTCGTGAGGGTGATCATGTGCAATATAAATCACACATTTTTATTATTATTCCTATGCCAGGTGCTAAGCCTTTGCCATTTTGGTCATGGTCATCAAGTGTACATCCACCCTGTTCATCTGGTGATGGTTTTTTTGAGTCTTGCTGCTTGTGTTGCCATCACAGTCATCATCGATGATATGTGGAATCAGGAATGGAAGACAATTTACTTTTCCTTTCAGGTTTGTACAGCATAGCTGATCATATCACACATTTTAAGGAAAATATTAATGTGCATGGAAGCATATTGATGATATATATGTGATCTTGAGCGTTGGTAACCCTACAGGGATTAAGACTAATAAGGGAGATAAACATTGCTGGAGTGTCAGCCATCATATTTGCTCAGTCCTTCCTCTTCCCTTTGTGTCTTTTGCTCTTGCATATGATAATTTCTCAGATATTGTTCTCGTGGTAATAGACGTATATTAAAATTTAGTGTTTGGTGGCTTGGAGACATTGGTAACACTTTAGAGAAAATATTCCTCAGGTCAATTACCCCAACCAAAACTGAACTGGAACTGAATAGACTTTCTGTTTATTGTGTGTCTTGGCATTTCAGATCTGGGGGCCTTTTTTACAAATTGGAGCAGTTCTTTTACTGACATCTTTAACATGGCTCATCTCATACAGCTGGTACAAACTCTCACATAAAGGTAGGCAATGAAATATGTCTTGCTGTTTCTTTGGAGTGCAGTCCTTAATTAAATATGTGTGTCCAAAATACAAAGCATTGCTCTGTGCTAGACATAATCATGAATCTGACTGTTAATGATTAACTGTAATTGCTTAGAGAGTGGAGTGAAAGGCATGTTGGACCACAGTTTCATCTGTCCTGTAGCTTGAGATGATCGTTTGACTGAACTTGCGCTATTATGGTTGCAGGGTGGCAGTTACTGTGGCTATTTGTATTCTTGGGGCTGACTGTGGTATTGTATACAGTGCCCCTCTACATACACTGCCCATGTTTAACATCATCTGTGCCACCCAAACCTCGATTGTTTGGCCATCGAGGGGCAGAAGGGGTAAGATACAAGTAGCATAACATATAATTAGATCATGGTAGGAAATACCACTCTTGGCCAAACGTGAGACCAAACCCATCTATATTATTTTTTAAATATATTTTGTATAAATTTTTTAAAAGGAATTAATGGATTTTGTAAGTGTATTGAAACTTGGTGAAATGAGGAGATGGAGGAAAGCTTTTTTTCAATCAATCTTGATTTCATATTTTATTTCAGATTGCTCCAGAAAACACTATGATGTCATTTCAGAAAGCAGCGAAGGCTGGCCTGTATGGACTGGAGAGTGATGTGAAAATAAGGTGAGAGGTGTAGCTGCTCAACATTTAGTGTCAAGTCTTGTTGTGTCCACTGACTTCAGTTTAATTTTTTTTTGTGGGAAAGTGCTTTCACCTGCTGTTAATTGAGTACAATGTCGAGATATAAAGAGCAGGATGTGTCATAGTCCATATAAATCGGGCCAGAAGTTAGTTGGCAGTTGGTTATTTTTCCTTTCTTATCTGGGAAATGGCTGCTCGGCACTAGAGGGGGATGGGTATGGGTATTAAAATAAATTCCTGCTTGTGTATTTCTTTGACTGTTTTGTCTAGTTCTCACTTGAGAGTGCTTGTTTATTTCCCTTTCTAGCAATGATGGTGTTCCCTTTCTGCATCATGATGATACGCTGCAGAGAACAACAGATGTCGCCTCAGTATTTCCTGACAGAGCAAATCATGACTGCAGCATGTTCAATCTGTCTGAGCTTCAGCTGCTTAATGCTGGCAGCTGGTTTTTAGAGGTGAGGAGCAAGTAATTATGTGTGAATACATGTGTGTGTACTGTGCATCTGCATGCATGTGACTTAATATATTGCACCTTTGGCAGGATTTACATTGCCTTAATGTCATTCAGTATCATTTAGACAATCTCAATCTTTCATTTTCTTAATCAAGACTAATTTTTGGCTGCAGGAAGATCCATTTGGTACAGCTGGAAGTTTGTCAGATGAAGATCGTGAGATGATTAGACAGCAAAAGATTCCCACACTGGCACAGTTTCTGGATTTTGCCAATGAAACCAACAAGGCTGTCATGTTTGATGTGCGATTACCTCCCTGGGGGCATCCATATGCTTCTTCTGCCTTGACATTGTCATTCAGACAGTCAAGAATTCTTCTTTTGATGTATCTAAAGTAAGATTGCTTGCTCCTGCATTCAGAAATTATATAAATATAAAGGTTCTTTTTACGCTTTCATGATCCAACACCACTATCTGTTCTTTTCTATTTTTCAGTTGTTGTTTTTTTCTCTATACTTTTGTTTACTCCAGGCTTCATCATCATGCAATATGTCAGTCTGATGCTCACTTATTAAAGACTTCTTGTTTTATGTAAGTTTCCACAAGATGTAAGAAGCATTTAATCTTTTAAGATAAAATATTTTTATGTATTTTGTCGTTATATTTATAGTCATGTCCTGCTTAAAGCTGCATCTGACATTTGCAGCTTGCAATATTAAAACGTTTCTATTTGTATATTTGAGCTAATAATATGATTTAAGCAAACCTATTTTTAAGCTTGTTACTGTGGTAAATAAGAGTTTAACTGTTTTTTCCCCCTTTTATAATATAGCTTTACTGGCTGGTTAATAACAAGTCACAGCCTGCACCTCCAGGAGCATATCTGACACTGGGATTAGAAGCAGACTGGACATTGTCAAGTGTCCAAAAACACAACCTAACGAGTGTCAACACACCCTACTTTAAAGTTAAGGAGCAGGACTTCAGGTCAGTTAAATTTTACAATTATAATTTTATATAATCATTTTAGCATTTCTGTTTTGTATAGCTATTCTGCACACAAAATCCAAAGGCATTTAATCCTTGTCTGCCAGTCATTTAATAATAATAATAAATGCAAAATTTGTAAAGCGCATACTCACACTCCTAAGGAGCATGCTTTTAGCGCTTAAGAACAAGAATGAAACATGGACAGCATACGAGAGGACAGGAAAACAAACAAATAAAAATATCACACTTAATGCAAGCATGCAGCTAATAATCAGGTAAGAAAAAAACCCAAATTAATTTCCACTTGTAACCTTCTATGTGCCTACCTACCAAACCATACTAGAAATTTATAGAATAAATGTGCTTGGTTGCTGGCAGCAAGGTATTTAAGAGGAGATTCTTCAAACACCTAGTTGGCTATTGTTGAGATACTAACACCATGAGATACTAAAACCTATTCTAATAGAAGATTTTTTTTTAAATTTATTTTTCAGGTATTAGTTTAAGATTTCTGCTTAGGTGCCTCCCCATGTTCATGCCATTAGATATGTATGATAAAGAGGACATAATTTGGAAACTGCAAGATTTTAGAAAGCAGTTCAATAAAAATTCATATCCTGTTTTAACTGCTAAGGTAGAATGATATTTCATGAGAGCATTACAAACATCAAGTGGCCTGAATATTGTGTAATGCAGAGATGTGTTGGATAACAACATCAGTACTAATGTCTGGACGATCGACTCCCCTTGGTTTTTCTCCTACTTTTGGTGCTTGGGAAGTACATCTGTTACCACTCGTCGCATTGATTGGCTAGCTCCGATGTCGAATCCAACTTGGACCATGGTGAGCAGAAAGCTTTTATGAGTTATCTGACTTTTTTTTTTTTCTAATTTGTTGTTAAGCAGGCTGTGTTCAGTATATGACGAGAAATTTAATCACTATTCTGTTATGTGGTAAACTTGCTGAAAAGACTTAACACTAAAATACACTTCTGTGCTCAGTCCCCCACTGGTTATCGGATTCTTTGGATTACTGTGGATGTGATATCTGGTGTTATCATCATCATCATTTTTATTGCACAAAGGTGAGACAAGCAGCATTGTCCTTCTATTTGTCTCCCTCTCTACTAAATAGGGAAAACAAAGAGTTACTCTCAACTCACATGTATGCACAGTGATGGCGAAAGCGAAAAAAAACCCAAAATCCTATCCCTCTGTTTCGCTCACATTTATTTTTTATTAGAATTATATAAAGTTTTGATAATTTCTAAGTACTCCTAAAACAGTTAAATGACTTATGATATAAAGTTTTTAATTATATTGAGTGGCATTTTCTAATAAGCAGGGTTTGATTTTTTTAATTTTAAAATTAAAAAGGGAGCTGTATTGTGAGAGTTAAATATAGTACTTGTAATTGTATTTTGAATCAGCAATTGAGGCACATTTATTTATTTTCAAAAGTATAATGTTTAAATTTCATTGCACATTCATTCAAGTTCATTAAAGTAACATAATTAGTCTGTTTGAAATATGTAAATGAGGTATTATATGTTTTGCACTTAACTTTGGATCATCAGCTTTACAAATATCTTCACATTTGAATGTATGCCTTGGATGTTTATTGTGGGATTTTTCCTTCTCTGTTCAGAATTAGACTGTTCGGAACTCCATTTAATCCTGAATCTATCTCCTTGACTGCGGCACGCAAAGCTTGCATAGACCGTTCTCGAAACATGAAAGAGAAACTGCTGCGTGATGGCATTATTGACCCAGTAGATGACCCTGAAGGTCAGGGTGCAGGGGTTGTGAACCATCCAGCAGCCTATTCCATGTCGTCACTTCCTACCCCACCATTTGAGGATCCTCCTGCATTGCAAGGAGGACCCATAACTGAGCCAGACAGGAGATATAATGTGGAGTGATCTCTCTTAAAAATGAGTATTGGGAATATTTTTTGCTTGTGGATAAACTTTATGACAGGTTTAAAAGGATTATTTTGTTATTTGTCATTTTCTTTGTACTGTTCTCTTTCTGTCACACACACATACTCAAGTATGTGCACTTACAATAACAAAATATAAATGTTATATTGCATTTAAACCCATTCCTGGTCCTAATCCAAAATTGCTATTTTAAACATTGATTTTTGCTAAGATTATATGTGACCAGGAGTTTGAGTTTTAGGTTAGGATCCAGCTAAGGCCTGTTCTTATCCTCGCGGGGCCCGAGGCATAGCGTATGTGCGGGGCTCTTGACACCACGATCACCACTGTTTAAGGAAAATATTAATGTGCATGGAAGCATATTGATAATATATAAGTGTGATCATGACCGCTGGTAACCCTACAGATACCTCATCTGAATGCCCCTAAGCACATCTCTGGGCCTAACCACTTGTCAGGTAGATCCTTGAATATCTCAACCAAAATTTGTCTTTAACTGTTAATGAATAATTTTGATTCAGTTTGTTTTGTAAGCATACTAATGCAGCATGCTGTTAATAATTTTGTTGAATACCAGTTTTGTTGGTGTTTTTGAAGGGCAAATCGGGTGTGTTGCAATGACAGATATGTTAGTAGAAATGAGATGATTAAATACTTTCTGACTTGATACACTATTTTCTGTTCAAATTGCTTGTCAGAAAAAAATTTTCCACATTAGTGGGAGAATCACAAATGAAAATACTCTGGCTATAGGTGGTTGTTCAGGAAAGGAGTTTAGCAGAGGAAGAACAGGACATATACCTTTGAAGTTACTATATTTATTGAGGAGAGATCAAGACTAATATCATTCACGTGATATGTATCTAGCATTGATTAAATATAATTGTGTTTACTTTGGTACAATCCAAATAGCTTGCACAAATTTGAAGCCACCCAGGAAATTTCCTCATGAGTTTTCTTCCTTTCCTTGACACTCATTTCTGCTTAGAAAATAAATGTGTGCATGTCATAGTAGCAAGCAGTTGAGTTTATTTTTTAACATCTCACCATCAAAATGTAATGACAACCAGCACGACCAAAAAAGTGGGAGGCTGTGCAAACTTTTTGAGAGAATAATTTGGAAACACAAAACATAAGGGACGAAACTGAACATTCTACATTGCTTAGCTGTTCATGATATCCACATGATTCCCTCCACTTACGCTCCCCAAAGCATTGAGTTTTATGCAAGGTAACTTAAACTAAAATTGTGACATTGGTGGCGTTCATATCGTGAAAAAAAAAAATGTCGTATTTTCAAAACTTGTTTATGCTATGTTCACTTACAGCTTTCCTTTATGACTAAGCTGTGTAGCATCATTGGTTGCTAACTAGAATTTTATGTCATTACACAGCTTCATTGTTGTGCTAGTGAATGAGCACCCTACACACAGTGTTATTTGCTGTATAATACTGTTGCATCAGTAGGCAGTGAACATAGATTGGGTGTCAACTATCATTGATTGAGAGACAGTGTATTAAAGATTAAAAGAGGTGAATCTTATTAGGGTGATTGTGGTACAAGAATGGGCTGCCTGTATCTGTCATTCTCTGGGGTATGGGAGGAAGGATGCATGCTTGCGTTGGTGTCTTTATGTCCTGCTGGATGTCAGAGTGAATATGATAAATTGTGGCTTCTTGGACATCAGTCCATGTCTATCACTAAAGCGATATACTCATATGATCATATTCAGCTGTTTTTGTTCTGTTTAAGTATTTGCACACAAAGAAACATATCAGCATTTTAGCACCCTGTGAATAATTGATCTAATTTATTATTTACATACTCGACTGTTGAACTTAAGTATACTTGTGGCCTTTGGCTTGGGCTTACAATTTTTGTACTTGCTGAATCTGAAGATGAGTATCATTGGAGGGGTGGGATGCACATCTTAGCTCTTCTCTGATTCCGGGCAATATTTTGTCTATGGCTTTTGACAATATTTTTATATTACAAATTTCAGATTTGATGAAATATTTGCCAGTTTTCACAAGCGAGCTTGCTTGTTGATTTTGTACAAATATGATATGTTGCATGTTGACCTTGTGTATACAGTGAGCTGAAGTGGTTCCATTCTGCAAATGTATCTGAATTTGGTTTTTACCTTTTACTTCATGTCTTATGCAGTCTATGGGTGTTGAGCATATATATGTATGTGAGAAAGAGATGAGGAGGCAAAGTTTGTCGTGTAATGTATTTATGGTGTATCAGCCTACCAAATACCATTTTTTTTACAAAATTTGGTAAGAAATATAAGTATATTTGTCAGTATCTTTTTTGTTGCATCACATAGGGTCTTACAAGTGGATAAAAATTTGCTTTGCTTTCCTTTTCTCATCAGATAAAAAATGAAGAATATAATTTAATGCCCTAGGTAATAGAAAATAAAGCTTAAGCTCTTGCAGGGACATTGTCATTCTAGGGAGGGTGATGAACATTAAAGTTCTCCATTTGTGATTGATCTGCACCAGTGTCCACCATAGAAGATCTTAAATTCTTGTGATAAGACACTGAAAAGTATCAGCCAGAGGAGTTAAACCTTGACAAGAGATGTTGCCTCTTAAAAAAAAAAAAAATTTTTTTTGAAGCAAAATAGCATCTCTTTATATGTTGTTGGGTGAAGAGATTTTCTTGTGTGAAAACCCACACATTTATGGCTGTGTTTTGCAACAAATTAATTTCAACCAAATTTGCAAAATAATGCATTGTCAAAGTAACATTTGGGCCATATTACAGGTGCATTTTTTTGTGGGAAATTTGGTATTGGTGAATGGATTTATTTATTTGATGCTTTTACTAATTTCTTGTTGTGTCGGATCGCGAATTGTTGATGTCTGTGTGCTCGTGTACACACTTATGGACAGCTGTATTTCATGAATTGTTTTTAAGTAAGTTTTTTTTTTGGTAATCTATGTTGGCTTCTCCTTCTGTCATAAAACTATTTTTTTTAATTTCCTGCCAGCGTTCTACAGTAGCCATCAAAGGCTGATTAGAAATTTTTTGAAGATTGACATTGTTGTGAAAGTCGGAAAATGATATTCGAAGTCGTATGTGGCCTAACCCTGAGTCATAATAGAAAAAGAAGTGGGTGGCCTTGACTTAGGAAAATAGGAAAACTTAAAATTGTTCCCTTTATTTTCTCGCCGTTTTTTTTTTTTTTTTTTTTACTTTTGAAATGATGTGACTTTTTTTGCTACAAGCACAATGTACAAGATTATTTGTGGGTTTTTTGTGTGTGTTGTTTCTCACTTTTTAATGTCAACATCCAGACATATTAACATGACAACATGGAATGACCGCATATATCTTGGGTTATTGTATTTTATGTTAATTTGCTGTTAAATCTGTGTACATTACCATCATTGTTAAGCATATTTATTGAGCAATGCATGTAATTTGAGAAAACTTCAATGTTGAGGATAGGTGGCTGGCCTTGGCTAGACGGGTCGTCTGGTTGTCATTGTGGAAAGTGAATGTGCTAGACACTTCGTAGCTTCACTATTTATTAATGCATAAGAGACATGCTTTTTCAACCACCATTATTTATAACAGACTTTGTGTTTTGAAGAAAACTGTCTTTTGCAATATTTTCTTAAAATTGTTTTTTGCATCCTTAAATATGCCCGACACCTTTTAACTTCTGAAGCTAACAGTTTGTGAAAATCAAAACCCAGTCTTTCTCCACAAAAATGTCAAAATTTTCATTTATTATGTAGCAATAGTCTTATATCTATATCAGAGACTACCTGGTTTCACTAAATGTGAGAATCTAAGCCAAACGATGCAGATAACAGGTTTTTTTTTTTTTTATTGTCAGCATAGGCATGTCATTAGCTTTTCAGTCTGACAACATACAACATTCATGGTTTTCTTCAAAAGGTCTCAACTTTTAACAAAACTATATTGGCATTTTTTTTATTTTTACAAATAACATTTAACAGCATCTAATGTTTGATTCCCTCCAGTAACAAAAAAAAACCACAGCTTACATGAGCTTTTATTAATGTGAAAAAGGTCTTCAAAATATTGCATCTAATCATAAAATTCATTTTAATGATGTGTTTTTATGGGATAGGATCATCTATCATGCTTTAAATAGTTTTTGACTTTGAGTGAGTCTGCCACCATAAAATAATTGTGCTGCATGCGTGCTTGAATGAGTGAGTGAGCAGATAAGCTAAATGAAACATGATCTTTGTACATGACACTATGAAGAGTTGTATTTGACCTAGGATCTCTGTGATATAAAATGTCCCTTTTTTTCACATTATGTCAACATCACCCATAGCTCACCACAAGGTTAAGTCGTACTGCATTCATTTATCTTAAGGGAGTTTTTTTTTTTTTTTTTTGGTTTATGCTGTTTTCCATTATTGTAATTGTGTTTATATTGTTTTTAAAGCATTCCGTTTTCATGCTGTAAACAAGAAGATTGTAAATGCTGCCTGCTCGAACAAATCATATGTTCATCACCATATGCATTATGGATGAATAGAAAGTCCAGCATTATTGGTAATCTGCATGTATTTATTTATCAAAAATTGTCTAGACATGGAATATTTCTGAAGGCCAAATAGCTCATAAATAATTTCACATTAAAACGTTTTGTCTGTTTAATGTGTATGCATCCATGCCAGTGTGTGTGTTAGCACGTTAATGCATGCACAGCAGAGTATCAATTGTGCAGCATCAAGTCCAAAGAACGTGAGAAATAGCAATTTCTCGTTAACCATATCAACTGGGAAACTAAAACAATTGAACTGGGATTTTGTTTTCTGGAAAATTGATGTACTTGAAGGACCTTGACTAACATAGAGTAATTTGTTGAGACACAAATCATCTCCTTAATTGCCATTTTGGTTCACAGTGTTACAAGTTATGGCTTTATGTGAGGGAGATTGTACGCAAGAGATATTGAATTGTTTTCATTTATGTCCTGCTTGATTAGACCTATTTCAACCTTTGAAAATTATTCATTTATTTACTGAGCCTGCAATAAACGTTCCATACAAAATTCTAAATCATTTAGATTCATCACACAATAGCTGGTACAATGAGCAATTGATATTTCTCCAGCTTACGTAGGCGAGGAGTAGGATAAAATTACCAGTTTGCTCCTTGTTCAAGGCTAAATACTCTAACGAAAGCACTCGCCCAGCAGTTGTACTACTGTTAACGAAGAGTAATCTGTGGAATGTAAGCAGCACATCAGCTTTTGTTGGTTTATCGTGTTACGAACAGTCGATGATGAACTTTGTACAGGGAACATTCAAGATAGCCAAAGGTGATTGTGTATCTTCCTGTGCATCACGTTGTCCATTGTAAGCGTGGCCTACTGTTGACGATACAAAGGGATGCATTCTTTATTTTATTTATTTATTTTGTAAGCACTGTAGTGACAGATTAGTCACAAAACGATCAAAGACTTTTTATTTGGTGGAGGATGAATAGCAGTAAGCCCGGTCTGAATAACGAGGCAAGAGTTTGCCCAATAAGCTGACCATTATACCCTCTTAGGGATACATTACTTTCCACCTCCTCGTCCTCACTACCCTATCGTTGACCGATTTTCGCAAGTAGTTGACAGATATGCGATGTGTTCATCGGTGACGACTGACAGCCATGCAGCGTGCGGTCCACTCCCACCTTTAGCAGGTGTGAATAGCGAACCAGTAAATTCCCAAACTCTTGATACAAGCGCATGCGAGGAGAGTAAAGTAGCTGTGTGGTATCCGTCGGTTATGTTGATACTTCTGACTCCGACAGTTTCTAATGATGCCACTTATCCCGCTCATCTTGCCTTTGGTATTCGTCCAACATCAATGGCGTCCAGATGAAACCTCACCCGACGGTGACGATAATCGGACCTAAGCATCGACGATGCCAGCATCCATCGGCTGTTTGTAACTGATGTCGGAGGAAAAGTTTTTTAATGAATTTGTGTCAAGGTGTGCGGCGTGAGATATTGTCCATTAAAAGTCGTCTGCTCTTCTACGCCATTCCACGACCTAGTGTCTTCAGAAAATCCTCTAATATGTCGTTTATCATCTGCGTCTTTTCGCCATTTCGGCTTACATAAGGTTTTCATAAGAATGGTCAACTGTGGGACAGCTGGGGAAACCTGTATACTGGTTCATCAAGGAGGATGGCCCGAGCCATCGGCCTCATCAGTCGGGCCCACTATAACCACCATGCAGTCTATGGCTACCTCCTCTGCACATCCTGAAACACATTAACCGTGACTGTGTCTCAAACTGTTGTTTTCTCTTCCCGAAGGTTATAAATAATATAGTAATAAATGCCAGTCGTGTAACATAAGCTCTTGAAGTCTTCTCGGTTTGAAAAGACCATCGGATCCATTGCCTACATGGCTCGTCACAGCTGGACACACTCGGTCAACTTGAGCCACGGTAGCTGGCATGTTCCACCTCTTTGTGCTTTCCCATGTTTCACGTGACTTTTCTCTCGAAACATCTATTAATCATGGTTCTTTTATCTGTTTCTGCAAAACTTTCAGTGTTGCATCAACTTCACTCATTGTCAAAAAACTAACAGGAACCTGAACACTGCACCATCATAAAGCCTTGCTTTGGCAGCTGCCTTTGCGTATGACAACAAATTGTGTTCTCATTAATATTCATGGGACCTTGGTGTCGTCTAGGTGCCTCTTGATATTGTTTTCTCGCGGTGCTCTCTCGCCATTGTTATCCCACCGTTTACCCGAATAATTTATGTACCTTTGATCCATGCTTTCTTCTAAACAGCCAATCAAATTATTTATGCACAAAGTGATTCGAGCATAAAACCCTTTCGCTGGAACAGCCAATCAGAGCGCTGATGTGTAACGGCTCGTGACCGGTCTAGTCATCACATAACCCCAAATGAGGTAGACGAACCATGATTTAGCACCTCCATTCTCTCTCACTCCCTTCAAGGGACAGACAAACACAGACAGACAGACCTGCCAACAACCACTACAACATACATTGCGCCGTTACAGTTGTTTCCTTCCACATGTGGATGACGAATTCAGAATATTTACAATGGGCTTCTCGGAAGACATAATGTCTACGTACATCTCAGGTCACTTACTATATATAAAAAAAATTATTGTATGCGACTCAGAAATATCAGTTGTATAAACTCATTAAAAGATTACAAGTCAAATGTATTTTGTAAGTTTATTTATAAACTTATTTCAATGACAAACTCACAAGCTCATTTACAGACGTAAGCAGTTAAGATTAGTTATAACCTTAACTTATGATCCTCCCTTCAGGTACTAGCCTGGTAATCAGTTTGTAGGTGGGTGTGAAGTTTTAGCTCGACTTTGGAGATTACTAACAAGGTAATCATAAACAGCTTGAACTTACATTAGTCTTGGTGGTGACCAGCTCGAATATATTGTATTCAATGACACTGTACATACCCGCAGACATACAAGGACATCGTATAGACCCAACTGAGCCAATAATTTCCTTTACTCTGATTTTCCAACTCGAAAGTTGACAGACCTTATGGAAGAGCGCTTTCCTGTTTTCTAGTATTCCCTTGTCAGACTGTTACTGTCAGTCTAGTTTTGGTGGGTGGGGCAAATGACTAATCATAAGCAATGAGTCTGAAGTGGTAATTTGAATTGTCTAAAACTTGTAGCACAATGAAGTTCGATACTGTCCGATTGAGAAAACATGGAATTCCGAGCTATACATTCATGCAGGACCAACAGACTGAGGATATCTTTTGTTGTTTCGATCCTGCGACTTCTGGGTGTTAGTGTGTGTGAAACATGAATGTTTGAATCTGTTTGGCAGATATGGATAGGTTGTGGTATTGTTTTATGCTTTCATATCGAGCTGCCCTGTATTCCCCTCTGAGATAAATAATGTGTTATCATACAGTGCTACTTTTGTAGCTATCTTACCACCAAGCTGACTACTAGATATCTTGCCATAGAGGTGGTGACCCAGTCGCACAGGCCTCAGGTCGACGCGAATGTATTTTATTTAGGTTTCAATATTCCACGTGTTTGTTTGTTGGTTAATGTGTTTATTTATTGTGTGTGACTGCAGACCACTGGACTTGGCTCACTGGCGACTAAAGCTGTCATGCAACCTTTTCGGACAGTCGCACTGACAGGAAGTTGAAGCAACTCGGAAGTATTCGCGTGGCATACTCGCAGGTGATGTTGGAAGTCCGCCTGGTGAGAGTAGGAAGAACTACACAAAAAACAGTAATAGGGACGAACACACATTCGTCTATTCTTCCACTGCACGTGGGCTTCGGTTCTGTCAGTCTGGCTGGAATCCTGGACGCCTTCTGCAAGATCATGTCCGACCTTCCACTTGAACACTATCCCGTCTCGTAGACGATCCTCACATTGAGATGATCTCGTGTCTTGACTGAGAGTCAAATCCACTAAACAGTACTCCGACGATTTTTCTGGAATTTTGTTTTCTTTTGAATCTTCAATTACGGGATTGCTAGCTTCTGAGTGAAAATCGGTGACACCAGCAACTGCCACAGAATCCTCAACACTACTGCTTCTTGTTACCAGCTGGCTGTCACGAGGTTGTGTGTCTCTTGTAGACGGTTAGGTAGCAGAAACTGCCTCAGGGCTCCTCGACAATATTTGTCGCACTCGCTTCCTAAACAAAACACATTTTTCAGTTCAGTCAAAGACTCTTTAGGATTTTCTTTCATGCCATTCTTTTCCTTCATCTCCTCTGTCTTCACTGGACTGGAGGAGGAAATGGACTGGAAGAGTTTTCCGAAGATCCAGGAGACAGTTCTGTTTCTGGGGTTACCTTGGACTCAGCCTCATGCTCGCAGTCAAGACTCACCCCTACCTTAGAACTTGAAGAGTGCTTAGCACCGAGACTTTTTCTTGTCGGCTCCTTGTCTTCTGCGTGTCTTGAGTTATTTAGCTTCCCCTTGTCCGCAAGTCGTGACAAACTAACTTGTCCTCTGACCCCAGGCACCGTCCTTCTGCCATGCACGCGCTGATGCCTTTCCAGGTTGCTCTTATGGCTCGTGGCGTAGCCGCAGATTGCGCATGCGTAGTCCTTCTGGCCGCTGTGCACTGTCAGGTGACGTCTTAGCAACGCCTTTCGGCAGAAGTTTCGTCCGCACACCTGACAACGATATCCACCCCGGTGGAAGAGGGTCACGTGGTCCCTGAGCGCAGCCTTGCTGGAAAACAGTGCCCCGCAGCACTCCAGCAAGCGGGTGGACGCCTGGTGCATGGTGATGACGTGTCGTTTGAGGTTGTTCTTGCGGTCCGTCAGGTAGCGACACTGAGTGCACTTGAAGGATTTCCGCAGGTCGCTGCACCTGAACGACACGTTGAACGTGCTCCGCGTCAGCGAACCAGATCGAAAGCTTTTTCCAGGTTTTCTATTCCTCGGGATGTCACCCGCCTCTGAACGCCTTTTCGATTTCAGTTTCCCATGAAACCTATCGCTGTCTTTGGTCGGCGCATTGTCCCCAGACTTGGGAAAGGGTCGTTTCAATGGACCCGTACATGAAGAAGTCTGTAAGGGTTTCAAAGTGCTGGCAGCTTTAGGGAGCTTCGTAAAGGATAAACTGCTTTTTGGAACAGGGGTCGGGCAGAGTGGAGAATGCCTGTGAGCTCAAGTCTGTAGAGGCGCAACGATGGGCTACTTCACTTTCAGAACACTTTCTTCTATCTTGAACATCGAGGTCAGAGCTGCTATCAGGTGGAAAGGTCTTCAATTTTACCTCGAAACTCAAATTTGTGGAATTCGTCTCTATGTTGTGAGGTAATGGATCCTCCTTACACCCTACAGGTGTCACGTGACTTGGCTGGCCACTCGCAAAGCCTGTCGGGTGATGTGCTGAATGGACTACTGAGTCTGTTTCCTCCCTTACCAGTCGAGGGCACGGCAGCGAAGGAAGTGAGAACATTTTGATCCCACATGAGATTTGTATCTTTCTCTCCTCGAGAATTCCACGTGGGTGATTCGCAAAAGGAAGAGAGTGAAGCCAGCGTGAGTGCAACTCACTGTTTCCCAGGGTCTTGCTGTACGGCGCCTCCTTCCTGTCCATCACCACCAGACCAGAGCAATGTGTCGATGAATCGCTTTGGCCAATCTTTTGGCGTAAAAACGAACCTGTCCTCGTGAACGCGGAACAGCTATGCCCACGAGAATACAACGAAGTTTGGAACTGTCCTTTGGGGGTGTTCGGGTACCAGCCTCCACTATCTGGAAGGCATTTCGTAAACTGGGGAACCAACCCTGACCAGGGCAGGGACTGGGTGGTCAACCGGGCTGCTAGGGAATATTCCATGACCTTTTCTGCGTCCGGAATGGAACAAACTGGGTAGAGATGACCGGAGGTTTGTCGAAGAAGGTCTGCCGCCGAAGCTGGTATCTTGGCTATTTCAGCTTCTCGTCCATAGAAACCAAAAACAGGAGTCACGTGCATGTTGTCCTTGTATAAACTTACTTTCACCGGTCACTAGTAAATCAGAAGCAATGATATTTTCCTCTTATATGGGGCAGTAATATCTTGCCTGCAAAGCAAAACTGGAATTAACAATTTAATTTTCACGCAGTCGAAAAGTTTATTTTACATGTTTAGTAGATTAGAGGACTAACATCTAACAACACAAACATACGAAAACAAATGAAAAATTAAGAGAGGCAATTAGGTTTATGTCTCCGCAGCTCATAAAAAGATATATCAACCTCAAATTTGTAAAAGAATAGAAAGAAAAATCGTAAGATGTAATTACAGTCGACTTCTTAACAAAAACTTTGAAAAAATTTTGCAGTAATTTACATATTTTCACACACTTATAAAAACATTTAACTTTTCTTACCTGTTCGGAGTTTCGCACTTCCAGAAAAGAAATGGCGCACAAGGACTTCGATTTATTTTATTTCAAATCTCTTTATTCAATCGTTTTCTGTACTAAAAGAAATACCTCCAACAAAACATCAGACAGTTAGGTGTTGTAGCAGAGGATGACTTCTTACGGCTGATGTGGTCTTCTAATAAACGGATCGTCGAAAAAGTGCAAATTTATATCCAAACCAATCACAGAAGTAGGCGATTTGAAAACGACCAATCAAAACACGTGAATGTTTACTCTCGCCGCTCGAGGACTAATTATGTCTGGTGAGCCGAGCGTAAAACCCTCTGTGCAGTCGGCCTCTTTATTATGCTAATGATGTGATTGACTTGTAGATGGGCGTGGCTATGAAAGTTGTCACCTCACGAAGCGTCTCCAGAGCTTTCAATCTCTTTGCTCTTTCTTCTGTCCACTCTCCTGTACTGAGGAATTTTACGCAGCTTTAAAATGGTTTTCCAGGACCTCGGCTGATTAACCCACCTATGCTGTCAATAAATGGAATCGCACACGCATCTGTAAGCATTTGAAAGTTTTATTAAAATGATAACCGCTTATTATAGAGTGCATTTATGTAGCGTTAAAAATGTCAGTAAAGTTGGGAGTAAATGTCCATAGTGTTTCCTTTCACAATGTTTCTGTTCTCCCAACAAATAAACCAATAAACACGCATGCACGCACATACGCACTTTTTTTCATTTGTTTCCTACCTTTTTTTTTTTCTCCTCTCCTGTGCTGGATGTTAATTCTATATATATATAGAGAGAGAGAAGTGGTGGGGGTTACTAGTTTATACAGACAACAATTCAGTGGCTAAATTCAATTTAAATATGATTCAGAAAACTTCTAAAGTCTGAGACATCACCAGTCCAAATTATTTGGTTTCGTCTCCTTGACTCTGTCAATTAACTGTGAACATCAAACCAACCAACAACTCAATAAACAACCAACCAATCAAAAGAAGTAAAAACAGAATCAAAGACCAAAACCACCCACAGAAATGTCCCAGGGTACCTCACAGGTGTGTGTGTGTGTGTGTGAATGCAAGCGTTTTTACTGATCGTAAAAAATTAAAATAATAACATTATTATTTCTTATTTGTTGTTTTAGATATTTTTTGATGATTGGCAATCGTCGCAATGATATATATATATATAAAGGCAACACAAGTGTCTACACATTTCTCTCTCTGCATGAGTTTTTTCCTATAATAAAAAATATTTACTGTGCAGAAAGTTTATGGTTTTTGTATATCTAGCAACAGTGCTATTTTCATACTTATAAGACTTTCTCTAACAACTTTCGGAACCAATGCCTGATGCTGCAGACACAGATGATGCGCTACTTTTCTTTAAGCCTGACAAAACTTTCATTGTAAATAGTTATTTTGCTCATCGAAATCTTGTATGATTTTACTTTTTTAGTGTATTTCACTGACCTTAATTCGTGCTCACGTGTAATATTGAGTTCTAGCTGATCGAACACGTGACATTTATTTGAAATCGTGATATGAAATGCCGACCGCTTACTGTTGAGTTTACTGTCAGCACGTTCGCTTGCAACCACAATTTTCGCTTTTCGAGATATTAGGCATTTAACTTAAAAGCAGATTATTTTATCTTTTGTTCTCTCATTTTTAATTTACCCTTCCGACAGTGATCTTTTTCCATCACTCTCTTTACATTCCCATGTCTCGGTAAAGCAACCGGAGACTATAAGCCCCCTGCTTCCGCTTTAATCACTGACGAGTGTGGACTGCGCATGCGCTAAATAATTGACGAAACACTCTCGTTGTCGTCTGCCAGTAACATGTCAGTAAACGACATTTACTTTTAGTCGACCACCAGTTATAATTTCCTTTTCGAGACCTTGCCGCCAGCCGAGCATGGCCTGAGCCCTCGTTGTCTACCTTTGTGAGTTTCCTGTATACTCCAGCTGTCAGATGCTGCACCATCCGACCACTCACATCGTTAAAAAACCAAACGATGCGTCACGGATGAGAGAAAACAGGCGCCTGCTTACATCATGACACGTGTGGGCGCTGCCACGGTGCGTGCTTACATGTGTTTCCACATCGTCTGCAGTAAAATATTTAAGGTCGTCGTGTCGGCGTCGGTGGTGCAGCGGTGGGTGTGGCCGTCTTCACCGTCTAGCAATCATAGAATGTAATAAGAGGAGAAACAGGCTGTCCGTTAGACCTCGCAAGGCCGCAACAAAAGACCACTTTACTCTTCGGGAGGAGGATCAGTGGGCCTACATCACAGCTGACATCACGGTTACACTTCACGCCACGCACCATTAACCAGAGAGAAAGCACATGAAAATAATGTTTGCCAGGTTTTTCAATGCAATCCACTAGTAAAGCAATACTTATTATTATTTTTTTTTTTTTTTGAGGCTCTAAGATTTGACAAAACTTTTTTGGGTATAATCTTCGGAAGTCTTCGGCACTTTCCGTTGGACTCTGACATAGAACACGAATCTGCCGAGAATTTGGGGTTTCTTTTTCCATCTTCAATGTTTCACATTTATGAAATATATATATATTAAAAAAGATGGTGTGATTAAGACGAAAATATCATATGAAGCGGGAGGTATACAATAGGATAAAATCCTACTTATTGAAAGTCAAACATTTATCAAAGAAACAATAAAATGAAAAAAAGACAAAAACATCAAAGAAACAAGAAAGAGAGCGGAGAAAGAAAATGTGGGGAGTGCATGTGTGAAACGGCAATATAAGATTCGAATTTTTTGTACCTTACTCCTGATCAGTAAGGTCGTGTATGGAAATATAGGAATCGCAGTCAACATGGAGATCAGTCAGTCATAGCTACCTATCTGGGAAATAACTCTCAACAATGCAGTGAAAGATTAAAATTAAAGTTTAAAAAAAAAGGAGAATTGAAAAAAAAAAGCCAGAGTGAGAGAGAGGGATGGGAGAGTTCTTATAATTGATTTGCTTAATTAGGAGAGGCCCGCTGGTCTGGTGGTGGGTTTTAGCACCCGCTCGCTGACTGCTGTGTCCACACGCAAACATGTTGACGACGTGACGCACAGAAAGGCGCGGCGGCCGAGCGGCAGTCAGTGGCGGTTGTCGTCTGTTTGCTCGCGCGCACGACGTCGATGAGCTGTGACCGAGCTGCCGATGAGAACACAGTTCACAACGACGAGCTTTCTTCTTGACCATGAGGGTGCGTGGTGTGGTGGACTGGGGTGTGTGAAGGAGTGTGTGTGTGGGCGTGCACGTGTGTGTGCCTGTGTATGTATATTTGAGAACGTGTAAGTGCGAGAGAAAATGAGATAGAATATCGTCGTACTACTATTAATAATAATCATACAGAGAACGATTAAAGAAAAATGAACTGAACCTAAAAATAATAATAATAATGATGTTGGAGTTCAATAATCTTTGAGTGTTAACAGCTCAGAGATCGAAAGTTATTTTAACTTTAAAAATTAAGACAAGTAGTGACAAAATTATAGCGATGGTGGAAGTTTAAGAACTATTGAAGGAGAGTGAAAAGAGAAACACTATTCCATGGACTGGAACTGTTAGAACCTGGTCAGAGGGTTGTCAGGAGAGGAGAAATAACGGTGGGTTGGGGGCTCGGTGAAAACTTGAGGGGTATAGAGAGAGAGAGTCATCTTAGTGCACAACGATCATCACTGGTTAGGACTGTTCAGTCTCAAATCAACAAGTCTACTAATTCAAGGTGGATCTTAGTTTCGCAACAAACAGTATTGTCTGGTAAAATGGCGGCCGACCAGCGCAGCTGAAGAGCGACTACAACTAATTTTAATTTGTTGCCCGACACATTCACTAATAGTTATTATTAATGAAGTAGCAGTCGACAACTTAACTGTGCATCATTCTAACCTCGTTGACCAAGTCCCAAGACCCTCGAAACCTTTTCTTTTTTGTGTCTTTCCCAGACAACCCAAAGAAACATATTTCATTCAATGACCTCTCTCATTCTTCCCCTTCACGGCTAACCAGCTCTGCCATATCCCCGTGGCCAATTAATCCCAGGCCGAATGTTGACTGATGGAAAGGGGATGCAGTTCCGACTCTGACTCGCGCGGACGCGGTGAACGTGCAAAGATCACGTGCGGCAAACTGGCGCTAAAACGTCAGCCGCCTCGCGCCCTAAGGGTTAATTGGCGCAAGGGGTGAATGCTGACGACACTCGTGCGGTTCCGAGGCAATGCGGTTCCTTCCTTGTCTTGGGAGACAAAACGGTTCCCTTGCTTGAACAACGTGCAGGAAGAACTCCTCCGGAAGGGGTTTCGAACTGGAGTCTTGTTTACTCAGTTACGTCCCATTTGACTCCTCTGGTCTGGTTCTTTCACATCTTTTGATACTTGCTCAGGAACGTGAATTTTTGCTGAAGAACTTTTATCCATAAACTACAGTTCCCCTAGTCCAGCAACACTATTGAGGCAACACGATTTTCGTGTCTAAAGAACAAACCCATAATTTCTTCGGGGAAAATGTTCATCTTATGTTGGATGGATACTAGTCATAGAAGCCAAGAGTTTAGATGGTAAAGAGAAATCAGTATACTTTCTGCTCCAATATAATACAACACAAAATACTGTTATTTTCAAACTTTTGCCGAAAAATTGCTTTCTACATGACAAGCGTGCTTGCCAAGTAGAACCATTGCAAGAATATCCACGAATATGTCTCCTGAATCCTTTGCGATTGAACCGACTAGACAGGTATTCAAAGATTTTTTCCAATACCTGGATTTCGATCGCTTTTGCTTCGTGAAAGTTAAGAATTCTTGTGCAGTTTGTGCTTTTATGTGTGTACTAGGCAGTGTCTCTTAGACAAATAGATTATCTGTGAAATATTCACGCTGTCGCCTTGCTGCTAATTCAAATGTCCGTGAGATCTCATATTTTAAAATTTTCCATTCGTCACAGAATTCAACGATTCCGATCGACCGCCTGAAGATCCCTTTCAAAATATTCTGTTTTGAAGACAGAGTCCAAGATATTTGCACATACCTTGCTCCAATATTTTCCTCTCCCCCAGCAAACGCATACCACGAGCACGATCGCAAAGAACCAAAGACCCTCCTTTATGTTATTCTTGACCCACATCCCATGCAAATCCAAAGGTAATTGTTTCCCTTTATTGGGAGAGCTCTCTAACAGGTTAAATCACAAATGGTCTTGTTTAAACAATTTCCAATATGTTCAGGAAGCAGCTACATACAGAAAGCCTTCAAAATATATGAACGAATTGTTTTTCGCTGCTGGTGTACCTTTTCACCAGTTCGGAACATTCAAAAGAAAAGGTTCCAGCAAGCAGCTTTGTCAAGTGTTGGCAAACACGGCACAGCAGACTCAAAGACGCGATTGTCAGGCGCCAGAAGAAAAGCTTCCTTGTCTACTGCCCTGGGATATCCATTCTTTCGGTTCCTCTGCCAGCACACACAGCCCAAGACGAGTTCTGCAAGGGCCATTGTAAGAAGCTTTCTACGAAGACAGCAGTTGTCTTCCCCCAGACCAGCGACAAAGACCGTAGATCTGTCGTTGGACACATTGAGAAAAAAAAAAGAAAGAAGAAAAAACACCACACGACCCGAGGAATCGTGCGAATAAAGACTGAATGTTGTTGTCCAACTGTGTAAATACCTGAATGATTTCGACTATGGGACTGTTTATTAGTTTATTTTTATCTTGCTCTCTTTATCCAAAGTAAATAAAACACACACACGCGCGCGCGGAAAAAACCATAGAATACAAACAAAATAACCTCGACAGTTAAGCACACGAGTACTTTGAACTCAAAACTCTTTGCAGTGTTTCATACTTTCCCTCTGCCTTGTTCTTGCTGAATATTTCATCCCGCTGCAATGTCCTATTGAGAGGACGCCAAGTCACAGGCATCATGCAGCACACGTGCATTTCTATAGCAACGCAGCCGCCGCAGCTCGGGCCAGGTCACTGCCTGACGATTGCACAAAGTATATACAGCCCTGCGTCTGTCGCACTTCTCATGGCACCACACCCGATACAAGCAGGGTACCTTTCTATCATTTATGACAGAAGAGTGGGGAGGGTTAGTGATGATGTTGTTGCGGCTCCGGTTTCAGAATGCCAACATGCTGATGACCACGTACCCTACACGGTTTGTTTTTTTAAACTAAAACATTTAACAGCTTTACACACACACATTCCAAATTCTATACCTAAAAGCTTTGACTGGTAAAAATTCGTTTGGGTTTATGAGTTTATTTGTGCATGTTCAAGTCAAAACTTTGAAAATGCCATGAATTCCTCCATCAGGAGATGTGTGGACTGAGTAGTTATTATTAACGTACAGTCACTACACTAACACAAGAAGCAAGTTGTGCATTATGAAAAAAGGTTTTGTTACTATATGCTGTCTTCTCTAGGAACTTTATAATTATAAACATAAAGATCCAACACTTGTTTCGCTATACTTTTCATAACGCCAGAGCATATAGTTTTCATGTACCAAATTACGGAAAGGCGGACTGATGATTTCTGGTGAACGGTTTATTCAGTACATATGCAATACTTGATTCTCATATATGAAAAAAAAAAACAACACAAAAACAATACGAGCTGGAAAGTGAATGGAAGAACTTCGTAGTGTTTCTGCGTGAAATCAGTGAACGGCACACACTCAAAGAAACTCTAACCACACGTACTTGAGAATGATTAACTTAAAAATCTTAATTTCGAAGATTGCGATTAAAATGGGAAGAAAATTCGGCATAACTTTGTTGTCTATGGAAGGTAGATGGGATTTCCCGCCTAGAGTAAATTCAACAAATGCCCACAGTATAGCAAAAACTAGGCGGTGCTATAAAAACGAATAACTTTAAGGTATCAAAAGACTGGAGCAGATTAGAATACTAATTTGCATACCATCACCCAGTATTTACTACTGCGCATGTTCCCCCACCTTACCACAAAAAAAAAAAAATCTTTAATTTTAATCCGACAAAACGCGTAGGCGTACAAAGGCCAACATCGCTCTTCGAAGGAGCACTACAACAGTCCTTCCACATCAGAAATGAACACTATCGGACCAAAAAAAAATCCATCCATAAAACGTAACTGTTGCTCCTATATTGACCTCGATTGTACCCTCGCGTTATCACGCGTCGATCACCTTTGACCTTTGATGGGCAGCGCCGCGCCTCAGTTGCTGTGCGCCACGTGTTGGTCACGCCTGTGAGCACTTGTTACCACCAGATGGGAGAGAACAACGCGTTTGTTGCCCACAAACATGATCGTGATTAGCTTGTGGTCATAGAGGCTAGGTCGTGGGAATCACACAGGCGGTACGCGGTACAGGTGACAGGGATACATGCGACAGCGTGCTCAAAAACACATTTGATTTTTGGTTGTGAAACCGTCGATTATCAACTGCTACAAGAGCTATGGACGAAAGTTTGATGTCTAACGTGGACTTCCCACAAAACTTTTGTTACACTACGATTCATTCGCACACCAACAGTAATGTCCGGTAACGTGAGAAAAACTTAATTCCACCCCTTTCACAAACTCTTTATGTGAAGGCCAAACAATACAAAACTAGTAAAAAAATACTTTATTTCTGAACTGCAATATACAAGCAACTCCCTTTAATTTACAATGTTCTAGTGCCATTTTTTTCTGTGACAGAAAGGTGATATCTGAACACAAATTACCTGTAACCATAGAAAGCTTAATTCAAAATCTACTTTTCTTGGTAACATTCTATTTATGCACAAATACTCCTGTAATCCCTTTTCTAATCTTTGATGTTACAAAGAAAATTTAGCTACATGTTTAGACAGTACAATAATAGAAGCACTGACCATTGTAATGGAACAGCACTGGAAAAAAATTTATATCTGTTTACGAGCTGTTATCTATTTAATTTTGACCAAATAACGGCTTGAGACAAGATGTGCGACAATAACGTTTCATGCACATAATGAAGTCTTTTCTCATTTAAACTGAAAACTACATAATCAAAACTGCCAAGAGAAAAGCTAAGTTTAATGGAAGCTGCACAGTTCAGTAAATGTTTACCAACTTGCTCATCTGTTGAAAAACTTATTAACTATCCTCACAGCACAAACAAATCTTGTGATCTGAAATATCTACTCATTTTTCCTGTCCTGTGTAATATTGGAAGGTCAGCTGTGTTTGGGCAAAACACTGCAAGCTATGCTATCACTTCAGCAATTTATTTGGAATGTGATGGATTGTCAAAAAAAAAAAAAAAAAAAAGGGGGGGGGGTGAATACACTGGGTCACATGTGACACCGGTTTATTTTTCTTTTTTCAAACAACTTTGCACAACTTTTAGCATGCATTCTAATACACATTAGCGATTTAGTTGCAAGAACCTTCCAATATTTTTCTGCTATTTAATTTGACAGTTACTGAAATGGGTAGGGACTGGAAATAAGTGGAAATGGGGTAAAGACTGCAAATAAGTGTCTACATGTAATTTTAAGAAAAATAATTTGCAAAGACAAAAAAAAAAAAAAAATCTCAGTTAAGTATATAATTTTTCTTTTTTGTAAAGTCCTGAGGGAAAATTTAGAACTTCAAACTCTTTGATCTTTCAGTTTTTTTTAAGACTGGCATAGTTTAGAAACAAAAATCCATCATAACGTTATAAGCATGCCTTCACTTGGTATATATATGATTACAACCAAAAAAGCAAAGCAATAAAGTATGACCTATCATATTAAAACTGTATGCATCTAAGCACTTACAAAAACAAGAAAACTGATAATATTACTGATAGTATGAATCAACTCTAATTCTGATCACTGCACACACTACGTACAACTCTCAACGTGATCAAGTTTAATTCAAACCCTTCTCTCTCACATGTACACACACATGCTCTCAGTTTTTAGTTTTAATATTAAAGATGTAACTATGGTAACACAGCAGCAATGTATCTTACAAATAATAAAATAAACCAGTACATGCAAATTATGTAACCCCTACCCTCCCCTAAATACTCAATAACACAAACATAAGTACCAACCTCCTAAGCATGTAAACCCCATTCCAGTCTCATTTCTGGTGAGGAAACAGGATAATAGCCAGTAATCTTTATTTGTATCAACATGTCCTGATGATAGTATCAAACTTTTAAATCTGTTTATTACCAGACACATACTCTGCGGCTGACAAGCAATGATACATCACATTGAAGACAGGTAATATACTTGCTGGGAGATGTAATTCAAAATTAAATAAACCCCAATGAGTCAGAAAAACTTGAAATCCCAAATAATCTCTAAAAAACAGCAATAGAATTATATTAGTGCAAATTACAAGACACACAAACACATGAACAAAACACAACCTTAATATTTATCTGGGTATTCAGGCTCTTATCATATATTTATCAGGGTATTATCATGAGTAACATGATAATCAAGTGATAGAAAAAAAAAATCTTGTGTAATGTTCAGCAACCATCACCATTATGTTGGCCAGTTACAATCAGAATGCATTCCAGATTAGATAGCTAGGACAGAGACAAACACCATCAGTAGGTGCAAGAAAAACAAGTGTGGTACAAGTCAGAAATAGTAGGGATGACTAGAAAGACTGTTTGAATAAAGACTGATATAATAACAAAAGCAGGGAGGTCTGCACCCACCTTCCACCCCATAAGAGTATTTCTTAGGGCTTGAGCTCTACCCAGCCATTGTTGGGGTTTGTTTTTATAAATTTTTTGGTGATCAGGAATTAAACATTAACACAAACACATTTACTAAAAATTTTTGGTTTAAATTCATGAAACAGGGAATGCGCAGCACTTTTTTATATTCACACTCTATTACATTATGTCCAGCGGGCATAATGATCCATTATTACCCTCTTCTACCTCTGTTTGTAACCAGTGCCAAGATTTCCGTATTTATGTAAACTGTACAAGAAGATTGATGATGTTAAGCGCTGATTTTAATATCCTTCAAAAGTAACAAAAATACTTTGGCACAACAACAAAATAAACAGCAACATGTAACAAAATCCACCCTTTTTGTCCTTCCTGCACCACTCTCCATGCAAGAGTTAGGGTTAGAATGTATATAATCATGAACAAAAACATGCATGTGTATCAGGTGTCCATTCCCAGCTTTGTTCTCATACAGTCAACATAGCTCTTTTACTTGAAAAGACCTGCAAGCTTCACAATTATTGACCCAAGATTCCAGGGAAGGTGAAAGCAAGTGTCTATAATGTTAACTGCAATGTGAAAAACAAAGCAAAGAACCTGTAAATGTGTGTGAAATGTCAAGTGACCATTTACATCTGAAGTAAATGTTATTAGGCACGGGAGAAATATCAACTCCGTCACAAGATGAAAGTAGTTAAAAATATGGCGATGTGACAAAAATACTGTGAATACAATACCCTTTTCTTCTGACATATTGCCAAATAAATACAAATCAACTGCCAGAAATAAAATAACGCAATCAAATAATTATGAAATGTTGAAGGAAAACTTCAGGTACACAGTAAAACGAGATAACAGTTGATTGCAAGCCTTCTGAAATTATCACATAATGATGCTTTGTTTCACACAGAAGCAAAAATAAAAAAAAAAAAAAAACAACAAACTGTTATGCAGAATTCGTTTCCTATATTTACTTTTATGAAATAGGATGAGATCGTCCTATTGCCCATTACAAGTGGGGAGAGAAAAAGAAATGCTCCAGACTTGAAATTTCACACCTACCTTCTTTTTACTTAACCTGCACTGACACTTCTGACCATTTTACATGCAAGATGGCAGTACAGGAGGTAAGCTTAAGGCCCAAGGTATGAATAGGTTGTCAACAATCAGGTCATTTATTTCCTACTTACAAACTACAATAAAACCTTGATGTCTTTCTTTATCAACTGTACTAGCAAACTCTTGCAATCACAAATGAAAGAGATTTTAGACAGAAATAAGGACAAACATATACAAATAAACCAAACAAACAGATGTAAGCAGTCATCCAGTAACACCCAGATGGGCACAAGGAAGGAGCCTCCAGCCATTTATGCTCAGACAGACTCATAGCCAGTTCGGCGGCTGCGGCGACGACCAATTAGGTAGGCAATGAGGACAATGACAACAAGCCCAGCCAACGAGGCTCCAACAACAATGGGCACTATGCTGTTAGACTTTTCGTCAGCAGAGCACTCATAGATGTCTGAAAGAAAATGCATAGAAAACACATAAATCCACTGTTCACATTTATATTTAAACTCGCCGAACCAAAGATATCCTGTACAACAACCCCAAAACATATAAGAGCAACTCCCTCTTCTCCCTAATTCTATTTCATATATCAAATACGTTTGTTTGCACAAACCTGAAGTGCTAACACCATTAGCAAAAATTCCCAGAACTTCAGGACAGTCATAAAAAGCTAGTGAAGAAATTTATAAAAGAGGAGAGTTGTGTGTTTTTGAAATTCAGAGTGACACAGTTCAATTCTAGAATTTAACCGTTTATGACAGGTAAAGTCATGCTTGCTACAACATTTACTATAACATGCAATAGTAAGAGGCAAAATGAAGTTGTTGAAGAAGTGAGTAGAGAGAAAGAATAGCTTTATAATGACACTTCCAACTGAATATCTCATAATTAACTCCTTGGATCATAATTTTTAATTTTTTTCAGATGAGCAAGTCTAGCCCAAAGGTAGCTAAAGATTTAAAAGATTATTACTTTTTGAAAAATTTAGTCCCCTTTTTATGACTATAAATACAATGCTTCAACAGTCTGGGCTAAGAGGTAAAATTTACTATGACTGAGCTGGAGCATAAAGTCACATAAAGATGATGCCTAGTCCCTTTCTTTCTTAACTTTCTTCCAATTTTCCTTGCAACATCAATCTACTAAAACACGCAGATGACAGAATACAAGAGGAACTTACTGTCACTAGGGAAATCAGTGCTGTTGTCAGAGTTGAAGGCCTTGTACTGTAGGTTTGTGGTCTCAAAGATGACACCTCCACTCAGGGTCTCCGTCACCTTGGCATCACACTTGTAAGATCCAGAGGCTTGTCCCTTCATGAAGTCACTGGTGATGTTCATGTTTGCAGCCGTGATAGAAGCCGCTGCAGCAAGAGAAAGTATGGGTTTGCTGACTGCTAGCCTTTTCACTGTTATATCACATTCACTGAAAGTATCCACATGTGTGCAAACACCTGCCTGCTATCATGTCCAGAAATATACTTGGGAAGGTGGGAAAAGAGATGAGCATAGTTTTCACCTTTTGCTTCAGATGAAGCATTATTGTTTGATTAAGAACAGCAGAAGTGTTTTTACTTTAGTTCAAAGGTGCACTTACTTTGGTTGGCAGCATCTGGGAAGTAGACACTGTCCAGAGAACGGACAGTCAGTTGGATTTGCTTGACGCTGTAGTCATTATTTGTGCCATCTGACAAGCGTGAGAACACCATGAGCAGGTTCATGTTCTCATTGAAAGTGATATTCAGCAGCTGCTCATTGTTGCCATAGAAACAGTTGCCTTCAACCACTGTGTTGTTTGCAGTGGTGTTCATCAAAGGGATCGGGACTGATACTGTTGCAAGCGTAGTTTCATTCCCATTCTTTATGTAAAACAACAACAACAAAAAATTAGATTTTCTTTTTCAAACTTGTAAAACAGCAGTCTGCAAAATTTTAAGAACCTGAATGTTGGTAATATCTCCTTTTACAAAAAATACACATAAAATCGGGTGAGGGAAAAAGCATTACATGAAAACAAACAGCCAGGCTTTTCCATAAACTTAAATGTAAAACCCCTGCTCTACTTACTTTATTTTTATATGATGGTAATGTCAATGATCATGATATATACAACTTTTGCAAAATGAAAAAATTTTGTAATCAAGCAAACTGAAAATGAGATTTTAAAAACATGGGTAAGATCAATATATGTACAGCTTTTAGCTGTAATCTAAAGAATATCTCATTCTTTGAAGATGTTTTCACTTAATAAGTCGCCTATTCACACCACAAAACAGCAGCAATTATCCAGAACATGTTTCACTGGTGACCAGCCTTACCCGCTTCTCATAGGTAATATTGTTGAATGTAATGATGGCCCTGAGTACGATGCAGGTGGCATTGGCGCTGTTTACCACATAAGTATTGGGCTCTGCAGGTGGAGCAGGTGGGATTGGAGCAAGCGTTGTGGGAGTTGTAGGTTCTACTGTTGTTGTTTCATTTGAAACAGTTGTTGTCTCATTTGAAACAGTTGTTGTCTCATTTGCAGGTGGAGCCTCAGTTGAAAATCCATCTTGTGCACAACGCTCGGCTAAATATCAAACATCAAAGCATAAGCTCCATCTTTCTCAAAAGTTCTGTGAAATAGTCTCCAGAAAAACTATGTACTGTGTGATTACATTAATTCTGGCTTTAATTAACTATTGCATTATCAGCTTATGAAAGTGATTTATCTACTTTAACATTAAAAAAAAATATCTAGCTTTTATAGTCACCCTCTTTCAGACACATTTCTGAAAAGCAGTTCAAAGTAATCTGATATGTCTAGATTTTTTAAAAGAACACATTGTCTAGTGAAGCAGATAATTTTAATTCCATACTCAAATGAATTTTTAACTACCCAGTTGTAACAGTTACTTTTTATTATTTTGCTGCAAACTGGCCATAATATTGTGATTGTGATAAGGCATGTTGCTTTCTGCACAAAAAAGGATAAAAGTTCACAAGAATTTTTATCCCATGACTCTAATGTCTACTTTTCCTCATTTTAGTTCCTTACATTATTATCTATTTTTCTCACCTTACTACGCATGCTTTTGGCCATCCTGGGAGTCCAGAAAAGCCAGTGCTTTATTCTCAAATTATGTTTAGCACAGTGGTTCTTAACCTTTTTTGAGGTACCGAACCCACAAGTTTCATATGCACATTCACCGAACCCTTCTTTAGTTTCATATGCACATTCACCGAACCCTTCTTTAGCGTCATCACGAATTGTGAGTGTGTCTTGACCTCCGTGGCGGAGGCTCCGCCGAACCCCTGAGACCGGACTCACCGAACCCGGACCCCTAGTGTTCGATCGAACACCGGTTAAGAACCACTGGTTTAGCAAAAGATTAGACAGTTTCACTATCTCTGGATACTTTTTGTCACCACTGCTTTTGTTCCATGTATTGTGAACTCTATGCATAGATGGGAAGAGGGAATAACGAGGAAAAAGAATGATCCATCATGTTGCTGCCAGTCCTGACAGGCCCTCAAGCTCTCCTAAAAATCCCCAAAATCTGAGTACTTCTGATAACTAGACTGAGCAATATAATATCTTGAAGTACTCAACGAATACAAATTTTGCTACTTAGCTAGAACCACCAGAATGCAATCTTAATTACCTTGACTGAAAGTGCTGTTTTCAAGATTGAAGGCCTGTACACGAAGCATACTGACAACTTGCGTCACAATGTAGGTGAAGTTTGGGTCTGTTGTATTGGTGACATAGCTGAAGTTCTGAGGGCTGTCACATTCAAATGAAGTTTCGGGTGAAGACAACTCCAAGAAAGCAGGAGCATCCTCTACAACTGTCTCTGAAGCAGGATGAGTGAAAAAAGAAATAAAAGTCAAATATCACAACTTCCTATCCAAAAGAAAAAAAATAAAACATCTAAAGATCTTAATCCGAACTCGGATTCAAGAAAACTGCTCCTTGTTAATGAAACAGTTTTGCTAACCTTTTTTTGGAAACTGAGGCATTTTATCCACTTTAAAATTATTTCCCTACAAAACTGCAGTCTACTAGAGAATTAAGAATAGAAACACAAAATGTATTCCTTTTATTGCATGTTGTAACTCTATGATGGGCCCACTTTTGTGTATGCATGGCAAGGTCAAGCTTATCTTTTTATAATTAAATATTTGCATATTCACGCTTGCCTTAATTTGACATATTTTGGAAGCAGATGACTTCTCTCTGAAATAAGTATTCAGGATAGACTGTAAACTTCATCAATATACAGAGGAGGTGTGTATAGTTTGCCTAAGCCATACTTGCAATAGCTGATCCGGAAGAACTGAACAAATATTTTTTTGCATTTATCATACACCTAATTAAGAAAAGGTAGATAATAAATGATCAAGACAAATTTCTTTCACGCATATACTGTCGTCTTTGCTTACCATTGGTAAATTCTGTGTTATTCAGGGCATCTCTTGGAACAAAAAGAAACATCTGATGCAACTGTACTCTCGTTTCGCCTAAGCAAGAAAATCAGTCTCCAAGTGGCAAAGTTTTCAATATCAACAATCATTGTTAAACTGCTGGCATTTCCCTCTGGACAAGTGCCATTAACTGTTGTGTTCAACTGGTCCAGATTAAACTCCGCAGCAGTTTCCTTCAGAACAGAAACAATCCCAGTTAACAAATTGGCTGCAAACATTTATCTCATGTACTGTCATGAAGAAAATAAGAATTGATGCAAAAAAGGGAGAAAAAGGTATACCTAACCTTGTGATACCTTCAGTAAACCTAAGCAACATACACAAAGGCATTTCTATCAGAATACCCTTGCAGTGTAAGAGTACAATTTTAAAAATATTTTTCCTATGACAAAATTCCCCACTAAAAATTGGATATCTGTAATGATTTAATTATTACGTCAAACTTAAATATATAACGTCTTAAATATCTTGTAACATGGCAGATAATTTCATGAAAAGGATTAATAAAGATGTTTTGTACTTGTGACTAATTGTTTGTTTCAGCTTGCCCCAGTAAGGCACATTACTTTTTTTAATAGTAAAAGCTACATCACGTAATTTTGACATTCTACCTCCCACACCCACCAAACATCTCCACAGAACTAGTGATTGAATCTGTAAATCACATTATCAGAAGCATAGGTTCTTTGACTGATCAATAATCAATTGTTGAATTCACGTGAAATAAAGTTCTTTGCTGAAAATAAATTGGGGGGGGGGGGGGAGAGATGGAACTACATACAAACAGAAGACTGCTTTACACACACTGAACCACTAAAGAAGGTTTCAAAATCAAAAAAAATATGGAGCATTATGTTCATTATTCTACACAATACAGATTTAACTGTGCTCATTACCAGAACATATCATGTGGTAAAATAGTATAGATTAAAGCAAGGTCATGTAGATATTTTATCACCACTGTTGAATTATTTGAGACCTAAAATAGTATCAAACCACTGATTAAAAGCAAGAATACTTACTCTTGTGTTATTTTGCTCAACTTGCACATTAAACACAGCATTTACATCCACCAGCGCACAGGCCTGCCCATCTCTGTCTAAACGGAACTGCTTGGCACTCACTGATCACATTTAAAGAGAGAATAAAAATAAAACACATCTGATCCCTAATAGTGCCAGGTGTACTACAAGGAACTTTTGTTATTTATTTCAACCTAAAAGTACCATAAAATATGACTAATGTACCAATATGGCAATGATCTTATTTACTTTACCTCAAACAGAAAAGCCTCAACATTATTTAATCAATTTTTCAATAAGATTCCTCCACGTTTGATTTTATACTTAATTGTTTAAAATGCATGTGCACAAACTGATTACTTGAGTTTCAGGGACATCAGATTTTCCAACAGAAAAACTTCAGATTAGTTTCATGCTGGCCATTCTGATTTTGACCATTTTTTCCTCATGTTTATAAACCATTATACCAATACCTCATTATACTTATATACCATAACCAAGTTAACAATTTGTGCGACTCTGTGACAACTGTGCAGCTGCTAAGAATTAAAAAAGTTTGCTGTGAAAGAAATCGTTTACTGTAGTAAACTTCCTTGTTTCTTTCTTCCTGCTCCGATGGCTTAGCTGCCTAATCTATTCCCTTTCCCCTACAGCCAAGTGATAACTAAGCATTAGAAGTTTAATTCTGCAGCCAAGAAATTATTCTGATTATGGTTGTTCTCAGGACGAATGCAAAGAAAACCTGGTACCACTGTATCATAAGATGATTATGTACAATAATAACATGAATGAAGAGCTTAATTTCTGGATGATCAAATCAGAAACTAGATAAGTTTCGATGTGTAGTCATAAAAACTCTGCTGTATAATTCCTTGCGCATTTCAAAGCAACTGTGATTATTACTTTCATGGTTCCATGTCATGAATAAATCTTGTTCTTCCCCTTGACACAATCACGCAAAGAGGCAGTTGCACGTGTCTGCACTTTGTTAGCACATGCCTGAGCTGTGCATGGTCTTGTGACTATCACCTGATTGTTTCACATCTGGTCACCAGATTTATCCTTCATGTAAAGACACCCATAGCAAAAACAGCCAAAATGAAAAATCTGTGTCATTTTCACCAAAACTATGTGAAAAAAGCAGGCTATTTCTTAATTTTGTGAACCAATATTTTGTGTGCAAAATACATTATCACAAAATTAAGATATTAACAATGAAAAATTAGCCTAGACATACATTACCAACATAAACATTTCATTCAGGACATCCACCATAAACCTGCCCAGCCTTACATAGCAACTTGCTTGGTCTAGTCAACTAAAACACTGCTTCATCTTTAAGCTACATTTTATTCTTTATGTCCATGCTAAATTTGCACTTTACTTTACAATATACATGTAAAGAAATGAATGCTTTACCAAACATCACATTTTTGCACCACTCATGTGATGTTAATCTGTCTCAGAAGTAAATTTTCATGGACTGGGAATGCAACTTATTAGGAATTAAAACTACTTATAATAAGGTTGCAGAAAATTTGCTCTCATGCTTTATAATTAACTTTACTCAAATAAGTAAACACTTTCCAGGTTTTTCCCTATATACAAACAGGACACTTTTTATTTCCAGGTTTTAAGTATAAACAATATTATGAACTTCCTGATTGTCCCTTAAAACAGATTAACTTCTCAATCTAACAGAAAGGCCTACAATTTCCGGGGATAAAAAGAATTCCCTCTAGTTTTTGCATGCTTCCTGGTTGTATGCTACATGCAGATTAGCTCCTTTATTTTTTATATTTTAAATTATTTTTTTCACATGTTAAAGTTAATGTTAAAGAGTAAAATGTACCAGCAGACAATTAGGGTAACAAAGTAATATATTGAAAAATGTCTTTCATCTGGTGGGGAATGCATCAAATTATAACTGGACTATAATGGAACTGCAAGCTTATTAACTGTATCATAGTCATCCATGGACTGGAATACACTAAAATCATCCCAGATAAATCATCCATGTCATAAAAACCATTTCTTTATAATATTCAAAAGTTAGAAAATAAGAACACGTGGCTAGGGAAAGTAGGAAGGCCTACAGCATGTTAATCATCTCTGATATTTAAATATTTAGCTCTTTTAAAGGAGAAAAACTGAAAAGGGAAAAGCCAAATCTGATGGATGTACAACTCATGAACAGTACTGCCTTAATTTTTAAAAGTTTACCTTCCTTCTATAAATTTTTTTCAAAATACACCATAAACCTGGGAGATCTATGTCTCTCAAATTTATATATATATATACGCACTGCACTGAGAATTTATATTTCACTTTCGCTTCCCCTGTATGCAAAAACACTTCTATGAACACAATCACCCAAACAATATTATTTACTAATCTTTATCTTCTTCCTTGCGTATATTTATGATTCCATGTAAATATCTAGTGATCAGACGCCAACAAGTGAAAATATTCGTGCATTCACACCTTGCAGACAATAACTTGCTGTAGTTGTTGCGACACAATCGATAAGCACAAAATGATTATTTTTTTAAACTGTTTTCGATTCACTTTGACCATGGTGATCAACCAGTTTCAAGAAAGTATATTTAATAAAACATTTTAGCTTAATTTTACTTCAACAAAGCAAGAAATATATTGTGATCCCACCTGCTGTTGTCAAAAGAAATAAAGCAACAAAGACTTTCAAGGCCATGGTGACTGTGTTACAGACTGTTGAGGGAGGCAGTTGAATCTGTGTTGACGAGTTGCAACAGTGGTCCCGGAACAGGCGGCTCAGTGAACACCTTCAAATAAATCAAGCTGCAAATAACATGAAAATTACATGAATATAACTCAAATATTGTACATCTGCACAGCGGAAAATGCTGAACTAGCGAACACCCTTACCTTGCGGAATTAGCGACGACTAAAATTCACGTGAGTCGTTCTGAGGAAGTCTATCATATGACTAGCGGTCACATGAGATTCTCGAAATAAAACGAGACAAATAGGTTGGTGTCCCACATGTGTCTAAACTCAACATTCCATCTCGTGACATCATCCTTCAGCACCGCCTTGTCAGTACCAAGACAACAGATTCAAATAATTAGATATATTAACAGCGTGCAAGTGTCACTACTTAAAGCTTGATATTTCGTAATAGGATTTTTTGTGCCACATTATGTTACTACTCGATACATCTCTGCACTGTTAAAATATATATCTGTATCCCTTCATTCCTTTATACATGACATAACGTTCTACTCTTGTACTTTATTTTGTTCACAGTGTCTACACGTAATCTCACCGTTCACTGTTAATTTTTTCATTTTTCATTACTGGTTAGTGCAGAGAGTGCGACCTATCTATATTTCTTGGTGGTGATGCTGGGCGATACAAGTACACATTATACACGCGTGGTTTTGAAATGATGATGACTAGAGGCCGTTTATTTTAAACACTAAAAATAAATATATAATTGTGTAATTCATAGCAGAAGCAACCCTAGCATCAAATAAACTACTTCGAATAATTCTTCTCAAGGTTGGATGGCATGATTTTGGAGGCATTCGATTATCATAGATATTACTTCCGGTGAACTCTCCGTGTGTTTGCATTGAAGTCTTGAATGGTGTGACAGGTTCACGATGAAACCAGCCGCTATTGTTGCTGATGAGATGTTTCCCGAAGGAGTTGGTCCGTACATGGAAATCGAGGAGGTAGATATGATAGGGGTGGTAAGTCAAATATTTTGGGTGCAATGGCCAGAGCAAACATGAAGCTAGGTCTTCTTGTTCTTGTCAGCACAGTATAACCCCCCGCCCATTGGCTAAATAATTCACGGTAAATCCATAAACAGATGATAAAAGCGAATTATGATTTGGTGAATGATTCTCAACTGGACAAGATATTAGACTTTATTCCAGTGGTTCATTCTGTGAGTTCTTGTTTAGAGAAATTGGAGAGGAGGTTGTAGGGAAACAAACTAGAGGAGAAAATTGAGATCCTTTGATTGTTATAAATTTCATCATTTGTGCTGTCACCCTGGCTGTCTGTCTTTGCTGTTTGAAACTTCGTCCATTTCATCATCTAAAGTAAAATAGAAAATGAGATGCTGGATAGGCCTATTTTGCATTGACATTTTACGCCAGATTTTCTTTCTGTATTTTTTTCTCCAGATTCCCCGAGACTTTTTTTTCCCATGTCAAATTTTTCGCAATAAATTTTGCAACGTTTCCTAAGTCAAATTTTCCATGCACAGTTTTGTCAATTATAATTCACATACTATGTCACAGCGCGCACACACACACACACAATGAAAACTAGTACAGTATAGAAAAACTCATGATAGCAGTTTTATAGCATGGTGTCTCGTACATGGGGACATCGGACTTGGGCAAGAATAGTGCCTAAGGAAAAAATGTACAGTGGAAGAAACTTGGCATGAAAAAAAATGTCTTAGGGGAAAAAAAATGGTTGCAGGGAAAAGGGGGCTGGGGGGACTCACTGGGGAAACTTCTGGGTAAAATTATCCCGGTAAAAATTTTATCTGCTCCTTTGTCAATCTGGGACGCTAACATCCATCTAAAAGGAGATGCAGATGAATATTGTCTTACCTGCAATCGGTTTATTATCGTCTTCATTATCATCATCTGAAAGAGGCAAGTATTTGTCTTCTTCCTCATCTTCATTCATAGAGTCAAGATCTCTACTGTAATCATCGTACAATAAGGAAAGAACTTTTTTAGGGTCCACCACTACATGAGGCATTTTCTTTACTGAAGAAATTTGGACACCAAAATAGGTTCTAAAAGTGTGCTTTGAGTAATTTGACACAGAGATACCTTTAGGTCAGGCACACACAGGGTAGGCGAGGGGAAAAATCTGGATGATATGATGTTTATTTCTTGGAATTCATCTGTAAGCATGTGGCATTTATATCTGGGGTCTATATGAACCTACCAATGATTAGCAATAGAAATTTAATTTGTGCGGTGATTTTTGCAGATATTTGAAAATTCATTTCATCCATGATGAGTCCACCACTAAAGTGTAAAAGTCAAGAAATTTAAAAATGTTGAGATAAATGGTTCTCGTTTCAGAAAGTGAAGCTTTGGCTGGTATCTGTATGGATCCCAGGTTACGTTAGAGTAGTGGTTCTCAAAGTTTTTCGGACCGCGGACCACTTTACTTAAGTAAGAGCTACGGCGGACCACCAAGGCCTAAGTAAAAAATTATGGCGGACCACCAAGGCCTAAAAATCAGTCTGTACTATGAATTTCAAATTTAAATTGCAGCATTTGTTTCATTACAATTCAAAACTAAATATCCTTTTGTAAAAGTAATATAGTAATAAGTTGACATAAAACTACTTATACCTCGTTATTTGTAATTAAAATGTTAATGTGATGAATGCATCACTTTAAACATCACTTTGATGTCAGCCGCGAACCACCTGACTTATGCCCGCGGACCACTAGTGGTCCGCGGACCACACTTTGAGAACCACTGGGTTAGAGGGTTAAATAAATATGATAATTATGAAGACATTAAGAGACATTATTAGAAATCATGATTGGGTCAGGAGATGGATGTTAATAAAGCTGGGAGCTTTGGAAAAGTATACTGCAAAGTGCCATGGAGGAGTGCATACCTAACGGGATGGTTCACAGCTAAAAGAAAATAAAACCAGGGGTGGATGAATAGGGTTTGAGAGTTGTAGTGGCATAAGAACCAGGGGGTTAGCCGCCCCTTCAAAAAAAGATACTGAGAAGGTAAGAATATGAACGTCGTTCACTATCAGCATGAAGTTTACTTCCTCCCCCCCCCTCCCCCCCCAAAAAAAAACAAACAACCCTGAGCATCTTCCTACACTACTGTGTTGTAAAAAGAAGTACAGAGTATATTTACATCCTAAATCTGGGCCTAATTATGTTTGGTATCTAGAAGTGAAAAATAGTTGTACAATGTTAATTAAGAAAATCCGAAAAGAGTATGGAAAGCAGGTAGCTAAGGATAGTAAAGTAAACTCTAAAATTTATAGAAAAGTGTTCGAGAGAGAGTGAAGGTGAACACAGGTATCAGAAAGATGGGCCACTGGCTGTTAACAGTCATGAAAAGGCAGACATATTAAATGAGTTCTTTGCTAGGTTTTTACATAGGAAGATGTGATAACTATATCTATCTTGATTGAAGACTGTTTTTAGAGTTGGGGGGATTTCTTGTTAGACGAAGTAACGCCTTTAAACATTTAAGAAAAATCGAGCTTAAACCCATACAATTTACAAAGTCAAGATTTGATAGCCTCAAGGATTCTTAACCCTGAGTGTTGAACTATCTGTTCCACTGTATTCATTGGAATTAGGGGACTTACTAGAGATTGAAAGAATAACACTGTTCAAGAAAGGGTTGAAGTCTGATTCTGGTAAATTTAACATGTGAAGTGTGTAAGATGAAGAGTGTAGTCAGATGCTCTAGTAAATTATTTTGTTGATAATGAAATGTATATTGAATGCCAGCATGGTTTAGGGAAAAATATATCTGCTTGACACAGTTGCTTGAAGTAATGGAAGATATAACATCATTAGTGGATGAGAGTAAGGATGTAGATATTTTATGCTTTGATTTTAAACAGGCTTTTGATTCTATCCTACCTGAGAGATTGGTAGTCAGATTAGCTGTAGATAAAGTTTGTTGAAATTTTCTTGAATGGACTGGTAGTGTTCGACTAGGTAGAATATGTGAGGGTAGTATCTGTAAAATCACGTAAAGCCAATGTTATGAGTGGAATTCCTCAGGGAAGTATTTTAGGACTGGCATTGTTCACTGTGTTTAAAAATAATTGACTAGACACGTCTGACATCTTGAAGTGACACAAACTAATATCACTAAAAATTCAAAAGGAAAAGTTCACATCACTGTTACAGTACTAAATACAAATATTACTTTTCACAAAGAGTTGGTGCAAATTTGAATTCACTTCTGACCAACATTAAAAACACACCAGATTTGAATAGCTTCAAGAACTCTCTAGATAACAGCCCAAAATTTACAGAACTACTTTACAGTTTGGTTAATGGTTAATAAAATAGAATGTGAAACTGATTTGCTTGAAACTCAGACTCAGATAATGATTCGGACAGGATGTTAGATAAGCGGTGGAGCAAATGATAGCTAGTCTCTATTATTGTTATTACTACTTCTTCTTGGCAATGTGTTCTGTTAAAATAACTTTGCTTTCTATGCAGCAGGGTTTATGAAAAGACAGGCTTGTAGTGTAACATTTTACTAAAAAAATCCTAACTTAATATTTATATCTAATAAAATAAGAATCTTGTAAGATCTCTCTTAGTTGATCACTTGTGATAGGTAATCTGTTTCTGTAAACTTAAAATCGGGTGCAAAACATTATAATAATGGGTACTTAAAACATGCAGCACCACGATCACACTCTGCACAGATCATTCATGATAAAGATAGCAGTGGATGGTGAGATGTGTATGTACATGAACAACATAAAGATGAGGTACAAGATAACAGCTAGTAGACAGTGAGGTATGTATAGACACACTGAATGACATAGAGAAAAGGTACAAGAGTAGAATGTAAAGCAATGGATGAAGGTATGAAGGGATGTAGGTAATATAAACAGTGTAAGATGGAGTTGTTACATGATGGTTAGCATGACAGTATTGCCAGGGAGTTAACAAGAGTAATTCAGGGATAGTACTTTGAGAATATATATGTTTTCAGAGAACGTTTGAATGTAGCCTTTGAGTCAGAGTGGCAAATTTGATGTGGAAAGAAAGAGGGAGAAATTAAATTATGAAATTTAAGTTTATTCTTTAAATTTAAGTTTTAAAATGAAGACAGTGGATACATTGATTTGTGCTGGTGCTTGTATGTCACTAAATATACTGGATATATTGCAATTTGTCTCCTTTTTATTTTGTTGCATCTTTGATACCTCGATCTTACTCTTGTAAGATGAAAATTTGGATTATTAAAGTATTGTTGCTGTCATTTGAGAGATACTAACTACGTGTAGTAGGAAAGAATATATCATTTTGTTTGGCTGCTATAATGCAAGTGTCAATATTAAATTTCACACACAATGGATTATTTATTACTTCAGTACTGTAAAGTAATTGGACTGTGCAGCCTTCTGGATAAACTGATCTAATTTTCTCTAAACATCCCATATTTTACTCCTGTATGGGATAACAATTCTGTCATTGATTCCAAAGATGCATTGAAATTGTGAAGGGTATTCTGTGTGTTGCAGGCAGGTGGCTCCAGTGCGCTGCTGATGGATTTGGCAGCCAATGAAAAGGCAGTTCATGCTGATTTCTTCAATGGTAAATATTTTTTAAAGTTCTTATTTTCTTGCTCTATGTTTTAAGGTAGTTGTTTAGCCAATTGCTGCTTGATAGTTGATGCAATAGATTTCTGGAAATGACAAGATAGTTTTGGTTTTGGCACATGCCAATGACATTTTGCTAGATAACAGCTGTAATAATCTTTTTAGTTTTATCTATTCATGACAGTTATTAAGGAGTTAGCTGTATTTTCAGAAACCAACACCAAGTAGATGCTCTGACTTTAAATACCTGTTGTTTTCTGAAACTTCTCTTCATGGATACCACATAACTAATATAAAGCTTAATTATTTATCAAGTGAGACATGTTTCTTAACTGTTAAAATAAAGATTCTTTGAGAGTAAGATTAGTATACAGCAATTTGTTTTATATTTATGTAATATTTTCAGTGATTTATAGTTATATATTTATAGGGAAAATGTATCAAGTAAAAACACAGGATAAAGTGTGATATCTCCCATCACAAAGAATATCCAACACTTGTATTGACTAACAAAGAAGTTTATCATTTTAAAAACAAACCTTTAAGCTCTTTTAGGGTTAGCGTAGTTAGTAAATTCACAGCATAGGAAACTGTTACCTGTCTCCAATCCTGATTTTGATTTTAATTTTGATTTGCAAACTTAGTGTCAGATACAGCCATGCATATAATAATATGGGAGAATCTGATGCTAAATTATGCATCTTGCTGCATGTCACTAGAATCTGAATTAGGTTGTGCAGACAACAGTTGTCATGGTGCAAATGCATGCACACACAGTTTCCAAAATGTAAACATTTCAGTGAGGAAGTCCTTACCTGTTCAAGTCAACTGGAAACAAAATCAACTGATTTGTGAAAATCACCTGTATAAGTACAAAGAAAGTAATTGGCTAGAGTGCTTTCTAATGTTCAGCTGTCTCTCAAATGCACTGTTAAAGATAGCTATGCACAAGCATATGCAGATAAGGCAAAGACTATTTGAACTGTTGTAACCACAATATATACTTACTTGTGGGATTTTTTTTTTTTTTTTTTTTAACAGCCCAGTACAGTTTTAGTTTTTGCAGGTGTACCAGAACTATGCTCATTTGTTCATTCTACCAATTTTGTTCATGTGATTCATAATGTTGCTAGCACCTCATACATTTTTAGTGTTTGTGATTGAAGAGTGACAGAGTTACAGATAAAATATGAACAGAACGCCACCATTTTTATGATAGGGATTCAAAATAAAAATTTTAATTATTTCTGTTAAATATTTCGGGGATTTTAGTATTCATAATCAGCCTCATCATGTGCGCACGTGCAACAAACTCACAATCTCATTTTCTTAAACACACACAAAATCTCACATACACTCTCTTTCTCACACACATACATGGATGTATGGGCAAACAAATGAATTACTATTTCCTATATGTACTGTTACACCAGTTTGTTTCCTAAATGTTGCATACATTTCTGAAAATTATTTGCAAACATTTATTAATGTAATTTTTGTGTTATTAATCCCCAAATATCTGCGATCCAGAATTGCAAAGCTTACTGTAGCTAAGAAGATAAAGTGAAGACATTTTCTAGTTGAAAGATCTGCTATAAATCAAATACATTATACTAATTGTTTCGAGTGACAGTGCGTATCTAGATGATAAAGGTGCACACAAGTTTCAGCAGATAACAAGATTAACAGCAAAGGAGTGGCATTACAAGTGATGAAAACAGAACGTTTGCTTAGACCTTTAATAGGTACAGACCCTTGTAATCAGTTGAGGTGGTGTCAAAATAGTCCAGATTTTGCCCAAGCAATACTTAGGTTAAAAAAAAAGATAAACAGAAACTAGTGGCAAAGTCTGATTGCATATGCATAATGTCTCTTTATCACTTCTGTAAAGTGCTTTGATCAAAACCTTGGAAAAGTGCTATAAAGATGTTCATCATTATTATTATTTGTGTCTAATATTTCCTCTGAAAGTTGATTTCTTTCTGCACTAAAGATTGTAATAGGGGTGATACCTGGGTGCTAGACAAGATGAAATACTACTCTTTAGTCAGTAAGAGGACTGGTTAAATATCCTAAAGTTGAGAGAAAGTAGACTTGGGAAGGGAATATAACTCAAAATATCAATGTATCAGGAAAGAAACAGGAACTTCTATTGAAAGGCACACACCCATTTCCTGCGAAACACTCCTAATAAGTTGCAAAATGAGTTGTGGAAGACCTCGTAACCCACATGAGCTGTAGTCATCACTCGTCAGCTGTCAACTTGTCTTTTTTTTATGTCTGAAAATAATCCTCCACCCATGTATATGTACATAACACAAATACTATAAATAATAATGCATTTGGTTATTCTACATTGATGTATCCAGAAAAAAATGTCCTTTTTAACAACTCATGTACATCTCATGTGCTGTTGCATTAGTTTTATGTGACTTCATGTGATTTTAAAATTTGTGTATTAAAATTAAGCTTATTACAAATAAATTCCTATGCAAAGAATCCTCTGACCCTGAACCACATTAATCACAGCATGCTTTTTCTTTCTGCTACAGAGTTTTCAGACCTGTTTGATGATGATGACTTTTCATGAAGTTTGTTGGCTTGAGTAAGAGGGCGTGTCATAAACAGCGTGGAACACAAGTGCAGTGCAACAGTCTGCATCCATGAGTCTGTTAGAGCAGTCCTCAAGTTATTTTTTTACACCCCTTTGTTCTTTGTGTTGTATGAATTGTTTATGGATTTGGTCTTCTTTTGAGAAATGACAGTAGTTCAAGCTGCTATCTTTGAACTGTGATGGCCAAGAGTTCAAGTATTTGTAATTTAAATTTTTTGTTTGTACAGCAACAATAGTAAAGCAGCATGAAATATTACTTTGTGTTACTGAGTTGCTTGGATTCCCAAGATGTATGCAGTTTGCGACAAATTGTGCTTTGTATATGCAAATAGTCTGCATCAGGAGCTTGCTGGTTTTGTCTTATTTCCTTTACTGAAGATTTGTTCCTGGTTTTCTTTCAACCTTGCTCCGAATAGAATGTTCCTAAAATGACTTTGTACTTTGCAACTGATCTTTTGGAAAAAAATCAGTTTGTTTGTCAACCTTTTTAATGTTTTTAATGCAGTTTTAAATAACAGCGCATCTCCACAAAAATGGATTTATTTTCATGCATACAAGTTGTTGCTGGTTCTTTGTGTGTGAATGTGTGTGCGTGTGGATGCTTACACTGATAGTTCATAAACGAAAATAGTTCAAACAGTGGTGTGAACTGAGACTATGCAGTAAATTTCTTGTGATCTGTTTGGTTTCTAGAATACCTGTAGAAAACTTGCTGGGAACAAGTGTTGCATCCAAAAGAAAGAGACAAATCTACCCTGAGAATTCTACAGTCCCCATTGCAGTGGTGACAAGCCTTAATTGCCATCCTCTTCAGTATAACCAGCATACACTTTGCAAATGTTTTGCTAAAATTCTCTAAAAATATAGCTTCTACACAGTCTGGTCTATGGGATAAAAATATGATTTGAATTTCTTAAGTGACTTGCATGTTTAAGTATGGTGTTAAAGTTTTGAGGTCACCAAGTGGCACTAGTCTGAAAAGGGGAGTAAACTGGTGGCTTGCAAAGCAAGTAATTATTTCAGTTTGTCAGTTTGTTTATCTTCCTTGATGTGGATAATGGCAAGGTTATCTCATACACACAGGCTCCAGAGAAGTAACGTGAATGTGCAGTTGTTTTAAGCATCAGCCATCTTGTAAACATAAGGTCACAATGTTTTGAGAGTGTAAGGAAATATGTATGAGGTAAGGGCTCGCTCTCTCTCTTGGGATTATGAGCTGCCATCTAAAAGATTATCATTAGCTCTGATAATAATTCTGCATCATTTCACTTGTCTTTGCACCTAATTCTCATATGTATAGCGTGATGATAGAGTACTTATAAATGTCGTTTGTTTTTTTTTTTACACACAATTTATATATTTTTAATACATAATTACCAATATTTTGCTATAAACTCATTTAAGCATGTTAACTGTAGTATGTTTTCTTTTTCTAAGGAATGTAAGATCTGCAGAGGATCACTTTTGGTACCCTGAGTAATAACGCCCATCATAAGCAGCTTAAAACATCAAGTATATGTAAAACAAATCGTGTCCTTGTATCTAGGCAACATTGGTATTGAGCTCTGTGTCTATTTCTCTGTTGTTCTTTTGCATGAACCAGAAAGTTAAAAATAATTGACAAGGATTCCAATTGCTAGCATTGCATGATGATGCCCAGCTGTAAATTTTGTAATTTCAAGAATCAGAAATCGGTAGCAGCACGTTGAGTGTGCACTTTAATTAGCAGTTTCTGAATGTCTAGCATGTGGGTTGGGTATGGTGTGTAGTGTGTGCATGTGCTCACATATCTGGAGTTTTCAGGGACTGGGTGTATGTGGATACTTTCATAAAGTTTTTCAGCAGTTAAATCCTTTTAAATGATGATAATAATAGTAATAATAAAGCAATTATAAAGTGTATTTGCCCATTTAATGGCTGTAAGCTTAATGCGTTTACAGAAACAGCTTGAAAAAAAAGGGAAGGGGAAGGGAAACAATCAGAAGGGAGAGAGACCACCAGCAAGTGCACAAAAGAGGCGGGTCTTAAAAAAGCTTAAAAGCAGTAATAGCAAGACATTCCAGACACCAGGGTAAAAGGTAAAGGATATAATTATAAACTGAGGCATCACATCAATACAGTAACATGCAGTTAGAGTCTAAGACAAGTTGAACAAAGAGTCTGGTATCAGTAAGTCATTGTCCTCCAGTTCTCTAGCCATGTTTTGTTTGGTAGAAGGAAATTATTTTTAGCTTTGAACTGATGTCTGGGCTGGTGAAGGGCTGCTTGGCTCTTGTCACTGCCATCACTCAAGTGGACAGGCGGTATCCCACAATGTTCCCTACTTGGACAAAGCGGATGTGACACACACCACTGGCGATCAGGGTTCACCCTGACCTGGCGGCCGGCCAACGCCAAACACTATTTTGGAAAAAGGATTTCACGAAAAGTAAAAAAAAATAATATTAACAACTGCAGACGCAAAGTTCAGTTGGGGTACACTGGCTTTCCTGTGTCAATGCTACAAGTTAACCAAGCTCCACGTGATTTATTATTGTTAAATGGTAAGTGTTTCACTTATAGCAGCTGAACTTACTCTCTTTACAGCTGGTATCTAATTAACTTTTCTTTCATAGTGTGTGTTCACCGGAGAGAAAGAGAGGTGAGGCTAGGAAACAACGAATATTCCCTAGTGTGACTAACAGAGGAATGTAAATGGATGTATATAGATGCCATACATCAAAAGTCACAATTAAGTAGGTCAAGCATGGTATGAGCGACAATTGTTTGTTTTATGCACATGTTGTGACGAATTTGCCAAAAGAAGACAATAGCTTTATTGTTTCAATAAAATCTGCCATAGCAAATGTTTATTTTTGAAGCAATTAAAGTGTGTTTACTACCAGAGTATATATTCTGTATTGGATACAGCAACAGACTCAGTTGTACATGCGCAAACAAATAGGTATCTCACAATAACAGTCTGTGTTTGATCGTGTGACAAGAAATTCGGCATGTTGATCCTCACATGTATTTTGTCAATAGTACAGTGGGTTGCATGCATCCTGACCCTGTTGTTGCCTCACACACATTCCCTACTCAGATACACACAAATATACAAGCACACCCACACACACATATCTGACCCCTAAACATACATTTAGCAGGTACACACTTTTGCACATGCATGAAGATTATGTGTGCACACACACTATTGTGTGACCCATAAACATACATTCGTCAGCAGCAGAGGCGGCCGTTGGGGGGGTGACCCTCGCCCAGTCTGCTTCACCTCTGGTCAGCAGTCACACGCACTTTCTTTTAAAAGTGAAGTTTTGTCATTCAGCACGATGATTATATCCGCCCTTCCTCCATCTCTCTCTCACACACGCTGCTCTACGTCTGCTGACACACTTCCGGACTCAGAAATCCGGATCTTCACCCGTCCGCTGTCTTCTCACACCAGAGATTAAGTGACAACAAATTGCTGGCAGGTGTTCAAAGGATGCTTTCAAGCTACATTAAAATGGCGGGGCGCGTGCAAGCTGTAGCGCCCTTTGTCATCCTCTGTCTCTGGGCTGCTGTCCAGTCTTCTGGTGAGTACAGCAAGGGAGCTAACCACGGTAGGGGTGGGGGGGAGCGTGGGGAGGTGAGTTGGTCACATTCTTCTCACCTCTCGTTTATTTTGTGTTAATCGGGTGTAATAGTGTGTTTGGATGTAAAACACATTGTATTGTGTTATCATAATTAAAGACTGACAAATTATTTTATATGGACAATTCATGTCTAGCAAAGTATGTGTGGGGATGAATTAGACGAGTTCAGCTGACACTGACATAAGGAGGTAGGATGAAGCATCACATTCATAGTGTTGCTACAGTCGCTTAGAGTTACTACCATCTTCATAACAACTTTTCTATCTCCTTCCACAGCAATGTGATCACTAACACTCCTATATAGAGGTCATAGGCACAGTGTAATGAAGTATGTAGTTACTAAATCTGTGTTCCCTTCTTTCAGTTTAACACTGATGAGAGCTGGTACGGGTTCTCTCTCTCTGTCCTCTTAGTCGTGTATACATGTCACATTCAGCCCACGAGAACGATCATAGACTTCCATAATATATGTGTGAAATAATTATCCAGATATCATTGATCGCTAGGTGCTATAAATTCATAGTGGCTTTTTAATCTTTGTGATAAGGAAGAGAATAGGTCAAAATAAATGCTGACATCTGAGATCTTCCTTTGAAGCTTCTATCAGCTTCGCTTCCGACCCCCCCCCCCCCCAAAAAAAAAACAAACAAAAAAACAACAACCTTCCAGGTATCTTCACACCAATTACAAGGAGATAGACAGCTAGTTTACACACATCTCAGTCGCCCTGTCCTAACCCTCGAAATTGTTAGAAGCTAGTCTCCACATAATTTATAGCGACAACTACGCAAAAAGTAAACTTTATAAATATTTGCTAGTCATTCACCATGCACCAATGATTTCTCTCTCTTTCTATATATAAATATATCATCCACCAATCTCAAACCTCAGGAACCAGATGCCGATAATGTGACAAAATAATGAGTACATAGCAACATAGCAAAAGCTGTACAGTTGAGGTTTCTTGCAAGACAGATTTTCTTCATTGTCTTCTGTCTGTAGCTCTATAGAGCTTCGCTACTTTTTTCATCAGATATTTGCAGAACTCCAAGATGGTTTGGTCCTAACTGCGTGTATCGATGTCAATGTAAGAATGATTACGAAGACTACTACTGCCTAGATTCAAATGGGGCTTGTCGGTGTGGAAATGGTTACGCCGGAACATCTTGTCAGTACGGTGAGTTTGTTTCTTCCATAAAGCTAACCACTTACTGATGATTACTGATCATTACCCATAATTTTCACCAAGAGGCTAGCCGGGGTGGGAGTACGGAAAGAAGGTAATAAAAAAAAAAAAAAAAAAAAAGGTGTGTTGGGCGACGGGAGGCTGATCTCACGGCTACCGACAACTTATATTCCAAGAAAAGTCCTGTCCTGTTGTCCTAACGATTGCTGGCCGCCGTCAAATTACTCGGTTTAGAAAAAAAATCCTGAGACTACAGCTAACATTTGTGTTTGTCTCACCTACTGTTGCTAAAGAAGGAAGAGGTGCTGTACTTTTGAAACATTGTCTGGACGGGAAAACAGTTCTCAATTGTCTTGGACCCTGGCAGTTCCTTTTCTTCAGATTTTATCTCATCGATATGTCTCGCTTCACAAGGTTCTTCATGACCAATTTCCGGTGAAGTGGATTATGAAAACTGCTATCCGATTAGGAAATAACGATGATGATCATTTGAGTGGGCTAATCTGTGAGTGGTTTACTGGCCTCTAGGCTCCTAGAAGAGCTTTTTTCTTGTCACTGGGCCAAAGCGAACGTGGATACTGAGAGTCTGCTATGAAGTAGTAAGCACAAGGCTTTATATCAGTTTCATAAGGCTTGGATGCAATTTATATCAGCTGCAGGTATTCTTTCTCCGAACTGAAAAGGACAAAATGATGTCTCGTGCCCTGTGACTTATATGTCCTGCATGTCTCCTTTACAAACATTTCGGAACATCTGACTGCAAAAAGGTTCGACAGCCACACAACAAATCGCAAAAGGTTACACACTTTCGAAGAGGCCAACCATCTGTGATGTCATTTGTTTTAAATTCGGAGAGGGAATCAACACCACGCATGCCCAAACAATAAGGAAAGTGGAGAAGAGAAGACAGAAGAGAGGTAAAGATACGGGAGGAGGATACATGGAAAGTTGTGGACAGCGCTGGTGTGATTAACTCCCCATGGGCTTTGAGAACCGTGAAAAATGGACAAGAGCTGGTGGCGAGGTCACCGTTGGTCGTCAACGAGCATGAAAGCTGGGGGTCACATGACAGTGATTTTGTCACTGGCCACCTTACAACTCAGCTTCATCTCCATGTTCCGGTGAGATGGTCGAGGAACTCGGCGAAAATGTGCTTCTGGGGAAGAGATGGAGATGAGAAATGAATGTTACAAAAACCAGATGCGTAGGTAGAAATAGTATGTTGCCATGAGAACGCTGCGGTAGGTAGAAGTGGTATTCGAATATTTGTCCTCCCTGTGCCAAACATGCAACACAAAAGGTGAAGCATACCACCCCCAGCGGGATCCGGTTCTGGGCCGAGGATCGATCTCCTGGTCTGTCTCCGAACCCTGCGTTTCATCTGTGGGTTTAAGTCCAGAATACTTGTCTCGTTAAACCTCGGTGTCAATTGCAAAATAAATCAACTTGATCAACCGTACAACTGCAGTCTATGCAAAAACTTATTAAATACATTTTTTACTAAAAACAAGGATATCGGCCGGCAGCGTCTTTTTTGCGTATGTAAGTGTAGAAGCAGGACTGAAGTATCGTTGGAAGTCAGAGAAACATGTGCAGTGTACTGCTGGACGTCAAGCAATGTCTGTAGACACAATAACAAACACGTTAATGCTTTGTACAAAGCCAGGATCGTGTTTTCACGAGCAAACCGTCGATGTCGCAGTTGAAGATGTGAAATATTTTCCACGGGTGAGTCCCGTGCTGTGTCCTGGTGACCGTTAGCACGGAGACACCTCGTGTCGCGTAGTCACTGGGTCAGTGGAACTGATTCTCTTCCTTGTCTTGCTTGTGTCTTGCCGTCCACAAAAGTCCCTCGACATTATGGGCATACAATTGTCATGAACTGTGGAGGGCCGGCCATCTTGTCACTTATTTCTTGTTGGTGTTCTTTGTAGGGTACTGTTGGGGGTCCGTTTTCTTGATGTCCTCCATTGACTGGGCAGGCAACTGTGACCACGCGTACAATGATGTCTGAAGGGGAGAGGATCGGGTAGGTTGTTTGCCGTCTGTCACTCCGATCTTGTTCACTCCATTGAGTATGAC